>NC_081413.1:572466540-572802165 GCF_030272615.1 Cryptomeria japonica
TATGTATATATAGATTTGTATTATACATAGATTCTTATTCTTCTGTGAAACAAAAATTTAATGTTATATATAAAAATTTAATGTTATTTTCGAAGAATAAGAATTTATGTCTATATAGATTCTTATTCTTTGTGAGACATAAATTTAATATTTTATATATAAATTTAATGTTATTCACATCGCACAAAAGAATAAGAATCTATGTATGTTTAAATTTGTGTGTGTGTATATAAGTATATGTATATGTATATGTATATGTATATGTATATGCATGCATATACATATACATGTGTGTGTGTGTGTGTGTACATACATACACACACACACACACACACACACACACATACATATATATGTACATTGTAGTGCCCCTCCTAGACTTGCATTTTGATTTGCATTCTGATAAACTTATTTAGACATATGATGGTTACTTGGATGGTTATTTATGACTCTTCTACTATATTAGATGGTATCATTGATACTAGCACTTTATATGGATTCATGTTATATGTTATGACTTTTTATGATTGGAGACTTTTATGATGGATGACACGAGACTTATTATATGGCATATGATATTTGAGGGATCTTATGGATGTTGATACATAGTATCACCTTGATGGATGGATTTATATGACTACATATGATCATTGTTTACATATATTATGTGACTTATGATGATACTAACTCTACTTCATCATGATGATTCTATGCGATGTTTTTGTGATTGTCTTTGTGAGTAGAGACGATGCCATATCACTCATTGCGAGTGGGATATGTTGTCACGATTCTCTACCACTTATCTATTTGTGTGTGTGTGTGTGTGTGTGGTATATGTTGCATTGGTATTTGATGCAGGTTGCAGGTACCAAATATCGACTCCACCTAGCTCCACGGATCTGAGCGTATTTTTATCTCAATGGCAAGTTGTTGGAGATACATAGTTTCCCTCACACACTCTAGGTCTAAGCTGTGTACCTTTTTGGTTGCGCCACAACGCAAGAGTCTTGTGTTATTTTGTTCCCTTGGCGTAAGTGGATTAGAGTCTATGTTTATGAGGTTAATTTGTGATTGTTTAATTATTATATTGCAAGTATTTATTTGATTGATTAATTGATTTAATCATGGTGTATTTCTAATCATCAATGATCTATCTATTGATGGTTAATTGTGATTAATGAGATTTAATTATTTTAATGATCAGTTTGTTTATTATTTGATGGTTTAACCATTATGGAATTATTATTTATTTGTATTGTTTTATTGTTGAATTTATTTAAGGATTATCAATTATTTGATAATACTTATGTGCATTAATTTATTGTTGAACAATTTATTTATTATTTATTTAATTATTTACTTATTGTTGTTTTGTTTTATGTAATTTTTTATTTTTTATTTATTGACTTTATTAATTTATTTATTATTATTTGTGATTTGATTTTATATTTTTTAATTGGGGTTCCTATTTCTAAGGCTTTATGCTTTTAATTTATTAATTGATTATATTGAACAATGAATCATTATTAAATGTATTTTTATAAAGTTGTTATTGTCGTTAAATGCAGGTGAATATATTTACCTACCCTTGCATATGATTGGTTGAATTTTAATTAATAGGTAAATTATATTGGATAATAAAATAGGCCTCGAAACTATACAAGTTAGGTGTATAATATAGTTTTTTGGAATATTTTCATTTGACGGCTTTGTGTATTTATCCGGCTTCCTGTGCATTCACGGGGGTTGGAAAAATTTTGGGAGTTTGAAGATTTGGATTTTGGAGACTTTGTATTTGGCTTTGGATTGGATTGTTGAAGGTTCTTTGTTGGATTTTGGATTGCGCTTCAGATTTCAACTCGTTTCATCTATTTCCAGGTTGGTTTCATTTTCCAACTCTCTACATTTTGATTTCAAAAATATTGTTGCAGTGTCTTGAAAAGATTGTTTGAGGGAAGAGGATTCGTGATTTGTAGTAGTTTAATTGCTATATGATAGAGTATTGATTTGGGGAAAATCTGCATCTCATTGGTTCTGTTTTCTAGAATTTTATTTGTTGGGAGTTCAATGTGTATTCTTTGTGTTTGATTTTACCTTTGTGAAAGTGTTGAATCATGTTTGTAGTTACAATTTGTTTACTCCTTTGATTAGATTGCAAAATCTCCCCTTGTTTGGATATGTTTTGGTGTCTTTCTCTTGTTGTGTGGGTGTGGATTCTCAGTGACTGCACTATGAGTATGCAAAACCCTCCTTCCACTTGCATTGGTTTCATTTTGTTCCTATTAGAATTTCTTGAGTCTCCTTTTGATATATGCAACTTGTTGTTACTCTCCTTTGATCAATTTAGCTCCCTAAACCTCAGTTTTGGCTCTATGGGAGAATATTTCCTTAATGCAACTCTTTGCATTGTTTATATTCTTGATGTTTTTGATGTCTCAGTTAGTAATTGGATGTCTCAAACCCTCTGTATGCAATATGAGGGTCGTTTCTGATCCCTAAGTCTTCCTAAGTCCTTTTCCTAGCCTTAGGTCTCTATTTTGAGTTGTTTTCTGTATTTCTCCCAAAAATGCTATAAGAACACCCAGAAACATTGTTTTTTAGACCAAGAGCACTATTGGACAAACCAAGGGTGCCACCATACATCCCAGGAGTGCCATTGTTCATACCAGGGGCATTGAGAGACATGCCATGGGTGCTAAGGTCCTAAAACTGCAGATGCAAGCAAAATGACCAAAAATGCTACTATATGGACCAAAAACACCACCATTCCTACCAAGAACGCCATGGTAAGTACCCAAAATTCTAGGGTACCTACCAAGGGCACTAACCTAGGAACCAAGGGCACTGAACTGTCCCGGAGATCCTAAAAAGTCAGTTTTTGGCCATGTGAGAGTCTTGTTGGAGTTTGTGCATTCTCCAGAGGCATGGGTGATTTGTGTTAATCTTCTTTGAGTTTAATTTTATGTTTTTTGGTCCTACATTATATTTCTTGTGCTCCGGTAAGAGGGTTCATGCCTTACCATTGAGGTATTCTTATGCGATTTGACGCTCCAGAGAGAGGGAGAATGCCTCGTTGTTGAGGGATTGTTTATGTGACTCCAGTGGGATGTGTTATGCCCCACTATTGGTTATTTGATATTATATGTACCTCTTTTATATTTTTCATTCATTATTGGCTTATCTTTGATGTTTCATTCATGAAGGCCTCCTTTGCGTTTGATTCATGAGTCCATTTTGCTCAATTTGTGCTCAGTTTTTTGTAACTGTTATTGTATCTTCTTTAGGCCTTCATGATGATGTTATGTGTTCATTGGATATGTATTTTAACCCTATGGTAATGGTTCATGCTAGGGAGAGTAGGCTCTTGCATGTGTGGACCAAGGTCTTGAGCATTAGGCCTCTAGGAGGGGGTCTAGACTTGTTGGAACCGCATGAAGAGTTTTATTGTAATTGTAAGTGATAAATTTAATAATTGATTAGTGGATCTGGGTATTTAGGAATTCACTAAAAAAGATAATAATTGGTTGTGTGCCCCTCCTCGTAGCCCTAGAAGCGTGCGTGCTCGGGATGAGCTTGGGAAGACCGTTAGAGCGGTAAACCAATCTCCCTTGAATGGCTCCAAGGTTGAGATGGTTCCACATGTCTATCAGGGTGAGGCTTGGCCCTTCTATTGTGAGGATATCATGTGATGACACTCTTTCCCTACATGTGTCCATTGTCCATATGCCTTGCTTTATTGATTTTTCCTCTGGAGGGTCTATTGTTGATTTAAGCCTTGTGTTGCATTTTGTGTTGTGATCTCTTGTTGGAGTCTTGTTGAGTCTTGATGTATCCTCTGGTTGATAGGTGTCATCTTAGGTCATGAGTGTGAGTTGGAACCTTTGTCATCTCCTAGCACAAGGGGTGGTTTCTTGATTGGTTCCACATGGTCGGGTGGTTTAATGCCTTCTTCCATTGGGATGTTTTTCCTCATGTAGCGTGTGTGGATTGGATTCTTCATGTGACTGTACTTTAGAGTTGATTCCTATGTTCTTGGAAGAGAAGACATTGTATCATAATTGAATTGCATATGTATAAGAGATGATGTATTCATGTATAAGCTTTACCATGTATTTGAAAAGAATTTGTAATAGGACTTGGTGTTGAGACTAGAGAAAGTACTTGGATTAGTCCTTGATGTATTTGTTTTTCATAATGTAATGTAAGATAGGTAATCTATGAGAAATAAAATGGTTTCTAGTTGCATTGCATTTATGTGATGGTTTAGTATCATATTATGTTGTAGAGTGAATGATAGAAAGAATGGAATAGGTAGCATCGATCTTTACTTGAGTAACTAGGGGATCATTGATATTATCTGGATAAATGAATGGTGATATGTTTCTATTAGAGTTTATTATGTGATATAGATGTATGAGTTCTATGTAGAAATTAAATGGAGTAGCTTGTCTACATTCGTGTTGCATTTGCATTGAGAGTTGGTATCTTGCTACGTTGTCCTATGAAATGAATATTAGAAAGGATAGTGGTGGTTGCTTGAATCCTAAGTGAAATGGTTAAGTAAATTTAAGATGCATTATGATGAAGGAAGTAATATTATGTGCTTATGTAAATCATAATATTAAGAATTTAGGATATGATGTAGCAATAGAGATGGCGTTCTTGTTCTATGTACCCCTATGTATTAGGTCTTGATGAATTGGAAACAACGGTCTTGTAATAAAACAATGCATTAATCTTTGGTTCATGAAATGTTCATTATGTTGGAATTGAGATACTATGTTAATGGAATGTTAGGGATATGTTTGTAGTATTAAATATGATTCTTGAAATTGTTAGTAGCATGGTATCCTAGTTGGAAGGTGATAAGTATTTGCTATTTTAATCTTACATATGAATATGGAGAATATTCTCGATGAGTAATGTAATGGTTGTGCTTAAGGAAATAAACAAGCCCTATTTGAAGGAGAAGGATAAATGCATTTAGAGTCATGATGCGTTAAGTGATTGGTGAATCGAGATGCTACTTAGACACATTTGATTAGTGTTTTAAAAAGAACTTAAGAAAATGCAATGTGATGGATAATGCATATGTATATTAATCTAGTTGCATGGAAAGTAATTGGCTGGATGCATGGTAGCTTATGATCTTCTAGTTAAGTGTTATGTTTACATGATGTCAAGTAGTGACGTTAATATACCCTAGGGAGTGGTTATGTTTTCAAGAGTATGTTTGGAGATAAGTTGATATTTAAATGAAATTTATCCGCTTGCGTAATTTAGTTTTATGGTTATGTACATGTTGTTTCATGTGATCTTGCAAATGGCTAATATTGCATTGATGTATGATGATGATAACTTAGAGTAATGGATGTTTTAAAAAAATTATCTCCATTTGTTAGTATATTTTAGGTTATTCCTCTAGGGTATTTTGGCGGGCATTACATACATATACTATATATATACATACATGTATATACACACACACACATATATATGTATATATACATGCATATATATACATGTAAATATATATACATATATAAATATGTGTGTGTACACATGTATATATATATACATGCATATATATACATGTAAATATATATACATATATAAATATGTGTGTGTACACATGTATATATATACATACATACATACATATATATGTGTGTGTATATGTATATATGTATATGTGTGTGTAGACACACACACACGCACATATATATGTATGTATGTATATACATACATATACATATGTGCACACACACACACACATGTATATGTATATGTATATATACACATATACATATGTTATAAATATATACATATACAAGTGTGTGTGTGTGTGTGTGTATTCAATAAGAATCTATGTATCTATAGATTCTTATTCTTCTTTGAGACCTAAATTTAATGTTGTGTGTGTGTGTGTGTGTGTGTACATACATATTTATATATATGCATATAGATATAGATACATATATATGTATATATACATATATATCTCTATAAATGTACATGTATGTATATATACATATATACATATACATACATATGTAAAGTGATGACTTGCTAGATATATAAACAAAAGATTTCTCTCCTCTCCTATATTAGTCTATATAGATTCTTATTCTTTGTGAGACAAAAATTTAATATTTTATATATAAATTTAATATGTATGTATGTATGTATATATATACATATATGTATGTATATATATACATATATGTATGTATATATATACATATATGTATATATATATATATAGATATATGTATATGTATATATATATGTATGTATGTATGTATGTATGTATGTATGTATGTATGTATGTATGTATATATGTGTGTGTGTGTACATGCATGTATATATACATACATATACATGTATGTATGTATGTATGCACATATATATATGTATGTATGTGTGTGTGTGTATATATATATGAATATATGTGTATATATGTGTGTGTGTGTGTGTCTCACAGAGAATAAGAATCTATATATACAAAGATTCTTATTCTTTTGTGAAATAGAAATTGAATGTATATATCACATTAAATTTTCGTCTCACGGGAGAATAAAAATCTATGTATATATAGATTTGTATTATACATAGATTCTTATTCTTCTGTGAGACCAATATTTAATGTTATATATATTTAATGTTATTTTTGAAGAATAAGAATTTATGTCTATATAGATTCTTATTCTTTGTGAGACAGAAAATTAATATTTAATATATAAATTTAATGTTATTTACATCTCACAAAAGAATAAGAATCTACGTATATTTAGATTCATGTATGTGTGTGTGTGTGTATCTACACACACACACACACACACACACACACACACACATATGTACATATACTATATATATAGATGCATGCATACATGCATCTATATACATATATAAATATGTATGTACATGTATATATACATGTATATATATACATACATACATACATATATGCGTGTGTGTGTACACACACACACATGTATATACATATATACACGTGTGTATATATATATATATATATACAAGTGTGTGTGTGTGTGTGTGTGTGTGTGTGTGTGTGTGTATTCAATAAGAATCTGTATCTACAGATTCTTATTCTTCTTTGAGACCTAAATTTAATGTTGTGTGAGCGTGTGTGTGTCTACACACACATATGTATATGTATATGTACATACATATAATATATACATATTTATATATATGCATATAGATATAGATGCATATATACATATGTATACATATATATCTCTATAAATGTATATGTATGTATACATACATATACCTATGTATAAATATACATATATACATATACATACATATGTAAAGCAATGACTCCCTAGATATATAAACAAAATATTTCTCTCCTCTCTTATATTAAGATATTGCAAATTATATCAAATTGGAAAAGACCTAGAGTTATAGATTCATCGATAGGTAATGTTGCCCCAATACCTAACCAAAGAGCTACTACAATACCAATTAAGAATACTATCATAACTACTAGACGATGAAATGGATTTTGAAATTGATGCACATTCTCCAAGAAAGGGACTATCAATAGTTCTGCAGGTACTGAAGCCATTAAAAGGACATCTAATAATTTATAAGGTATTGTATGAAGTATTTAAAATATGGGGGAAAAATACCATTCGAATAATGTTTCCAAAGGAGTTGCAAATGGATTTGTTCGTTCACCAACCATATATGGTTCTAGAATTGCTAAACCTATGGCACATACAATAGTACCAAAATATCTAATAGAAAAATATATAAGAGATCATTGGGCCAAGCGGGTTGACCATAATAATTATGTCTCACGTCTTTAGCTAATTTAGCCTCTGTAATATAAGATCATTCAAGTCAAGTTTCTTTGTTATTGGGATAAGTAGATTTTTATGAATGAATGTATCCCCCAAAAGAACAAGACATATCAATTTTGATCATCTGGCTCGAGCAATAGTTTAAATAAAAATGATGAACGATGTATCATTAGAATAAGTATAACTAAGAATATCTATAGTTAATTCATCATTTTTATTTTTTTTGTATGCTCAATACCTATTGTTTATGGTGAAAATGAATAACAATAATAACGATATTGAAAGGCTAAATGAATTCAACCACAAAACCCTAGCCTAACAAAAACAAAGATCCACCATAACATATGAAGATTACCTAAGACAATGCAAATCAAATGAAATCACAAAGATTATACCATCACATGTCCAATAGGGTTTGGATCTCCATTCTTCCTATCTCCATTGATCTTGCTGGATATATTTGCTCTCAGATTTTATGTGCACAAGAGCTCAACAAAGAACGGAATGTGGTTGCAAGTAGGATCGCCTATGTTCAAAAGCGTAGTGTAGTCAAGTAGTTAACAGGGTTGAATGCATAGTGATATTAGGGTTGATAATGAAAGAAGCATCTCCTTATATAGAAGATACTATATGAAATGAAGGGATAAGATTGAGAGGTGAAAAAGAGATCGGCTATGATTAGAGGGTAGGTAAAAGAAATAATAAAATAATGAAAGGGGTAGGTAGTGTATGAATTAAGAGATGAATGACATGTGTCATGGGTAGAAAAGGTTAATGAATTAATTAAATAAATAAAGATTTATTTAATTAATAGAAGAAGTGGGATCAATTAAATAAATAAAATATTTATTTAATTTACGAAAAAGTATAATTTAAATAAATAAATGTATTTATTTAAATGAGAAATAAGGCTAGAAGAGGATAAATGAATTAATTAAATAAATAAGGATTTATTTAATTAATAGAAGAATTAGAATAAAGTAATTAAATAAATAAAATATTTATTTAATTAGACATGACAATTTTAGGTGTCTACATTTTGCCCCTCTTTGAGACAATGCGGCTTGTCACGTTGTTTCAAAGAAGATGAGATGAACTAATACATAGTTGCCCCAAGATGGGAATGATATTCCCCCTCGAGAGATTGGATGAAAAAATGTTTGAAAAGATTACAGACAATCTCTCGATAAGAAAGACGAGATAGAATGGACTGACCGGATAAAGTGACAGAGTCACGAAATAATGAAGACTGACTCGGGAAATGAGGGCTAGGGCAGTCTATAAGATAGACCACGAGGGAGATACATCCTCATTGTAATCCACACATCTAAGAGATCAGAGTACAAAGCAAGATAGAGCAGCAGCAGTCAGCAGCGATGGCAATGGCTCACATATTCGATCACGTTCACCGATTTCAGAGGCCAGCAGGGGCAGGAGAGCCGGTAAGTATCGCAAAACCTCATTGTACTTTGATGTACTTATTGTTGTCATTAATGCATACTAGGTAGGGTAATAAATGCGCTTAGAATAGGGTCCAAAAAATGTCAAAAACATGTAGGCGCATCTGCGTTGGTGCCAGGCGCGTTTATACGGTCTAAAAGAGCGTTTATGTCATGAAAGCACGTTTGTGTCCAAAAATGTGAATTTGTGTCTTCTAGGTCAAATCGGCGGTTCTGTGATGAACATACGTTGTTGATTGGATAAGATGCTGAGAGGATACACTCAAGCAGGTCCTCTAGGGAAAACTAGGATAACAAATAGGGCTAGGATTGACAATTCTGTGATAGAACATAGGTTGCCAATTAGGAAACTACTCAAGAGGATTCACTCAAGCATAGGCTCTAGGATAAGATAGATCAAGGCACTTGGTGATGAACAGTGAGTACCAGGATATAGTACTTTGTGATGAACAGGGAGTACTAAAATATGAGCAGCACTTTGTGATGAACGGGGAGTGCCAAACACGTAGTACTTTGTGATGAACAGGGAGTACCACTAGGATAGAAGCAACACTTTGTGATGAACAGTGAGTGTCGCTAGGACTGAGATGATTGATTTGTGTGACTGCAGGAGTATTTGCCTATGCTGGAGTCATGGGAGAGATTCCCATCGACTCGGAGGTTGCGACCTGAGTTGACAGCCGAGGACCGAGCTGCGATTGAGGCTATGGATTGAGACATATTTTGTATGTGCCTGAGTTTCGGGCGAACATGGGATTGCTGACTGCACTGGCAGAGAGGTGGCACCCTGAGACTTGCACTTTTCATTTGTCGATGGGTGAGATGACAGTCACCCTAAAGGATGTATACAGGATTCTACGGATACCGATCGATGGGGAGCTGATTCCGTACGATCGAGATGGAGATAGGGAGGCCCTGAGATGAGTGTTTCAGGATCCAGGACTAGAGATGAGGGCTGGACACGTGGCATGGGACACAATGACACAGACAGGATTAGCACTTCCAATAATATTGGCAGGAGTGATCAGTGGGTTCCTCTGTCTGGATAGGGTGACACGAGGATTGGCTGCGGGATCAGGGAGGAGGAGGAGAGGAGGAGGAGGATGAGACAACTAGGCTCAGGAGACAAAGGGGACAGAAGAGATGATCATGGGGCGGGTGCTTCCAGGGCTCAGACTCCATTGAGGCCAGCCAGCTCCGAGGTAGGGAGTTCATCGTAGCCATAGAGGGCTCCCTATGTATCAATTTTGTACCATTTTGTATGATGATGTAGACACCTTCGGGTGATTGTAGCCATATGATTTTGACATCATTGTATCATGACACTTTATATATATATATATATATATATATATATATATATATATATATATGAGATGATTCATCTTTGTGGCAGCTATATGCATGCATACCTATGTGATGCTTTTATGATGTATGCTTCTATGTGATGCTTATGATATGGATGCAAATATGTATATGATGCAATGCAATATATTTTTTTGTTCTTTTATGTTTTATATGTGTATGCATGATGCAAATGTGAATGTATGTAATGGAGATGAATATGATAATGCAAATGTAAATTGTGCTAACAGGTGTTGTGTGCAGAATGTGATGCAGTTGTGATATCTATATGTTTGTATGAAATGCTTATATGTGGTAATGTAGGTGCAACTACATGAGATGCAAATGTTTTTGGTGTGTCATTATACTTAGTCATGTGATAGCAGGCTACACGGACTCAAGAAGGACGATGGAAGTCAATCAAGAATGGGGGATGGAAGACAGAAGATATGAAAGTGAAAAGAGCTTCTTGTGCGTTATCATCATTGAGCTTTATTATGGCAAGTAGGTTATGACAATCGAGGCATATGTTTGACCCAAAAAGTCATTGTACTTGTTTGCATGGAGATAAGACAGTCATAAACAAGGAATGCCCCGGTTCATACTAGACTCACAGTGTCCTCATATCCTTGGACAAGTCATAGCATTATTAAAAGACAATCCATAGACAACAAATATAAATAGGTGACGATACCCCATCCTCGCCTTTCTAGTCAAAGACATCTTGGAGATAAAATCTCTAGTCAGAGACATCCTGGAAAAGCTAAAAGATATGTCACCAAAAGATAAAATCAAAAGAAAACCAAGACTCGACACCAACATCCACTGTAGTCCTCAAGTTTAGTGTCTCTTGTCACTTGTATAAGTCTTATTTGATTGTGGTCACAATGTTTACTTTCACAAAAAGGATAGATAGCACTGAACCATATGTTGTCTGAGTCCGTTGAAAGATTTGATTTGTTGAAGCTCATTGTTGTTGTTGTGTCTCATCTGAAACTGATTGAATCCATGAAACTGATACTTTATTACAGAGAAGATGAAACTTTATTGCGGATCTGTGATGCAAAGGTTGCTTTATTGCGGATTGTGCGCAAATAGACTAAAGGAAGTTGGAAGAAACTATACTCCTCGAAACATGTGATGTTCTCAGTTCCACACCCATCACTAGACGTAGGATTTGCCTTAGCTACAGATAGGATCTAATTTATTATGGATGGAAAGGGAGGTGAAAAGGGAGGTTTATTATGAATGGCTAACCAATCTTGGGTAGATCAATAACAAGCCATGATGGGAATGGGTAAGTTTATTATGAACGAATAGGTTGCGAGTGTGTGCAAAGTGAAAGGATGAAAGTGAATCCTGAAGGAGGGAGGAGCAATGTCTCTACGCATGGCGCTGGTGACCCAGTTTTCACCATGGTACTTGCCCAGGGCGCCACCAAAGTGGTTTTCACTATTGGACGAAATTATTTCTCTTTACTTTTTTTGATTTTTCAATTTTTTATTTTTTTTTGTGTCACAAGGCGCCTGTTTGTCAGGTTTTCACCAAGTAATGATTTTTTTGTTTTATAATTTTTTTTTTATTTTTGAAATTTTTGAATTTTTTTGTATTTTTTTTGAATTAGGATACTCTGAAGAGCTATGTGTAAAACCTACGAAGGTGCATGTTGTTGATAGGATCCTCTAAAGGTTTACCTTCTGTAGTTGAGAGCTGATATGCCCCAGATCCATATGTTGTTGTAATGATGTAAGGACCAAGCCAATTTGGTTCGAACTTGCCCTTCTTTTCTCTATCTTGCTAATTTTTGGGGTTTTCTCTAAGAACCAAATCACCTACCTCAAATGTGAGAGGCTTGACTTTGTGATTGTAACTGCAATGTTCCTTGACTAAATGATGTGTAGCTCGAGCGACTGTCTTCCTTGATAAAAGAACTGAGATAGAATTACTAGTATGTGGACTACGTAGGCCCATATGCATGTCACCTAAAGAAATTTGGGCATCCCTGATAACAAAGTCCTTTGAGGAAGTTCCATTAAAGGTCCACGATGTATCGCCATAAGGGGATGGATGTGTGGAACAAGTGGATGAGTGATGAAGGCTTATGATTGTGAAAAGAAGTGAAAGTAGGATAGCATGATGGAGACTTAGGATCAACAAGTATGCTTTTTGACTTGAAATTGTAGAACTTTTGCCCCCAGTTATTTTGATATTAGGGGAGATCATCTCTTGTTCTTTTTCTTTCATAGTATTTTTATCCTTGACTTTGATTTTTGCAGAGTCCAGTAGCTTTTGATTTTGATTTGGACTAAAGGACTTTTCTTTAGTTTTGACTTGTAGATTTTTCTTTTCAAAGCTTGATTTTTGATCCCCAATGAGTAAGGGCTTTTGTGATTCTTGTTGATCCAAGTCTGGAAGTGGAGTGGAAATGGAATGAGCGAATGACATAGTAAGGCTATGTGATTTTTCAAGAGGGTTGATGATACACTCAATAGATTCTTTTCTAGAACCACTCTTAGGACTACTAATATCAAGATATGCTTGCACCACTATAGGAGATTTGCATTCAGACTTAGTAGCCACAACACTAGGTGGTTTACACCCAATTCCTTGGCATTGCAAATTATTTGTAGATTGTTCCTGTTGACTGAATGTCTTAGGAGATAGTGGGAATTGATCAACATGAAAGATATACTCACCACATCCCAGGTCTTTAAACTTGAATTTTTCTTTGATCCCTGCTTGTGTTGATGTCGAAGCTTTCAAGGATTCTGGATCCACATATGCTGAAGAAGGAATAGCTTGTCGATTGACTGGGATTGTTATTTTTGATCTAGGTCACAGATTGTTGCAATATATGAATGGATTAGGATTAGCTTTGACAGTTACTTCAACTCCATTGTGTGGAAACTTGATACATCGATGATATGTAGATGGGACTACGCTCATCTCATGAATCCATGGACGTCCTAGCAATATGTTGTATGTGAGATCTAGATCAAGGACTTGACAAACCACATCCTTTGTAATTGGCCCAACTCTGAGAGGCAAGGTGACTGTGCCGTTGGATGAACGTTCTTCATCATCATATGCTTTGATAGTAATTTTGTTTGTAGAATTCACAGCTTTGTCAGAATATGCCAATTGCTTAATAGTGCTCAATGTACAAATGTTTAGACCTACTCCTCCATCTATCAGGACTCGTTTGATTCTATGTTTGTGTATGAAGGCTTCGATGTGTAGTGGTGCATTATGTGGCTGACTTACGGAGGCGTCATCGACTTCTGTGAATTTAAGGGAGTGTGGAATGGAAAGGTATCCAACCATGGCTTGAAACTAGTCCACGTTCAAAACAGTAGGAACAACAGTGTCTCTCAAGATTTCCTCAAGAATAGCTTTATGTGTGGGGGATATGCGTAAGAGCTCAAGTATGGAGATGAGTGCGGGTGTCTTCCCTAATTGTTCTACAAGGTCATACTCAAGTTTTGTTGATGAGGAAGCGATGTTTTTAGCTGGAGCACCTTGCAAAGTGAATTTACCTCGACGAGTAGTGACATTACATTCTGAGGTATGTTCGGAAGAAGATCCAATACCTTTCAGGATGATCTTGGGTCTTTGAGTAGAATTCTCAGGCGTTTTGTCCTTAATGATAATGGTAGAGACGTAATTGTCCATCGAAATGTGATTGATAGTTGAATCATAGTTATAGGATGCTCTAGTATAGTTGGTTTGATCATCTGTGGCTTTGGCTTTTCCCTTGTCATGCTTTGGGAATGGTTCCTTAAACATCTCGTGTTCTTGATTGGATAAGTGTCCTTCAATTTCAATTTCACCTCTATCAATGAGATCTTGTATGATGTTCTTCAGTCGATGACAATTTCTTGTTTTATGACCCTTGCTCTTATGAAATTCACAATACTCATCATCATTCCACCAATTTGGTTTAACCTTTGGTTCATATGGAGGCAAATCTGGAATTGTTATTATTTTGTTTGCCGCTAGCTTTTTGAAAACTGACTCAAGTGGTTCTCCCAATGGGGTGTACTTCCTTCATGATTTGGAAGTTCTTTGAGTATTCACTTGATTGTTTGTAGAGCTTGATCCTGAAAAAATGAATTTAAGTCCCACTGTATTGGCATCAACAACACCATCATTGACTATGTTCTTGTTTTTATTCTAGAATCTTGGCTTATCTTTTCCTTTAAAGTCATCTTTGTTTTCCTTGAATATCTTAATGACTCCTTGTTCAATTAGGACCTTTTCCGTCGCTAAGCCTTTTTCAATGACGTCCTTGAAGGTGGACAAACAAGCTTTCCTTAGATCATAGCCAATGTCTTTATTAATATTTTTGGTGAACATCTCTACCATTTGCTTTTGTGGAATTTCACAAGAGCATCTGCTAGCTAGATTCCTCCATCTTTGTAAAAATGATGAAAAAGACTCTCCATCTTTTTGCTTGGTGTTGCACAAAATAGTGACTGATATGTCTGTCTCTATATTATAGGAGAAATGTTGAATAAATGCCTCTGCTAAGTCACCCCATGACTTAATACCATGTGGAAGTTGGGAGAACCATTCCATAGCTTGATCACCTAGGCTTTGTGGGAATAATCTCATCAAATATGTCTCTTCTGAAGCTACCTCAATGCAAGCTGTGAAAAATTGTCTTATGTGTGCCTTAGGATCCCCTTTTCCTCTATACTTATCAAACTTAGGTGTCACAAAGTGTGTAGGAAAAGGAGGCATTGGAATGCTCTTGTCAAATGGATAAGGACATATGTCTCTCATTGTGTATGTTGGCTTCGGTGTATTTATGTCCTCCATTTTTTTTTGTAAGTCCTTGATTTGTTGCTCCAAATTTTTCTTAGGTGGAGATCGACTTCTTGGACCATACCATATGCTTGAGGCACCAATTGGAGGAGGAGCATGTTGCATATATGGATGATATTGATCATACACATGTTCATATGGAGGAGGTCTATAGTGATGCTGCATATATGGATCACTTGGTATAGATTCATGTTGAGGAACAAAATATCTATTTTGTCCATGTATACCATACTCTACAGGCATGTCATGTTCTAAGGTGTTGCCCCCAAATTTGACACGGGGTTTCCTTGTGTCCAAATTTTGAGCATGCCTTTGAATATCCAATTGCTTTGGTGGTTGATCCTTAGCATTGATATGTGATTGAGTATATTTCTCTACACAAGACCTCCATAATGGTCTGCGAAGGTGAGTATCATATGCTTGACCATAAGGGACCTCTGGTTTTTGAAACAAAGACGATGGTGATTCAGGCACCATATGTGGTCCTCTATTGCCTCCACTATTAGGCCTCCTTTGATCCATGTTGAGGTGAGGTTGTTGAAAAGGTCGATTTTCCATTATTTTAGACATGTCAAAATCATGAGGTATCTTGGCTCCACTTTGTGCCATCATTTGTAAGAAATATTGTCTATCTCTCCTCATTATTTCCTCAACCAATCGATTGAAATGGGGATCCATAATGGATTCTTCCACATCTGCTGAATGTACTAAAAAGTTGTCCATATCATCATTGTGTCTATCATTGTTGTTTGTAGTGTCCATGTTCTCAACATTTGGAATGTTTCTATAGGCATTCATGTCAGGTAATGTAGTATGATCAGAATTGAAAAAGATATCATTGTCATACTCATAAGAACTCATGTTTGCGGACTCTTGAGCCTCTTTAGTTTCTCTCCTAGATTTTTGAAGACGGGTTTCAACCATGAACTAGGTATTGACCGAGATGTGTGAGACTAGATGAAAATGGAAAAAGTATGGAAGACCAAGAGTTGGATGGAATGTAAATGAATATGAGGTGTACTTGCAATGTCCAAAGTGTAAGACCAAGTATGTATGTAGTAGAGTAGGTGTGACTTCCAAAGAGAGGATAGTTTCTCTTGATGAGGTAAGTTGACCTTGACTCTAAGTAAGACCAAATGAGACCCAAAGGTGATAGACCTTAATGAGGGACCACTTAGCAAAATGTTATTGTATGTAGTGTGTTGACAAAGTATGATGAGGACAAGCAAGTGACCTTTTGACTCAAGTTTAGACAAATGTGAATGTAATGTAAGGTGTAAAGCAATGATAGACTTTGTGAGACCCAAAGATAGGTTGAATGCTAGATGAAAACCTGAAAAGATAACCTAGGAAGCTCAAGAATGCTCAAACTGATTGCTCTTGTTTGTTGGACTGTAAATTTTTCCAATTTGTGAAGTTGTTGGTTGTGACCAAATCTGAATGTTTGACTATTTTTCGTGACAAGAGGACACAATGTTGATGAGGACTCAATGTTTGCAAGTGTTTAGACTCAAAATGATTCCAAGAAAAGTGTGTTGTTTGATGTAAAAATGTTTTGCATACACTTGAAGACACAAAAGACACAATGCTTTGCTGTTTGGTCTTGAATGTTTTGAATGTTTAAAATAAGTCAAGCACAATTCTTATGGGTGGCCAAGACAATAGTTGTTGATCCCACATGAGGTTTTACCCTCGAGGCTACGCTATTCAGAGTGGATACTTAGATGCTTGACATCACTGGCTCCACCCTCGACACTCACTTCTCAGGTCAGCCAAGCATCAGTCCCCACGAAAACTCCCCGTGGCGAACTTTGTATCTCTACTAAGAACTGTATGTGTGTGGGCCGCTACCAGAGGTCCGACCTCCTGCCTCAACAACTAGAAGGATTTTGGCTTCTGAAACAAAAAGGTGCTAGTAAGAGCATCCGCTCGTGTGGACATACATGCAGCACTTTCAACTCTATAAATACAGAAGGCTCCTAGCCAGTAGAGGTTATGCCCTACAACTGATCAAATAAATTTGATCAAATGGGTTTATGGGGAGACATAGTGTCGGTATGAACTAATCAGCACACGTTATCCATAGTTCTCACCATGAATACAGTTGTTTATAGTGGTTTGGAAGAGGTGGGTTTTCCTCGCTACCACTTGGGTTGTTCTCTTCTCACTAGTAGTCCTAATGACCACGCGGGAAGATAGGCCCTCTAAAGATTAAACAAAAAGAGCCTATTGCTCAAGACACAAAAGATAATGATTCAATTTTAGTGCACCAATTGAAGTGTTTGCTAGTCTATGAAAACAAGGCACACAATAAAAATCCAAAAACCCTTTCCAAAGACCTGCAACAAAGATTTATTAGTAGTTTGGATTGTTTAAAATAATCACCCCTTCCTGCAAGCACACAAGTTAGGTAAATTTTAGATCCAAAAGACTTTGTGAAATAGGGCCTTCAACAATGCATTTTGTTGACCAATTCAAAGATCTGGTTCATCATAAAAAAAGACCACCTGTAAAATTTCAAGAGATTTCCAAAAATGTAAGAAAATCCAAAAAATTTACTAATTTGCTCCAAAAATTAATTTTTTATGAAAAATCATAAAAAATTCATATAAAATGCAAAATCGATCCAAAAAATCTAAAATTTTTACTAGAGAGTCCTGATGGTCTTCCAAACCTACATAAAAAAATTTCTGCAACAAATCCAAGCGGTTTGTGAGATATGAGTAAAATAATGTAAAACCCTAATTTTCAAAGATCTAATTTTTGAGGAATGATTTTGCATCAAATTTAAAATCACAAAGAATAGATCCTGTGTATAATTATGAGATATTTCCAAAAATGTAAGAAAATCCAAAAAATTCTCTAATTTGCTCTCAAAATTAATTGTTTATGAAAAATCATAAAAAATTCATATAAATTGAACAAGTGATCCCAAAAAATTTGAAATTTTTATTGAATCCTTTTGATACTTTTCCTGATCTGCACAAAAAATTTGATGCCAAAATTCAAAGCCGTTTGTGAGATCTGATCAAAATAAGGAAAAACCCTAATTTTTAAAGATCCGATTTTCAGGGAAATATTTTGCATCAAAATTAAAATCGCAAAGAACAGATCCTATGTATAATTATGAGAGATATCCAAAAATGTAAGAAAATCCAAAAAATTCTCTCATTTTCTCTCAAAATTAATTTTTTATGAAAAATCATAGAAAATGAAAATGTGCTCCAAAAATTCTAAATTTTGGATTAAGAGCTTCTGATACTTTCTTCAACCTGCAAAAAAATTTTGGTGCAAAATTTCCAAGCTGTTTGTGAGATATGATCAAATCTCTCCAAGATCTTGATTTTGTGTCCAAAACCCTAGCTGCACAAGATTATTTTCCAAATTGTTTTACAAAACAACAATATAGGGTTAGAAAAATCTGCAAAAAACACAAATCTAACAAAAATACATGTCCCACGGGGCATGCCAAAATGTTTATGGTGAAAATGAATAACAATAATAACGATATTGAAAGGCTAAATGAATTCAACCACAAAACCCTAGCCTAACAACAACAAAAATCCACCATAACATATGAAGATTACCTAAGACAATGCAAATCAAATGAAATCACAAAGATTATACCATCACATGTCCAATAGGGTTTGGATCTCCATTCTTCCTATCTCCATTGATCTTGCTTGATATATTTGCTCTCAGATTTTATGTGCACAAGAGCTCAACAAAGAACGAAATGTGGTTGCAAGTAGGATCGCCTATGTTCAAAAGCGTAGTGTAGTCAAGTAGTCAACGGGGCTGAATGCATAGTGAGATTAGGGTTGATAATGAAAGAAGCATCTCCTTATATAGAAGATACTATATGAAATGAAGGGATAAGATTGAGAGGTGAAAAAGAGGTCGGCTATGATTAGAGGGTAGGTAAAAGAAATAATAAAATAATGAAAGGGGTAGGTAGTGTATGAATTAAGAGATGAATGACATGTGTCATGGGTAGAAAAGGTTAATGAATTAATTAAATAAATAAATATTTATTTAATTAATAGAAGAAGTGGGATCAATTAAATAAATAAAATATTTATTTAATTTAGGAAAAAGGATAATTTAAATAAATAAATGTATTTATTTAAATGAGAAATAAGGCTAGAAGAGGATAAATTAATTAATTAAATAAATAAGGATTTATTTAATTAATAGAAGAATTAGGATAAAGTAATTAAATAAATAAAATATATATTTAATTAGACATGACAATTTTAGGTGTCTACACCTATGTACTTAAGCTCACAATTTCAATAATCATCAATATGCCTTTTGGATCACCTTATTCCTTGTAATATGTGTTTATCTCAATCCTCACAATTTTTTGCATACAAGGTATTGAATTTTGTTATTGATTTGGCCTTTTTCCTTCTTTAGACACCCTCTTTTACTTTGATAGTTTACCCTATTGGAATACAAGGGAAATGCATGCATTTTCATACTATGAAAAGGAAAGGATAATTTAAGTAATAAATTTTACTTATTAATGTTATTACTATTACCTGGATCTCACAGAGTCTAATTCAGATTCAATTATAGAAATAACTCTCTTGGAAGATAACCAAGTGTTCGCCTTTTACCCAGGTTCTAAACATCCTATTTTTCAAAAAAAAAAAATTGAGACAAAGATATTTCAATCTAAATCTTTATATGGTAGATACTAGAGTTGATCTATACGACCTAACCAATAGTTCAAGTCAAACTCTCCCATAATCCATTTTCTTCATCTAAGATGAGTATCTACTTCAATTCTTTGTTATTAAATAAATAATACTCAATAATTAAAAGGAGAAATTTGAGAAACATTCTTTTCGCGACAATGATATATCGTAATAATAATTGGCTTTGAATATTTATTCAAAATATATATATCCTTTTTATAAAGTACCTGAAATTCCTTGCTTGCAAATCATTATAAAGTGCATTAACATAAATACAACAGTAAGAAGTGGTAATATGAAAGTGTGTAAACTATAAAAATGGATCAAAGTAGATTGATCGACACTAGAACTTTCGCGTAATAAATCTATAAAAGGAGTTCCTATTAATGGAATGGCCTCAGGCACACCGGTCACTATTTTGACTGTCCAATAACCAATTTGATCCCAGGGCAAAGAATAACCGGTTACACTGAAAGATACTATTAATACGGCTAGAATTAGACCCATAACCCAAGTTAATTTGCAAGGTTTTTTGAACCCACCTATCATATAAACATGAAATACATGAAAGATCATCATTAAAACCATCATACTTGCTAACCATCAATGAACCGATTGGATTAGCCAGCCAAAGGTAACTTCAGTCATTATGTGTTGAATAGAGGCAAAAGCTTCTAGAATAGTGGGACAATAGTAAAAGTCATAGAAAAACCGATAGCTACTTGTACCAAAAAAGAAGTCAATGTGATTCCCCCTAGGCAATAAAATATATTCACATGAGGAGGAACATATTTACTAGTGATATCATCCATAATTGCCTGAATCTCAAGTCACTCTTCAAACCAATCGTAAACTTTATTGAGATAGGTAAACTCAAATTCCCCTCTGAAAATTGTATATGAAAATTTCCTTTCATACGACTTAAACAAGAACACTCAAATACATTTTTGAAGAAAGTACATGGTTTGTAAAATACAAAATTTTATTTATTTGTATGAAGGAAGAGGATTCAGAAGAATCCATGCTTTCCTACAATAAGAATGAAAAAAAAAAATCATAGTGATAATGCTCAAATTTCAAGTTGGCTCATTCTTATGCAAAATAAATCATTATAGGCCTTTTGAATGATATTTTATCCTATTTGTGATATAAATCACCTAGAGAACAACTAGTATGGATGATCAATAGGAATTATCTTGTCGAGATCTCAATAAATGAATAAATCCAAATCTCGGATTTTCATTTCACCTTGATGATTTTTTGAATACTCGAAAGGTTTTATGGGTTATAACCTTTCCATTTCATTGTTACTCACTTAATGAAATATACTAACTAATAAAAAATGGAAACTATCTCATTCTTTAGTCAACATCAATATAAAAAGGAAGAGAGATCTCTCAATTTATTATCATAGTTCTTTCAAATTATTGAGAAGTTTGGTCACAAGGTCTCCAAAATAGGCATAAACCATAGTTCAGATTTTCTTGAATATATTATATACCTCATGCTTCAGACATTAATTATTAGAGCAATGTCTAACGAGATAGGAGGACGGGCCATCTTTATTTTATAAAGACAACATACTGGTTTTCTATACTAGAATATTGATCAATTTTAACAAGTCACACACCCATAATTCCAAAAAATCCTTAGATAAAAGTAATTACACGATCAAACTACCAAAACATAATAACCTAAAAATGAAAGCTATTCAAAATTCTTCCTTAGTTTTTTTTCTTTTGGATGAACTTGAGATCTGGGTGGATTCTCTAGTTTTTCTAGACCCAACTAATTGGAATTTCGTCTAATAAAATGGAAGAATTATAAATCTCCAAGATAATACATAAGAATACTGCAAATAGAGCCATTGCAAAGCCCGTAAAAGGAGTAGCTCCCCATCTGCGAGGAACTTTACCAGATTTTGTATTAATTGGTTTTAAATTATCTCCTTTAGTAGTTCGTATTGGTTCAGTTTTGGAAGCATCATCAATGGTTTGTGTAGCCATAAAAACAATAGCATTGGTTGAGATCTAATTAACTTTGTATGCTATCATGTATATATAAATACATAGGATTAGCTACCAATGAAAACTGCAACCTTAGTCACTATCTCCATATCTTGTTTACTTGTCAGCTTTACTAGTTATTCCCTATGCACTGCCTTTGGATAACCTTCTTAACAAATTCATGACCCTTTTGAAGAGCATGAGGAATAGTTGAAAAAAAGACTTTCCCAATTAGGAATGTCATTTTTTTCTTTTTCTTTTTATTATAAGTAAGGAGGATTAAAAAAATAGAAATTATTTCTCCCCTCTATCTGAAACTTTTGGGGGTTCTCGGAAGAAAATAGCGAAAAAAGTATCCCTAAGGTTGACACTAAAAGGAATATATAAACAAATTCTTCCATAGATTTGATCGTAGTTTATAATGAATAGAGATATCTTTCAAACTAATTACAACATTTTCTATAAAAAAAAACTGGAATCAAAAGATTTTGATTCTTGAGATGCAATTTCTCAATATTGCATTAATGAGTGGAGCAATACCATATTATACCATTTGTCTTTTAGTAGTTGGATCTCCCAGTTTTTGGAATGCCCCAAATTCTATCGGAGCATCCAAATCTAGATCAATATCGGCAAAAACATCTCTGAATAGAGTTCTAGCACCATGCCAAATATGTTCAAAAAAGAAAAGAAGAGCAAATTTAGCATGCCCAGAAGTAAACCAACCCCTTGGGCTACTCCAAAAAACACCATCCGATTTCAAAGTAGCACGATTTAACTCAAAAATTTCACCTAATTTTGCACGTCTAGCATTTTTTTTTACTACAGTCGGATCACCAAAACTAACTCCATCAAGTTCACCACCTTAGAACTCAATAGTTACACCTACTTGTTCAACACTATATTTTGAAACCGCTCTCCTAAAAGGATCATCGACTTTCACAATTCCTTCTTCATCTACTAGAATGACTCGAAATATTTTTAAAAAGGTAGGCATACAACGTACAAAAAGCTCATGTCCATTTTTATCTTTGAAAATAGAGTACATCCTAACCAACCATTAGCAATTCCATCTCTATTGTTTGTTGCACCCTCCCAAAATAACCCCCCTTTAGCTAGATTATTCCCAATGTAATCATTAAAAGCAAGTTCTTCGAGAATTTTTAACCAAGTTTCTAATAGACTTGGATTTTTAGCTAGACCAACACAAACCCTTCGATCTATATCTTGTTAGAAGTATCCCTAATCCCATTGGTAATGAGTGGGACCAAATAATTTGATCAAAGTGGTTGTGGAACCATTCCACATTGTTCTAGCCACAATGAAAGCTATAAAAAACAAATTAGCAATACTACTGAAGAGGACAATTTCAATATACCCCATATGTAATCCTTTGTATAAATGTTGGGGAGGATGAACACTAAGATGGAATGGACCTGCTAATATACCCAATATACCTATTGCAATATGATGAGAAGCTATTCCTCCATGCCAAATTTACAAGTTGTATTTTTCCAATTAGTCCATAAGGACAAGACACCCATATTCTAGGGGCATACAAACCAATTACATGAAATGCTCTAAATTTGAAACAAGCTACTCTTGAGAGAAATAAATGAATTCCAAAAATCTTAGGCAAATCTAAAAAAGGTTTTCCTGTACAGGAATCACAGAATATGTCTAGATCCCAATATACCCAATGCCAAATAGCTACTAAAAAGCACAAGCCAAAAAATACAATATGTGCCCCAACTACACCTTCATAACTCCAAATACCTAGATTAGATACAATTTCTCTGGTTATACTCCATCCACCCCATGAATCCTGTATTCCTAAACAAGTCATAAAAGGTATAATGAACATACCTTGTCTCTACATTGGATCAGGAATAGGATCGGATGGATTGAAAACTGCTAAGTCGTAAAGAGCCATCGAACCAATCCATCTCAAAACTAGAGTTGTATGCATTATATGCACAATGATTAACCGGTCAGGATCATTCAACACGACAATATGGACACGATACCAAGGTAAACCCATGAAAATACCCCTTTATCAGAAAAAAGTAGACACTAACTTTCTCGCATTAGAGACAGATTATGCTATGGAATTATACCTTTGTCTCAAAGGTGAACATCTATCTATTAATAAAATAGTTTCAAAAAATAGAATTGAGAAGAAGATAAATGTTCTCATTTATATGTACCAATATACAATGTGGTAGTTGGTCCCATTTGTTTTGTATCAAACAAAGTAAAGTAATTAATTACTTTACAAAATACCTTAGGTATTTTACGAAGAGAGCCACAACCACTTATTTGGTCCTATCACTCATTTGATCTTATAATCTATCTTTGTAATAGAAATAAAAGACTATTTAATATACTTTTGATATTCAATAATCAACAACTTACCCTCTTTTTCAGTGCCTTTGGTGGGCTTGTTTTTTCCAACAATTACAATACCATTTTTTTCTATATTCAAAATTATGAAATTTTATGAATCTGATAATATTTATTTATTTATTTATATACTATTTTTTTGAAATGCTTATATGTATATGGCTAGTTTATTATAATGTAGCCAATCTGTGAGAATGACTTCAGGGTGGGAGTCAACATTTGTTCAGTCTCTCATATTAAATAGGACGTAATTTGTTATGAATCGTCGATCTAAATTGATCTGGATAGAATCCATAACAGGGTGTCCAAAAATAAGCAATTTTTTTTGCTTGTTTCCTCTTTTTGGGTTCACTAGGATTTTTTGCGGTCAGAATTTCAAGTTACCTTGGTAGGACTTATTGTCACGAGGATTGCACCCTGAATGCTAAGTATGAAACTCAACAATCTTGTGAAACATGGGATGAATTCTAGGCCCATGGGTTGCCTATAGTGCAAATCAACCTCCAGATGAAGGGTCAGTTCCCTATATAAAACCTCCTAAAACTATTAGCTTGTCTGGGAAAAGGATAGAGAGAATATTGAAAATGAAATTCTAAAGCTAACATGAGGTGATGCACCTAAATGATTTTGATTCTATTTGTTGTCCTCAACTCGCGATCAGCCTTAAACAAAGAGGCTTTAATGTTCACAACTTAGATTTTAACATGTAATGCATAAAGTTTCATAGAAAGGTTTTGCTTCAGCACTTGCATGGAAGGTTTCATAGCCTAAACTTGCCTGAAACTAACAAACACAAACTTTAACCTACATTAGCATGTTATCTTTTGCCTTAATAATGCATAAATAAGACATATTCAAAGGTTTGCAAGAAAGAAATAGAGTGAAACATATCAAATTATTCATCCACAATACCAAAACACCATATATTTGAGAAGAAAAAGTTGCTTTTTTATTTAATACTGAAAGGAATTATGCTATTACAACTAAAAAATACTTCTAAAACATGAAATTTATATGTTACAATCAATCTTTGTCGTGTGTGTGCAAGCAAAGAGAAATAACTACTCATAAAAGAAGAGCATAAAAGACTTATAGAAGAAGTCTTGAGAAGAACATGGGGTTGAGCTATTGTGTCTTATAGAATTGAAGATGAACTAGTGGTCAAACTTGGTCTTCAACCCTAATCTTATCTTTGATTTGCATGATGAAGCCTTTATGGTAGAATTTGAAGGAAAAGTTGTTGATCAAGTTGAAAGCACCAGAATACTGAGAGGGGGGGCGGGGGGAAGGTGAATCAATATTCCCACTTATTTAAAACTATAAACCTTTTTACCAATTTAAGTTGTCCTCAAAATTAAAATAGATAATGCAGTACAAACAAGAACACAACCACAAGATGAACACCGAAATTTGTACGTGGAAAACCCAAAAAGGGAAAAACCACGAAGAGTTAACTCTAGGGAAAATATAACTAGTTATAGTTTTTTTTACAGATAGGTAGCTCATTGCTAGATTACAAAAATGGCTCACTATCATACTGCTCACTATAGATACAAAAGAAACAACTAACTGTCGGAATGCTCACTACAATTGAAAGGGTTGAACTAAGAAAGTTTGCATCTCCAAATGCATGAGATCAGTTCCAAGTTAAGCTCGTATTAAAAATCTCAGACTTTATAGAAGATCCAGTTAGAGATCTCTGCACTACTGTTTCACAGCAGGTCCGGTAAAGGACTATTGCACTACTGATTTCCTTCATTGTCTGCAACTCTCACATACACTACTTCTTTTGTTGCCAACTATCTTCTGCACATCACACTCACTCCCTCTTGATTAATTTGCTTCTCTATATTATCCATCACTCTGGTGTTTATATATATATATCGGAGAGCACAAATACAAAATAGTGTGTCGGCCAAGCCCAACACGTTATCAATAAGAACATGTCAGCCTCGACAATACTTCTACATAATTCCTTTACATACTTCCGACTACCAACTCATATACTGTGATTACCAGAAAAGAGAAAGGGTTATCCGGACCCAAGAGAATGGACCTATCGCCACATGATCACGCTCAATATCTTCAAATTATAGACTCCACATGCACTAATGAAACCACAATCACAAAACTCGAAGAGATACTTTTGATAGATACCAAAGTTTCAAACCGCTAACAGTGAGACACATAACTGATACCGGGATACCAGGGTCAGTGAGAACCCAATGGGACCTCAAAAGGTCATCATCCCAAATTGTCCATGTTGCATAATAACTCTTAACCAAAAACCACAACAACTAAACGCAACATACATAACCGCAACACTTTGCATAACATCCATAATATCCATAATGTCCAAACTGATATCCGGGCCTGCATACATTGTCTAGTACAGAACCAGATGACTGGTTTGACATCAATGACAACATTATTCACATGACAACATTAGTCACACAAGTCTAACAATCTCCCCCTTTATCATTGATGGCAAAACACATTCAAAACATGATTGCACCAACTCCCCCTTACTTAAGCAAGTCCTCAAATCCTTGAACTCATATTTTTCTTTTCTTTCTCCCCCTTTTTGACATCAAGGACAAAGGATACCACTGATGAAAAATAAAAGAAAAAGAAGAGAAAGAACAGATAAATACAACCAAAATTGTGAATCTTTCACAAGGAAACCTTCAACTACTCTTCTTTGGAAATATAAGCTTGCACTTTTCCTTTAGTTCTGGAAGAAGAACTTCCCAAGAATTTATAGCCAATTTGATACTCACTGAAAGGCTTCTACACTCAACCAACAAATCAACAGAATTTGAAAATCTATTCGAAGCAGTTGGATTTTTCTCATACTCTACTGCATCCTTAAGCAATGCTGAGAAGTGTTCTAGCTTAGCTTCCACAATCTCATTAACTTTCCAAAACATGCTCACAAATTCTTCTTTCTGCCTTTGTAATAGAAGAAGCTCAGCCTGAAGAGCATTAATTATTTTCCTTTTCTCACCATCCTTATCATTCATAAAATTAAAAGATTTACCTAGACTCATCAGTTCAACTTCAATAGCATCAATTCTTCCTTTGTGCTTCACAACTGTTGTCAGCCAAGAGATACAATATCTATAGATTCTACTTGCACCGTGGATATAATATTTTAATTCCTCTATGCAAATTGACAAGTACTTTTTGGCTTTAGTACATTCATTCAACGAACTTTGCATATCCAAGCCTTTTTCTTCAGTTGACTACTCAAACATTGTCTCTTTCAGGATCTCGATCAATGATTCCAGAAGAAGATTACTAACATCTTCTGGACTAATATTATCCTAGATCAAGTACTTCATCAAAAAATTCTCAATTATGTTTGACTCGATCGAGGTCAACCATTTCACATCAATCTTCTGAAATCAATTTACATTATCAATTAGATTTAACAGATTAGAGTCATCATCTAGGTCTCTGGCTTCCTGCTCATTCATTTTTGAAACTCCATTGGCTATAGGGGATTCTGGATCATCAATTATCACCACATCTTCTATCTTTCTTTTCTTTGACTCTGAAACATCAACGGGAATAAACTGTCTCCTTTTCTTCTTTCCGAAAGAATATTCTCCAAAACCAGAAGAGAAAGAAATAGAAATTGGGCCAACTCTCAACATATCCACAAATGATTTAAAATAATTATTGTAAATCTCCTCTCTATTATTCAATTTGTTCAGATATTTGAAGATTTATCTTGCAATCAACACACCAGATTCCCAAATAACATTATCTTTTGTCAGAAGGGATTCTAAATAGTACATGACTAAACTCACAAGCAATGATCCATACCGAAAGGCATAATTCTTCTCTTTTGACATCTTGATATTTTCTAAATAATTCTCTCAGCAATTCACATGTCAAAATATTTGTTTTCCATCACAAACATATATGCCATATACACTCCAATTGTCGAGGTGGCTCCTTCCCTATTTCTGAAATAGACTTTGTAAGAGATGTCATAGGCAACATACCTTATTACAGGGTAGATGATCTTGTTGATGATAAGATCTTGTTGATCACCCTTTATGTCGGTTAGGGCTTCCACTTCACTTTCAAAATTGATTTATTTTTTTGAAACTTCTCCATTGTCTCACAAGCCGGTGATCGTAGAAATGATTTCCTTCATAAATGGATAGGGTTTATCCAACACGATGTAGTTATCTCGCACACGACTAAGGATTATTTTGATCACCTCTGCATTGTCAAACCAAAGGAATTCGGTCCACAAATTCAGACCTTTGCCTTCTAACTCTTTGACCCTCTACAATTCATCATCCTTCAAACCTATTTCAACAATTCTAATTTTCTCCGAGCTAAACTCATCCAGGAGCACTTTGTCTACAATCTAAAATTTTCCGCTGCTAGATTCTCTGACGATCATTTTTCCTTCCATGATTACTCTTCACTTTCTCACTTTATTGTTGCTCTACTATTCACAATGATTTCAATAAAATTTAACTGATATGAAATAAATGAACTTGATACTTGTCTTTCTAAAGATGCTTAATTAGGGTTTTGCTCCCAAAAAATGTCTTTTTGATGATGTCATCATGATTCCTCTAATTATTGGATACCACACAAGCACTATCATGCCAGACTAGGGACATGATCCATACAGATAGGGATGCTAGAAGATTTTTCTTTTTGATCATAACTCCCCCTGACCTGAAGCTCTAAGCTTAGTTTTTGGAGGAAGAGGTGCCTGCACTAGATTCAGGTACTTCAGGCTCTGTAATGCCCCACCAAAAACCCTAAAGGAAAACAATACAACTAGGCAACTAAAAGGGTGTAATAATTTCTTTCTAAAGATTAAGTGCATAATCATATCAATAGCACGTTTAACGACATAACAGAAGACTAACACATGATTTCCTAAGGGTTACCAACAAAGATTAATTCGTAGATTATATTAACACAATGGTTAATCCAGTTGTTCAGCTAATTAGGAAAATTAAATACCTAAGATAAAATCTACACATACATCTAAATTCCATAATGAAAGAATCAAAGTACTCCAATGCATTCATTTCCCATAGATCATATATACAAAAGTTTAAAGCAACTGAATAACAAACATTCCAATGATTCCCTTTTACGATATCCATAAATACATGGTTACCACAAATACCACGGATTACAAAGTTACAATATCAAGGTTACATAAAAGTTTGATACAATGACCACAAGGTCTCAACTGAACAATGATCACGAACATGAGCTGGTACATGAACCACGAACCAAGAACACCAACGAAGCCCTTCCTCGCCCGAAGATACATTCCAGAACATCCGATGGGAAGTGGCACTACCACTCGACCATTTGATTGTGAAATGGAACCACCCCACCGTGCTAGGAGATAGTAGAAAACCCTCAAGCAAGCAAAGTAAGACAAGTATGAAAGGACTACAAGACTCCGCAAACATCCATGTGACTCAACTCACAAACACTAGTGACTCTAACTATTTCATAAATATAAATCTAGACCATTCTTAATCTCTTAAATCCTTTCAACAAAACATACTAGATTTGAGCCTACCTCAAGAAACGCGATCCATGGCTATTACGATCCTTGATAACTTCAAACTGTCTGCAATACGTCTAGGTTCCAATACTTTCCACCTCGACGCTCTTCTATCTCATGAGATCTCTATTCCAAGTCCTTACCCTTTCTATATTTTGAGAATTTCTCTGATAATAATAAAGTAATTAACACTCATTCAAGAGCGTAACCCCTAAGTTCAACACTAAATCAGAGATGATCATCATTGATATTTTATGACTTGATCGTAAACACATCAAAATCTCCACTATTCCATTCTCCCTAATCTCTTGTCACTCTACTACATTCTTGCTCTCCTCTATCTTGCTCTCTTTTTCTTTATTTCTCTCTGCTCCAACTTGCTATTTGCTATCTTCCTCTATATCTTTTCCTACCTTCTCTTCTTCATTCCATTCTCTAATCCTTCGTTTCCTCTCTCTTTTTCTTCTTAAAAGTTGTCCTTTCCCTTGAGCCTTCACTATTATTTATACTACTCTCCTTCTACATCGGTTGCTATAACCTTGGCTTTAAGTTAGCCATGACATCGACACCTCTGATAATCATCCAAGGTTCTCTTAGTTCCAATAACTTAGAGCTCTACGGGTTTGCATATGTGTTGACTAAGTTAGCTTCTATAGTTGACAGATTTGATTGTCGTTGCCCACGTCTAATCCTTTCAATGTCTTAGCCATAGTTCTATTTAACAACAAAGCATGATATAATGTCATATAAGTCTGAATAACAAAACATGGCAATGTATCCATTGAAAACAACCAAGAATAAAATATGAGTCCAAACGAGTAGGGGTACTACAGGCTCACTTCCTTTGTTCTCATTCTTCTTTCTCCAGACCAAGTTTTCCTTCTTCTTTGGTTCATCACTCCTCATTGCACTCTTTCCAACAAATTTTTCTTCATTTCCTTTCCTACATAGGCTAGCATAATGTCTGGGTTGATTGCATTTGAAACAACTAACAATTTTCTTCTCAAATCTTATCAGATGAGATCTGTATTTGCATTGACTGGCTTTGTATCCATAGATATTGTAGTTGTAACAATTTCCTTGAAAGTTAACTTTTATTATTTGCAATTACTAGGTTATAACTTTGATTTACACCATGATTTCTACAAAGGCTTGCCTTATGTCCAAACATCTTGCAACTATAACATTGAATGCTTCTATAGTTCACTGCCTTGTGTCCAAATTTATTGCATTAAAAATAATAGCCATTAAAATATGGGTACCTTTGTGCATTGGACTGTGGGATCAATGGTCTTCTTGTGTTTGATTTTTTATTCCAAGATTTCTTCTCACCTTTTGTCTTCTTCTCTGCTTTGACTTCCTTTCTTTCTTCTTTAATATTCTAATATGAGCATACCTCGGTTTGGTAACCAAGTCCGGTTTTGTCTGACTTAATTTGTTGTATGTTGATCAAATATTCCAAGAGCCTTCTGTTGTCAAGGATCGTGGTCTCTGTCTTTAGATTCCTCACTTCTTGTTCAAGCTTTTCATACTCAGATTTCAGCTTTAATGTCTCTTTCAGGAATTGCTTTGTCTTGTCTTTTTCCTCTATCTTCTGCATCAGGTCTTTGATGGTCTCATTCGCTTGATTTAATTGATTGTTAACCTCCTTATGTCTCAACTTGAATTTTCAGATTTGCTCTCTCGGCTTCTGTACACATTCATTTGCAATCTTCACATTATCCTTTAGTTCTTCATTCTTTGATTCAACACTTTCCAAATCTTCAATGGTTGTCTTCAATTCTTCATCCATCTGAAATTCTTCATCCAAGTAGATAGTTGACATGGCTCAACCAACACTGATCTCCCTCAAGAGGTTAGGCTTTCCAAGCAAGGGACTAAAGCTCTGACACCAATTGTTGATTAGGTTGAATGCATTAGAATACTGAGGGGGGGGTGTGAATCAGTATTCCCACATATTTAAAATAATAAACCTGTTTACCAATTGTAGTTGTCCTCAAAATTAAAACAGATAATGCAGAATAAACAAGAAGAACACAACCATGAGATGAACACCAAAATTTGTACGTGGAAAACCCAAAAAGGGAAAAACTGCGGAGAGTGTTAACTCTTAGGAAAATATAACTAGTTATAGTTTTGTTTATAAACAGGTGGCTCACTACCAAATTACAAAAATAACTCACTATCAGACTTCTCACTAAAGATACAAAAGAAATGGCTAAATGTCAGAATGCTCACTGCAATTGAAAGGGTTGAACTAAGAAAGTTTGCATCTCCAAATGCATGAGATCAATTCTAAGTTAAGCTCATATTATAAATCTCAAACTTTAGAGGAGATCCAGTTAGAGATCTTTGCACTACTGTTCGGCAACAGCAACAGTGAAGGACTATTTCACTACTGATTTCCTTTTGTGAGATTTTACCAAGATCTAGAGGCAATGGAAAGCACAAATATTAGAGAACAAAATAGGTGATAGGAATAAACTATAGTCTATCAAGATGCAAAATATGATCAGCTGGATCGTTACAAGATGTTCAATGAATGCTCGTACAAACAATGTAGATGAGCCTGCTTATATAGGCAAGGCTAATGGATATGTGAGCACACAAACATGACATGTGGCTCAATAAGAAACAAGGGTAGGTAGGAGAAACAATATAATATTCCACATGAGGTGGAATGTAACAACAAGATAAGATCAACACCATAAAAGGTGGAAATTCTCCTACACACACTATCCCAATGTGGCACAAACACCCAAGTGTCTCATACCCAAACTACTATTAAATGCATGTACCTAAGTAAACTTGAGTATAGTGTAATAATATCCATGATGAATAATTATTTATGCCAACACCCCCCCTTAAGTGCAACTTAGGGGAATGCACTAAAGTCTACAATGCAACTAAGCAATGCAAGATGGGTCCCCGCTACAAGGCCATGTTAGGTACCCATATACAAATGTAAATGCAATCTCCCATAAACAAAGAAAGAGAGAAAAACCCAATGGGAAAAAAACCTCCCCCAAAAGAGAGATGAAGAAAGCACACAATGCTCTCAATGATGAATGAGAAGAACAAAATATGTCCCCCCCTAAGAGAGAAGAAGAGACCATGAAGCCCTCCCTCGATGTCGAATCTCCTACAAAGATGGTCCCATGATGATGACCAAAAATACCTCCCCATAAGGAAGAAAGAGAGCCAATGTTGCACCAATAATGTCAAAGTGTGACAAAACCAGGTACCATGCCGATGACAATGAATCACTCGCTGCAACAAAATGAAGATCAGGCATGGAGACAACCTGCTTTGAGCATCATATGGATACTCACAAATGGCATAAATACTGGTACAATCTAAGTCTCATGGGATCCATGCACAAACGTGTACAATCTAAGTCTCAACTGGAGCCATGCACCAACTCTCAAAAGATATTTCTAATCTATGTGTACAAGAGGATTACATCAAATAGTCAACAATGACAAGATACAAAGAGGTGTGGCACTTTATGATAGTGTGAGTACAACATTTCTCATGCAAGAACATACATCATGATAAAATATTCAAATGTGGAAACATGAAAATGATGCCACCAACAAAGAAGCTTTGTAGAATACTGCAGATGAAGATGCCTCTGAATGGAATTTCACCAAGAGATATAAATGAACAACTGACCCCCCATAAAAAGATCATGTTGGCACTTGCAAATAATGGCAAAGTGGACTTCTGATTTCAACTTTACAACTTCTCAAAATGAGATATAAGAGACTTCAACAAATACTGCTAGTGATCTAAACTGAGATCCAAGCAAAATTCAAGTACTAAATAGGCTAAAAAATGACCAAATACTAAAAATGCAATTTATATACAAAATCACTGCAAACTAATGGCAGATTATGAAAGTAGACAAAAAATTATGCACTTTAAAAAAAAATGGCACCTGAAAAGGAGTCCACATGAGCTCAAACGAAGCCTCCAAAGTTGTAAAAATCGGGATTTCACGATTTCAAAAAAACCTATATCCGAAAATCAGAAAACTCCTGCACCACTGTACAGATCACAAAATTATACCCCAAAACAAAAAAAAATTGCTTGAAAAACAGAGTCCGGCTAAGTGAGATATCACTATTTGAAAATTGCTTGCAAAATTATAATTTCTGGAAAATTTCCGTCATAGCTTCAAACTTCAAATGCCTCTAGATTTGGCCTCTGAAGTCCGGTTTGGATGAAACAAAAGGAAAAAATGACTTTATTGGACCTTCTCAATCCAATGATAACCTCTGATTTGACCCATCAAGCTTTAATAATAACCTGCAATAGAAAGCTCCAAAATAGACAACCCCAAATAACATCAAATTTCTCTCAATTGGCAAACCAATGACACTCTAATGGTTTTGATACCATGTGATATTTTGCCAAGATCTAGAGGTAATGGAAAGCACAAATATTAGAGAACAAAATAGATGATAGGAATAAACTGTATTCTATCAAGATGCAAAATATGATCAACCGGATCATTACAAGATGTTCAATGAATGCCCGTACAAACAATGTAGATGAGCCTACTTATATAGGCAAGGCTAATGGATATGTGAGCACACAAACATGACATGTGGCTCAATAAGAAACAAGGGTAGGTAGGAAATAGGTGTGGGTAGGTAGGAGAAACAATATGATATTCCACACGAGGTGGAATGTGTTAGAATATTTAATCTTTACTTAGCTTAGGTTTATTTGTATTTAGTTTAGGATATTCCTTTGGAATTCCTACATGTAATTTGTCCTCTAGTACATGTGTGAGGACAAGTCATTTCTTTTATTTTCCTTTATTAAGGAATATTAGATTTCCTCCATAAGAGGATGTGGACACATGGCACACACATTTTATGAATGGTGGCATTCATAGATTTGGGAGTTACTTTGTAACTCCTCTCCTCATCTCTATTTAAGAGATGTCTCCTCTCTCATTTCTTCTTAATGACAATATTGTAAAGAGCTTCTCTCTCTCTCTCTCTCTCTCTCTCTCTCTCTCTCTCTCTCACATTTTAGGCATTGCCTCATTCATAATATCACAAGGGGTTTTTCTTTGCTTTTCCCCTTTCAAAAGTTCTTGTGCCTCCTTCTTCACATTTGGGTGATGCTCCAAGGTTTTTGCTTTTCTCTTGGTAACAATTACTTCATCATAAACTTTCTTGGATTTTATTTTCCTATTCTTGCTCTTGTATTTCCTTTCATGGTATCAGAGCAGGTTTCTAATCCTTGTTTTAAGTTGACATTGATGAAGGTTACCATTCTGTGGAGTTCACCTTGTTGGAGGCATTCTTGAGAGGAGAAGAAGTTCTTTTTCTAATATTTTCTATTGTGCAGGTTTTGGTTTCAGAATTTAACTTTTTTTTCAAACTTGTTAACAACTTTGCCTGCAGGTTTAATCTTCTATTCTAGTTTTTTATTAAAAAAAAGGGCTTTGGAGGCTTGCCGCCAAAGTTCCTTCTTTCTAGTTTAAATTTGTGTCTTTGGAAGGCTTGCCACCAAAGTTTCTATTTTTTTAGTGTGAATAGTTTGGAAGGTTTACCGCCAAACTCAGCCTCCTTAATCTATTTGGTCAGCTTGCCGCCAAATCTGATTTATTATTTCATTGCATTAGTTCTCATAATTTGTTTTTTTGAGAGAAATTTTTTTTTTTTTAAGTTTTTAATAGTTGTTCTTATCAGAATAACCATTATCTTTAGCTTTGATATCTGTGTATTCTTATATCTCTATTATATTTTGCCTCTTCTGTTTATATTTCAAATCTAATCTGTAACTTTCTCTCCTTAGTTATCTTTTGATTTCAAATCTAATCTGTAACTTTCTGTTTATATTTTTTTTTAGAGATACTTTATCTAAAACTTCTACGTCTCTTCACCAAAAGGATAATCTTTATTTAAACTTAAATTTGTTGAGGTTTAAGCTCAAACTTAAATTTGTTCTTCTTGTATGATTGTATCTGTTTTGTTTTTCAGTCATTGGACAGTGACTCTATTGCCCAATAGATAGGCACTGGTCTGGGACCATTCACCAATCTCAAACGTTTGAAACAAAACATAAACCAGTAGTATAGGAGTAAGAGAAGTTTTTGTTTTCAGGACCTCATATTATAGCCGCGAATTTATCTTCAAGAGAGCTATTTAAATGATCTCATGAGAGCCAAATAAGCTTTTTGAGGGTCATAAGTTTTTCTTTGAGGTAACTTTATTCGTCTTCACTGTTGAAGGTATAGATTGTTTTATATTTATTTATTCTTGAACTTCCTCCGCTCTTTTACGGACATAATTATCACTTACAGGTGCTCTTGTGCCTTGTTAGTATCCCCGTTGCCGTTATCACTGATTCAAAAATAAAACGTGAGTGTATTATTATGTCTGCAAAAGCTAATGTGCTTTGAAGGATCCATTTAATAGATTACATAGTTATGGGTTTCTTCTGAAGTATCTATATTTAGTGACTATTTTATTGGATTTGAACTTGTGAGCAATATCTACGTTGAGCTTATTTGACACTCCTGAAAATTAGAGGGATGAGAAGCTTCATTGATTTTCTCAAAGCTTGATTGCCTTTTTCACTTCAAAACCTAATCTTTTGACTACAACTGATTGGATCCCTCATTGTCTGCAAGGCACACCAAAACCTGCGTTTTGTATTCATTCTTGTCATTCAACGTCTCTGCACTGTAGATTCTCTGCAAAGTAACGTCTCTGTAGTCTGTGCCATTTGCTCTGTCATTATCAACGTGTAAAACTTGTCAATATCACCCTCACTGTTTTTAATGCCTCTATCTTGTGATTGGTCTTTTATTTGTATCAAGGTTGGTAACATTCATTTCATGCATATTTGTCTTTAACAAGTTTTTTTTACCTTTCCTTTATCTTATACGTGTAAAGTAAAGTTCCTTTATTTACACTAATAGTTTAGTTTCTTTAGTAAAAGTTTATTTAAAACAAGTTTTCTTTAATATTAACCTTTTTAAGTTTATAATTTTTTTTTAAGTTTTAAATAATTTTGTTAATATAAATAATTTTATTTTATTATTAATAAAGATTTAAAGTTCTTTTAAAATATAAAGTTTGTTTTAAAAAAAATTTAATTTGTTATTTAAGATTTGAATATAACATTTTTTTTTTTACATAAATTTTGTTATAGTTATTACTCAAATCTGGTTTATTTTTTAAATCAAGGAGGTTAATTTTTATTTTTATTTTTTAATCAAAGGGGTAATTTTTTTTTACAAACTATTATTTTGCTATCATGTCTACATTAATTCCGGAAATTAAATTAAATAGTTCCAATTATCATTCTTGGAAAACACATATCTCGTTTATTTTTCGTTTCAAACACCTTTTGGATGTTGCGACTGATAAAACCTTTGAACCCGCTACATCTGCTCCTCAAGCCGACCTAGATAGATGGAAGGCTCAAAATGAGGAAGCACTTGGTTTAATTGGTATTTCAATGGTTCCTGATTTGTATGTTTTAATTGGAAATTGTACAAAAGCGCATGAAGCTTGGGAAATTTTAAAAACAACTTATGATAGCTCAAATGAATCCCGAAAAATTCAACTTCAAGATCAACTTGAAGATCTAAGGTATACGGATTTTAAAACTATGGATGAATTCTTATTAAAGTTTGATTTTGTTAATAGTCAATTAACTGGTTTAGGAGTTACTCTTGCTGATTTACGTTTAATTCATCTTATTCTTAAAAAATGTCTTCCTCATCAATTTCAACAATTTATTACGAATATTCATGCTCAACTTGCTATTCCTAACTTAGCTACTCAATTAACATATGATATTTTTCGTAATTTATTGCGTCAAGAGGAAGCTAAATTAATTCAATTTGGTACTCTTAAAAGTAGTGAACATGCTTTTATGTCTAAAAATCAAAATCATAATAATACTTTTAGATCCAATAATAATAAACATAATCATAATCATAATAATAATCATAATAATAATCACAAATCTTCTAATTATCCATCTCATTCTAAATCCTATCATAACAATTCTCATAATAATAATCATAATAATATGTACAATAATCAAAGGAATAATTCTCAAACAAGACCCCATTGCACATATTGTGGGAAAGATGGACATATTACTAATAATTGTTTGAAGAAACAAAATGGTAAAAAGCCCATGAATCAAAATAATCAAAATACTCAACATAAACCTCATTATAAGAAAGGTAATAATAATGGTAATTCATCTCGTCATGCATTTACATGTACTTATAATGTTTCTCAACCACTTGAGTGGATTATTGATTCTGGTGCATCTCAACATGTTACTTCTCATAAAGAATGTTTTGAATCTTTGCATCCCGATACTTCTAATATTCCTGTTCAATTAGCTAATAATCATAGTTGTAAAGTTGAAGCTATTGGTGATGTGAATGTTCCTAATGGGAAATTACATGATGTTCTTTATGTTCCTGAATTAAAATCAAATTTGATTTCAGTTCCTAAACTTTGTCAAGATTATAAGATTAACTTTTATAGGGGCATATGTTATATCATTGATCCAAACACTAATCATGTTATTGCTACTGCTAAAATGGATAGTGATAACTTATTCAAGTTCTATGAATTTGCTCCTCCAAAGTATTCTTTGCTTACTACTGTTGATTTTACTATATGGCATGAAAGACTTGGCCATCTCAATTCTGATTATATTTCATTGATGCAAAAAGCAAATATGGTTGATGGATTGCCTAGTATTGTTCCTTCTCAAATTGTTTGCAATGGTTGCATGAGTGGTAAGATGCATAGGGAACCCTTTCCTCATGGTCAATCTTGGAGGGCATACACTAAATTGCATCTAGTTCATAGTGATCTCTTGGGTCCCACGGAGAATCCCTCCATCCAAGGTTCAAGGTATGCACTTACCTTTGTTGATGATTTTTCAAGGAGAACATGGATATATTTCCTTCATAGTAAGGATCAAGTGCTTGATGTGTTTACTCAATTTCATATGTTTGTAGAAAGGCAATCTGGTTCTAAAATTAAGATTCTTCGTACTGACAATGGAAGAGAATATGTCAATAATGCATTTAATGCTTATTTGAAATCTTTTGGAATTAAACATGAGCTTACCGTTCCTTATACACCACAACAAAATGGTGTGGCAGAACGGAAGCATAGGACAATTGTTGAAATGGCTAGATGTTTATTGCATGCTAAAAATATGGATTACAAGTTTTGGGCTGAAGCTATGGCTTGTGCAACATATTTAATTAATAGAACACCTACCAAAGCCTTAAAGGATAAAACTCTTGAAGAAGCTTGGTCTGGTAGAAAGCCCAATTTGCAGAATTTAAGAATTTTTGGTTCCATAGCTTATGTTCACAAACCTAAGGAGAAACGAAAAAAATTAGATGCTAAATCTTCTCCTTTTATTTTTGTTGGTTATGATGAAAATACTAAAGGTTATAGAGTTTACAATCCTATTACTAACAAGGTAAAAGTTGCAAGAGATGTTTGTATTGCAGAAAAAGGCATTCATGATTGTTCTAAAGTGGAGGATGATGAACTTGGTCAAACCAAAGTTGTGCTTGTGGAGGACCAACCTCCTTCTCTTAACCCTACTCCTAATGCATCTCTTTCTATTCCTTCTAGTGATAGTGATGATGATAATAATAACTCTACTCCTCATGACTCTTCTTCTAGTGATGAATCCATTACTTCTAAAAGAAGACCTAAATGGTTTAAATCTTTAATTCAAGATAGTGATGAATACTTAGCTAGAATGGATAAACTTCAAGCTAGGAGAGTTAATTATTGTAATTATGCTTTAATGACTACTATTATGAATTCTAATGATCCTAAAACATTTGATCAAGCTAAAAATCAACCGCATTGGCAAAAAGCAATGAAAGAAGAATATGATACTTTAACTTCTAACCAAACTTGGGATTTAGTTCCCTTGCCTCATGGTAAAAATCTTGTTTCTTGCAAGTGGCTTTATAAAACTAAATTGAATGCTAATAATCAAGTTAGTAAATTTAAAGCTAGATTAGTTGCTAGAGGTTTTTCTCAAATTGAAGGCTTAGATTATACTGAAACTTTTGCTCCTGTTGCTAAAATGCCTACAATTAAACTTGTGCTTGCTTTAGCTTCTAGAATGAATTGGCCTATTCACCAAATGGATGTTAAAAGTGCTTTTCTTAATGGTGATTTACATGAGGAAATTTATATGTCTCAACCTCCTGGTTTTATTAAAGAAGGTAATGCACACTTAGTTTGTAAATTAAAGAAATCAATTTATGGATTAAAGCAATCTCCTAGGGAGTGGTATTCCAAGATTAATGAATTCTTTCTTTCTCAAGGCTTTATTAGAAGTAAAAATGATCCTAACTTGTATATTAAACATAGTGAAGATGATATTATAATTATTATCTTGTATGTAGATGATTTGATTCTTACTTCAAGTTCCAATACTTTGATTTCTGATATTAAGTTTCAACTTAATCAAAAATTTCAAATGACTGATCTAGGTCTTCTACATTATTTCTTAGGAATGCAAATTTGGCAAACCTCTAAAGGAATTTTCTTATCTCAAAGTAAATATGCTCAAGATCTCATAGATAAGTTTAAAATGAATGATGCTCATCATGTTTCAATTCCCATTGAATTAGGCACTAAGTTAATGCTTGATATGCAAACTCCTCTTGTTGATCCTACTTTGTATAGACAATTAGTTGGAAGTTTAAATTATTTAACTCTTACTAGGCCAGATATTGCTTATAGTGTTGGTTTGGTTTCAAGATTCATGTCTAAACCTCAACAAACACACTTTAAAGTTGCTAAAAGAATTTTACGATATATTAAAGGGACTATTAATGTAGGTTTGTTTTATGATACAAATTCTGATTTTACTTTAAAAGGTTTTACTGATTCCGATCTAGGTGGAGATCCCAATGATGGGAAATCTACTTGTGGTTATTGTTTTTTTGTTGGTTCAGGAGCAATTTCTTGGAATAGTAAAAAGCAACAATCTACCTCTCTTGGATCCACTGAAGCTGAGTACAAAGGATGCACTAATGCTTCCAAAGAAGTCTTGTGGCTTAGAAGACTACTTGAAGATTTGGGTCTACCTCAACACGAACCAACTCCATTGTATTGTGACAACCAAAGTGCCATTGCCTTGGCTAAAAATCTAGTTTTCCATGCAAGGACAAAACACATTGCTCTCCAAAACCACTTTATTAGAGAACAAATTGAAGACAAGCAAGTTTCACTCCTCTATTGCAAGGGGGAAGACCAAGTTGCAGATATTTTGACCAAGCCACTTTGTAAAGAAAAATTCCAATTTCATTGTAAAAATCTTGGATTACAACCCATTGAAGGGTTTGATGTAAGCTCCCCAAGTAAAGCTTAAGGGGGGGTGTTAGAATATTTAATCTTTACTTAGCTTAGGTTTATTTGTATTTAGTTTAGGATATTCCTTTGGAATTCCTACATGTAATTTGTCCTCTAGTACATGTGTGAGGACAAGTCATTTCTTTTATTTTCCTTTATTAAGGAATATTAGATTTCCTCCATAAGAGGATGTGGACACATGGCACACACATTTTATGAATGGTGGCATTCATAGATTTGGGAGTTACTTTGTAATTCCTCTCCTCATCTCTATTTAAGAGATGTCTCCTCTCTCATTTCTTCTTAATGACAATATTGTAAAGAGCTTCTTGCTCTCTCGCTCTCTCGCTCTCTCTCTCTCTCTCTCTCTCTCTCTCTCTCTCTCTCTCTCTCTCTCTCTCATTTTAGGCATTGCCTCATTCATAATATCACAAGGGGTTTTTCTTTGCTTTTCCCCTTTCAAAAGTTCTTGTGCCTCCTTCTTCACATTTGGGTGATACTCCAAGGTTTTTGCTTTTCTCTTGGTAACAATTACTTCATCATAAACTTTCTTGGATTTTATTTTCCTTTCCTTGCTCTTGTATTTCCTTTCAGAATGTAACAACAAGATAAGATCAACACCATAAAAGGTGGAAATTATCCTACACACACTATCCCAATGTGGCACAAACACCCAAGTGTCTCATACCCAAACTACCATTAAATGCATGTACCTAAGTAAACTTAAGTATAATGTAATAATATCCATGATGAATAATTATTTACACCAACACTTTTGCTATCTGTAACTCTCACATACACTGCTTCTTTTGTTGTCAACTATCTTCCGCACATCACACTCACTCCCACTTGATTAATTCATTTCTTTATATTATCCATCACTCATTAACAAATATTTGGACAAGCACATGTCAGACTCCATAATAGTTCTACATAATTACTTTACATACTTCTGATTACCAAGGCATATACCATGATTATCAAAAAAAGGGCAAGGGTCATCTGGACCCAAGAGAACAGACCTATCGCCATAAAATCTCGTTCAATATCTGTAAAATGTAGACTTCACACGCACCAATAAAACCACAATCACAAAACTTGAAGAGATACTTCTGATAGACATTGAATCTACAAACCACTAACACTGAGACACATAACTGATACCGGGATACCAGGGTCAATGAGAACCCAATGGGACCTCAAAAGGTCATCATCCAAAACTGCCCATGTTGCATAACAACTCCTAACCAAAAACCACAACAATTGAACCTGACATATATAACCGCAACGCTTTGCATAACATCCATAACGTCCATAATGTCCAGACTGATATCTAGGCCTGTATACACTGTCCGATACAGAACTGAATGACTGGTTTGACATCAATGACAACATTATTTACACAAGTCTAACAAAAGCATGCATAAAGGCACTCAAAATAGACTCAAATTGACTGCTAATTGCTGAAAAACTTGTCCTGACTGATATAAAAGCCTTGTGGGATCCTTAAATGATGCAAAACTCATGTAATTGCCTCTATAACTCCTCTTTTTAGGTAGGTTCAAATTGAGTGTGACTTAGAAGTTTATCTCTTCTTTCAAATTGATTCTTGATTTGATTGCTCAAACTCCTAAATGATTGTATAATGCATAGACTTATGTCTGAACTCAAGTCTTTGTTACAGGCTTGTCTCAAAACAAAGTTTCCATTGACAATTAAGTGTCATGTTATGCTTTCAATACTATAATAGACAATAGGATCCTCAAATCATGGATATTATCTTTAGATTTGTAAACCTTATGCACCTCATATTCTGACTTCATTGGTATAAACTATAAACTTCTACATATTCATGGTATCTTAATTTTTGGATTTAAATGATTACTGTTCTTCAAGCTCTGCTCTGAGTCTTTAGACTAACTCAAGGGTCTTTTATAGCATCTTTATGATTGAGAATGGATGTCTTTGCTATATGGGTCCTTACTACTTTTGATTGTTCTATTAAATGCTCACTGCTATCAAGATTTAGATTATATTCTACTGCTTTTGATCATCACTATCCAAAATTTCATCAAGACTGTATTAGACATGTTTCTTTAACTACAACATGGGAGTATGCCTTTATTTTTGGGATTCTCTTCATCGTTTGGTGTTGTATTTAACCGAGAACCTTGGGCCTGTATATTTTGCACTGCTTTATCATTGTAATGGCCTTTTTGGGTTGTGATCTCTGCCTTGTGAGGATTGTATTTTATCCTTTCCATTGTTTGCTACAATAATTTGTTGTGTATACTATGTTGCCCCTATTCTCGTGTCATTATCAATGTTATAGACAATGCTTAGAAGACATTACTAATAAAATAATTTAGAGATGATAAGAATAAAACCTCCTTTTCACAATATTTGAGGTCTTCATTTATTTCCTGGCTCAAATAATATCCACTGTCTTCTTTTGCTCGAGGTTTGCTTGTTATAAGGTTGAGACAAAATCACCAATCCTAAAGCTCATCATGACAACATTCTTATAACTATAATTTTGTATCTATGTAGATTGATTTGATCCTTTCACTATTATCAGATCACCATATCACTATGTTTACTGTGTTTGCATTGCTAAGGTTGTCCTTCTTGGCTACATTATTTCATTGAGGTATTCATTCCTAATCCTTCTTATTGTCATTAGGCCATGGAGGCTGCTATTATTGTCTTGACTTGTGTTTTGATACTCATTCTCACTATTCTCATAATTGATGTTCATGCTCTATTATCCCCTTTGCAATTGTTACCACTTATGCATGCTTTATGATTGTGCTATGATCTTGATGGTTGTGACAACGATATGCTTTCCTTTTTTAGGTCTATGTATGATCATTGTGTTGATCTATCTTTGTTATTCTCTTCGAGCTATACTCATTCTCTTTGATTGCAAAAACTTCCTTTACTTATTGACCTGTCACAACTCTTAGGCATTTGGGTTGTCTTTATGGGATAGATTGCCTAACTTTTGATCTTCTCTTTTGGATTGTGGCTTTGATTGTGATGACTTTCTTTTCACTGATTTTCAATGACAGTTGTACCATCATTTCTCTATCTTTAATGTTGTTATCTTTCTCAATACCTTGGTCAATCATTAATGCCTAGATCTTTGTTATGATGACTACATATCCTTTACACAATGATATTTGAATACCAAAACTCTTTGTGTATTTGTTTCCTTCATCTTCATCTCTGTTGCACCATATACCTTCTCTGTATCTTGGCTCATATCTTCTTGCTCTTAAGGGCACTATTAAGCACTCACCTAACTATTCAGTCTAGGACTATCTTCAATCTTTAGATCTCTTTGATGATATCATATTGACCTATTTACTGTCTTTGGATCTTGTATGATCATCTCACACTGTTCTCATGACTGAGGGTGTTGTGCATCTCTTATGGTTGTTTTGCCTTTCACAATCTTTGGTGAAGATGTTTCTCTAGTACCCTTTTTCTTTAAACTACAATCCATCATTCGTCTAGGATTTGTATTGGGATGGAAGGTCACTGGACCAATTCATGCTCACTATACCTTGGCACTTTGACTATCATTCTGCACTATCATAGACTTTTTCCTTATCATAATCATTGATACTACTCTAATGGATGTCTTCATGACTGTTCTAAGCATGATCTAAGGTTTATGATGACGCAGGGTTGTCATTGGTGCTGCAAATTCTCTTTCTTTGTCAACATTATTTTCTCATGTTTTCATGCCTTTTTGACAGTGATTATTATCTCTATCCAAGGGATACTTTAAAGCCCTAGACTATGTTGCATGCATTGTATTTGGATTTGGCTTGTATATGTTTTGTTCTTTATTGATGTCCATCATGTGGATTGCATTTTTCAAAGCTTGATATTATGCATCTTTGTTTCTCATATTGTTCTAAAGCTTTATGAAAGTTTATGTATTGACATCAAGCTTCCTTACAAACCTATACTTTCCTTACACCATCTTTAAGGGCTATTATAAACAAGACTACTACTCTTATATGGTCTTGGTGCTATTTTTTGATATGAACTTTGAGCACTATGATGATCCTTCCATAACTTTGTTCTAGTTTGATACTTTTTTATCTTATCTCTACAATCTATGGTTACATTGTGCCTTAAGAACAATAATTTCTTGACCCTTTCTTGCGTGACTATAAGAGCATCAAAATGAAAAGAGAACAAAATACTTTATTCAACACAAAGTAGGGTTTTTCTTAAGTCTCAAACCCTACCTCAACCTCTGCTTTAAGCCCTTGAGACTGCCTTCTTGATGCACACACCTCTGCATGAAATTGATCTGGTTCTAAGAGGAGTTACCCATGTGCCCTTTGTTGTCCATCTTCTCATCCAAAGAACATGCATAAACTCTTGCTTATTCTGGAACTATTGAAGAACATCTTTGAATCTCTTCTTCTATGTAAGAAACTCTTCATTATCTTGTGGTTTCCCTTACTTGGATCATTGGATGGTGAAACACAAGCATGGGTGAGTTTGCATGCAATTTTGAAATGTAAACTCCATATTTACAATAAAAAAAACCCAAAGCAAGAGAAGAACACAACATGACTCCCAGAAAACCTAAAAGCCATGTAGTACCTTATGATTTTTAAACATTTTTTAACCCCATTGGTTTGAATGCAAAAGCTTGACTTTGACCCTTTTGCAACGTGGGAAAACATGAATTTCTTCCTTTCATATAGAATACACGATCTTTTAAAAGGTTTCTAATAATAAATAAATAATATTATTTATCTCTTGCTCATGTCAACATATTCAAGGTTTTTTTTCAAGTGAATTTTCCTTCTTTGAACAAATTTGGACACTTCCTCAAGACTTGATTCAAATACCAATTATTTCATGTAAGCCATTTTAACCTAAAGAGTAAAATTGGTAACATGAATATAATACCCTTATTGTCATCTCAACAAATACTTTTTGTGCCACAAGGAATTGTGATGCGTTTTTATGGGATTGCAGGTATGTTCATTAGCTCTTATTTGTGGTGCACTATTTGCGCAATGTGGTTAGTGGCTATAATAAGTTTGATGAAAAATGAGTCGTGTGCCTTTTTTGTTGGGGATTTCTCAAAAGAACTCATCGTATTTTCCTCCAATTTTGTATGAAGGATATTCAGGTGATCAAAATGGAAGTTCAAGAAGGTATTTTTCCTCGTTGTCTTCTTTATATGGAAATAAATGGCTAGCGGGACATCCCCTTAACTCGTACTAAAGAAAATTTGACAATGCATGAAATGGAACATAAAGTTGTCGAATTAGCCAGTTTTTTGTGTGTATCCATTGAAGGATTTTGAAATGAGGGGGGAAAGTCTTCTTTTTTAATATAAAAATTGATAGATCTCGTATCAGTAGATACCAGAAAAAAGTCTTGACATAACATTTGTCTAGGGGAAAGACCATGTAGTCAGTATATTTCCACCAACATGAAATGTTACTTATGGAACCATATCGATATTCTTTGGTAGTTCGCAAACACTCCCTATCATTTTTTATCTACTAGAAACACAAATATAATATCTTAATAGAATACATCGAAGTAAATGACTATTAATTTTTATACCTTTATTTACTTATGCAGCTGAAATATTATCATCTCCTCTATGTACCAAAGAGTAAAAAATTGGAGTTAAATTTCATTTATTTCCCACTCAAATTGAAGAAACTCTTTGGGTCAAGAATTAAATAAGAAAATGATAAATAGAAAATGAATCTGGATCCAAGCGATTTTCAAGGATTGATCCTTCCCTTTTCACTCTACTTCTCAATTAGAACAAACTATCTTTCATCTGAAAGATATTTTCTCTTGAGGTCGAAGAATTATGTAAAAGATCATTATATGGATCTCATACCTCATTCTATAATTCGTACTTTGTTCATATTTTGGACAGAGCTAACGAGTCAATCGAGCTCGTTAGTGATTCACGAATTGGAAGTTGCCAAATATAAAGCATTCGCTTCTCTACAATATCTTACAAGTTAAATAGTATTGCCTTGGGCAATTTCAATTTTATTATAAAACGATTTAGAAACTTGGGTTACAAATTGGTGGAATATTGATAAATCAATTTTTTGTTTTGATTATTTACAAGAAGAAAATGATATAAGAAATTTTGAAAAATAGAAGAACTGTTCCTATTAGAAATAATGGTGGAAGAATATTAAGAAACACATTCATAAGATATTCATGTCTACGAGAAGCAAAAAAAGATGATCCAATTGGTCAACACATATAATCAAGATTGTATCCACATCATCTCACATATATTAGAAAATCTAATAGGTTTGGTTCTTCTAAGTGTTTGTCTCATTCTAGCTAAGAAGAAACTTGACATTCTAAATTCTTGGATCCAAGAAATCTTCTGCAACCTAAGCAATACAATGAAAGCTTTTTTCTATTATTTCAGATGTATAATGTATTGGGTTTCATTTGCCGCATGGTTAGGAACTGATGATCAATTGAATCTTCAAAAATTATGGATTTGCCCATAACGAACAAATAATATCTGGTCTTGTTTCAACTTTTCCAGTCATCTTAGCCACAATTTTCAAATATTGGATCTTTTGTCATTTAAATCATATATCTCCTTCACTTGTAGTAATTTATCACTCGATGAATGGATAATAAATGGTTTCTCCCCCATTTTACCTCCCCTCTTTTTAACTTTTTTTTAGGGTGATACTTCTAATTTTTTAGCTTTAGGTTTGATATAGTAGTAGAATTGCAGGAAGGTAACTATGATTTATTTTAAATAAAAGAATTGTAACAAAAAAATAAACTATGCAAAACATAAAAACTTATGATGACTGGGTGAAAAAGTGGACAACTCAATCAATTTCAATCTTAATAATGATAGATATAATGACTTGCACATCTATTGCAAATGCATATCCCATTTTTGCACATCAAGGTTTTGAGAATCCTTGAGAAACAACTGGGTGTATTGTATGTGCCAATTGTCATTTGGCTATAAAACCTGTGGAGATTGAAGTTCCATAGTCCATGCTTCCTAATATTATTTTTGAAGTAGTTGCTAAAATACCCTATGATAAGAAAATAAAACAAGTTCTTGCTAATGGTAAGAAAGGAACTTCAAATGTAGGAGTTGTTCTTATTTTACATGAAGGTTTCAATTAGCTCCTCTGGATTGTATTTATCTCGAAATTAAGAAAAAAATAGGTGATCTTTATTTTCAAAACTATCGTCCGAATCAAAAAAAATTCTAATAATAGGTCTTGTGCTTGGTAAAAAATACAGTGAAATTGTATTTCCCATCCTTACACCAAATCTCGGCACTAATAAAGCAACCCACTTCTTGAAATATCCCATATATGTGAGCGGTAATAGAGGATGAGGACAAATTTATCTTGATGGGAGCAAAAGAAACAATATGGTCTATAACGCTTCAGTGACAAGTAAAGTAAGTAAAATTGCATGTAAAGAAAAGGCTGGATATCAAATAACTATTGATAATCCATTAGATGATCGACAAGTGGTTGAATTTGTACCTTTAGGACCAAAACTTCTTGTTTCAGAAGGCGAATTCATCTAGGCGGATTAGTTATTAGTGAATAACCCTAATGTAGGTGGATTTGGTCAAGAAAATGCAGAAATAGTACTTCAAGATCCTTTACATGTTCAAGGTCTTTTATTATTCTTAGCATCTGTCATTTTAGCACGGGTATTTCTAGTTCTTAAGAAGAAACAATTTGAGAAAGTTCAATTGGTTGAAATGAATTTTCAAGCGCATAAAAGATTTTAATCTCCATCTTATAAATGATTCATGCAATTATGTTAATAAAAATTGCAATTATAAAGTCATACTTTTTTGGAGTCCTTCATTAGCCCCTTCCCTCTGTTGGAATGCATTGATTGATTGTGAAGGATGAGGAGAAATAAAGAATAGGTGCATCTTTAATAATGAGTTATTGAAGAACAAACTTGTTAAACAGTTAGTTCCCTAGTTATGCGTGATATTTGATATTATATACATGTTATCTTTTCTTACCTTGATTTATCATATTCAAAATAAATAAATCAAAACATAATAGAAGGAAGGAGAGAATTTGGTAATCTTGGCTTACTATTTTTGCTTATTTTATAACTTATCCTACTCCTTGAAAAAGTAATTAATTAATGCATACATACATACATACATACATATACATATACATATACATATGTATATGTATATGTATAGGTATACGTATACATATACATGTACATATATATACATATACATATACATATACATATATATACATATACATATACATATGCATTTACATTTACATGTACATGTATATACATATACATATATATACATACATACATACATACATACATGCATACATATGTATGTATGCACACACACACACATATATATACACATACATACACATGCACACACACACACACACACACACACACACACACACACACACACACACACACACACACACAGATATAGATATACATACATACATATACATATACATATACATATATATGTGTGTATGCATATACACATGCATACATACATACATATATGTATGTGTGTATGTACATGTAGATGTACATGCATATACATATATACATACATATACATATGTATATACATATATATACAAATGTATATGTATATGTATATGTGTGTGTGTGTGTGTGTGTACACACACACACATATATAGATATAGACATACATATGTAGGTCCCGGAGACAACTGAGAGGGTGGGGGGGGGTCGGGGGGGTGAATCAGTTGTTAAATAAATTCAAACCAAAATCTTACTAACCAACTTAATGCTTAATACCGGTAAGACAGTTAAGTATGTCGGTAAACAGTGTTAATAGAAAATTGTTGTACCAGTAAGAATTAATGCATGAAACATAAGCACAAAGTCATCCACAACACATGACACCAATATTTGTACGTGGAAACCCTATAAAGGGAAAAACCACAGTGGGAAACCTTACCGATAATCAGGAGATACTACTGCAGATAGTAAGTGTACAAAGAGGGGTCCGCACATGCAGAAAGGCCAACAACCTAGAGCCTACTGCTCAATCACAAATGGGAGTCACACTGACTATAGTTGGATGGTTAAATCCAATGAGAATGTACTGCACAAAATAGCATCTTCATATGTTGGATTCAGTACCGGTGTAATGCTGATATGCTTCTACAAAAACCTAACTTCACCTTCAAATGATGTCTTCGTGTATATCCCTTCTTGATCTCGCATATATCCTTCCTTAAATCTTTTTTGCATTCCACATTTGATCTTACAAATAAGATCTTACATTTATACCATACCCTAAGACCAATTTTAGTAGGTCGGCTCTACAAGATATTACAATAAAAATATTTCACAAATAATACAATATCCGATGCAATAACCGATTGAACATGTTGGCTTAATGCATTTACAACAATAATAAATCATCTCCATAGCGTGCCATGTTGATCTGGAAAAGATAAACCTGTCGATGTAACCCTAGATAATCTGGACCTATTTGCCGGTAAAAGCAAATATGCAAATAAGAATATACCAATGATTATTACTTTAAAGTAAAGTGTCCACATGATGTCTTCGACATTACCAAGTGTCTTCCATGTCATTTCAGGTACCGGTGAACATTATATCCTGATGGTTGACCATATACCGGTAACTGTTTGCACAGTTTACTATTTGCCGGTGAATGTCGCTGGATCTCCAAAGTAGGCGAATTTAGCAGGTGTTGACATCAATGACAAAACCATACCAAAATACCAACAACATATACATACATACATACATACATACATACACATATACATATACGTATACATATATATGTGTGTATGTATATACATATGCATACATACATACATATATGTCTGTATGTATGTACATGCACACACACACACACGTGTGTGTGTGTGTGTGTGTGTGTGTGTATACATGTGTGTGTGTACTTATTACATACATACATATACATGTATGTGTGTATGTGTGTATGTATGTATGTATGTGTGTATGTGTATATATATTTCCATCTCAAAGAATAATAAGAATCTTTATTTATAATTATATTTTAAAATAAAATAATAACAATATCAATTAAAAAAAAAATCATTTATATTTCTAATTAATTTAAATATGAAAATATAAAACAATAACATAAAATATGGGTTATGATAGTTCTTCAATCATCTTTGGGGAAAAGGATCAACATAATAGAGAAATTTTTTGTCTGGAAGAAGAATAAGATTTATTTATTTATTGGTAAATAGGTCCATTTTATTAATATTAAAGATACCAACTTTACATAATACAAGTTTATCATCCATAAGTAAAATTTTGAAACTAACTACACCAATGCCACCCTACAGAAGTTTGCCATCAACCATACAGAATATCGCCAACATCTAAACTGTCATAACCCTCTTTTCCTAACTTATTATTATTATTATTATTATTATTATTATTACAACTACTGTTATTTTTTATACTATTGATTCTATGAGTAATGTTAGATAGCCAAGATAAATTGAATATGGTTGGAATTTTAAATATAAAAAAAGAATTAATAAGTGAAGACACATATGAGGTCATAAGCTTTATTTATAAATTATTTATTCTAGCACATGTCGTTGGAGAATTTAGGAAGTTTCTAGAAGAGTTTTTTTCAAATTTATGTTCTTGCATGTAACTCCCACTATGTCAACAATCAATGTTGCATGAAAAACAATTTTAGAAAAGAATCTCCATTTCAATTAATTCTTTTGAAAGTGAAATATGGTGCACTCTTTCTATATATTGTATGTCAAACTTTTGAAAAGGGAGTTCATGGGTTTGGTGTGAAATAATTTTTGAAGTTCTTGTTAATAGTAATATGATTTTGTTTGTAGTCACATTTCATTTGTAGAATTATTAAGTTTGCTCTTGAAGAATTCTCACCAAGCTACAAGGAAGGATCTAAGAAGGCTAGAGAGGATTCAACATAAAAAAACTTCATCAATCCAGGTTCCCTTCTTTGCATTCCCTTACTTGCATGTGTGAAATTTGCATTTTCAAAAGGAAATATATTTTATCTCTCTTAGATTTTTTTTTTAATTTTTTTTAATTTTATTGTATGAAAATTTTGCTTAAAAAAAAACCATCTCTTAATTATTTAGAAAGATTAATCAAAAGGAAAAAACTTTTTTTTTTTGCATTGATAGAAATTCCTTCCAAATATGCATATGCAGATTCCTTTTTATTTATTTAATCCGTTTTAGAGAAAAGAAAGAAAGTCAGATTTCTTTTTACTTTTTGCTTTTCTCAATTTTTAAAAAAAAAATTAGGAAAAAGATTTGCGATAAATCTTTGTATTTGATTTTCTCTATGAGTAATTTTCTTCTCCTTTTCCTCAGAATGTGCATAGAACAAAAAAAAAATATATTGAACAACTTTTTTTATGTGTGTGTGTGTGTGTTGTGGAGAAATCCCTTCTCTCTGTTAATTTAAACCTTGTTGTTGTTATTTTCAATATGATGTAGAACCATTCATCTCTCTTGAAATATGTGGAAATCCAAGTTCATCTCTCTGTGAAATCTGAGAATGTTCATTTTCATCTCTCTTGAAATCTACCTCTGGGAAATTGTTTATGTATTTTTCTTATTTAATTCAAAACACTACACAAAATATTTATTTATTCCAAATTACTTCTCTCTGAAACCCTTTCTTTTCTCTGTGGTTGATTTCCTTTGATACTATTCTCTCCCCAAAACATGCATGAAAATATAGGTTAATTTTTCTTTGGAATTCTTCTCTGTGAAGCAATTTATTTTGGAAACTTAATCCAAGAATGCATTGAGAAATTTTAATAATCTTTGAGAAAACTTGCTACAGATTCATATCTACCTCAAATGTATTGTAAATTTATTCCCTATGGAAAAAAAAAGAAAAAGAAAGACAGAAAAAAAAAAAAGAAAAGAAAACCATCTCTAGAAAACAAATAATCTCTCCCTGCCAATAATTTTATCTTCCAGAATACACTAGCAAACAAGTTTTATGTCTCCGTGAATATATATTTGTTTATTTTTGTTATTTTATCTTCCAGAATACACCAACAAACAAGTTTTATGTCTCTGTGAATATATATTTGTTTATCTGTGTTATTTATTTATTTTCATTCTAAGTCTATTTAGTCTCTCTGTAAAATTTAATAAAACTCGGATAAAAATATACAAATAATCATATATAGAAAATATATATGTAATAATAATAAATTTATAAACATCTCTTCAATCCTTGTTTTAAATCAAAATGGTAATCAATGGTGTTTGAGCATTTTTATTGTGTTCGGGTGGTAGGGCCTGTGGGCCCCCACTCCCCCACTTTTTCTTTATTCAAAAGAAGAAATAATTAAAGACTGCATTATATATATAAATTCAATTTTATTTATTTAATTATTATTGTTTTAAAGACTAATAAATGCATTAATCCTACTTACCCCAATTATGGAGTGACAGGTAGAGTGCGAAAGGCAGAGGCCAGAAGGTGAAGTGCAGAAGGAAGCCTTCGATGGTCGTTCGGTGGAAGGCAATCTCTCGAAACATCCACAAAACAACGAGCAAGGCATAGCAGTGGGGGAAGATGAGGAATGATTATAGGGTGGATAGACATTCAAAAGGAATGATAGAATCACAGAGGGAAAAGTCATCATTCCAAGACAGAGCCCTATAGAAGGAAGCAGCCCACCAAGATTGGTAGAAATAGATTTAACTGAGGAATTTATCGAAGACAATTGTATGTGGGAGGATCTCGCAGTCATAGCCAGATTCATTGGCCCGAAGAAACCTAGGCACAACATTAACTCATGGATAAAAGAGAACTAGGGTGATCAAGTGGTGATGAAATTTATGCCGAAGGGTTTTTTCGTGGCCATCTTTGCTGAGAAAGAAAAAAGGGATCAGATTTTAGATACAAAAAATTGGTTTTTTGATAACCTACCACTTTACATACAACCTTGGACGCCCAACTTTAATCCTACCAGACTCGCAGTTTATGAAACCCCGGTTTGGATCAGACTATTTAATCTCCCAATCGAGTATTGGGGGGATCAGTGCCTAGAGAAAATAGGGCGAACGCTTCGCACCCTTCTCGAGATTGGTGAAGAAATTATTGAGAGCAATTCGTACATATACGCCAGGATGAAAATACCAGTGGTTGAACAAATCCCTCTCCACATTAATCTTAGGAAAGCCAATGAAGTCTGGAAACAAGGCATCGAAATTGAAAGGGAGCTTTCTATCTGCCAAAGATGTGGAAGCATGACTCATCAAGCAAAAAGGTGCAAAATGTTTGTGCGCAGGGCATTTAATACGAAACAAAGGATAGAAGACAAAGAAAAAGCAATATTGTTAAGGAAAATGAATGAGCAAAAGCAAAGAACAAATGTGCCAAACATACCTTCACCTCACACAAATAAGTCTTTTGAACTGTATCAGAAAGAAATCGATAAGGGTGAAGGGATGAATATTCCAAACCAGGAAAAGTCGCCTACAACAGGAACTCAGGCAGTAACAATATTGAGGAATGCACAAGCGATGCGGAAATGAGTAATTCAAACGGAGAGGAAGAAGATGACATTTTGGATAACCTTGATCCTAGATGCATTAGCCAATCAGGAAATAATCTTTTGGGTAGAGCGAAAGGATTTAAAGGCAGGAAAAGCAATAAGCAAATTAGAGAAGTGAAAGCATCAGAAAAAGGTATTGTGAGCGTCCTGGAATACATGAAGAACCCCAAGGGAGGTAGCCCCTCCCTTGGACAGAAATGAGAATCACATCATGGAATGTCAGGGGCTTAACAACCCCTGACAAAAGACGCTTGGTCAAAAGGTCTTTGGCCAAGCTAGAATCTGAACTGGTTTTACTACAGGAAACCAAGTTGAATGGGCAAAAGGTGGCGGAATTCATCAGATATTGCAACAAATGGGAAGGATTGTTTTAGGATGCCCAAGGATCTGCTGGAGGCCTGGGAATCTTATGGAATTCAAAAGTGTTCGAAGTGCATCCTTTAGAGTCCAACGAATTTTGGATGGCATGCAACATTGTGTACAAACCAGGAGTTTTTAGTTTCCCCCTGTTTAATGTATATGGGCCGACCAAAACAGAGGATAAGTTGAGAATTTGGACAGAAATACACGAGCAACTGATATCATTAGAGAAGGAAAAGGCAGTCCTGGCTGGGGACTTCAATGCAATTTTGGACATTGATGACAAGGAAGGAGGATTACGAAAGAGCACAAGAGTAATGGAAGATGTCAGGGAATTCACTTCAAAGTGTCAAGTGGTGGATGTTATTCCGAAGAATGGTAAGTTCACCTGGACTAATAGAAGACTTAACTTTTCAAAAATCTCTGAAAGATTGGATCATTTTTTTGTGGGGGAATTGTGGTTTAATGATAGCTACTCAATTGAAACTAGTATCATCCCCCAAGCTGGATAGGACCACCTCCCGATCACTTTGTCTGTTAATCATGAGGCTCCTAAGAACATAAACTATTTCAAGTTTCAGAGTATGTGGTGGAGGGACCCTAAATTCATTGAACTACTTAAAACATGGTGGTTGGAAAGCGACACCTTTTTGGGCTCCCCCAGCTTTTGTTTTACAAAGAGAATTCAATATATCAAAAACAATATGAAGCACTGGAACAAGTCCTCATTCAAGAATATATTCTCTGAGAAACTCCGAATAGAAGAAGAACTAGAAGAAATTAACAAACGAGTCATGTTCATAGGGATGGACAGGGATGATTATCTGAAAGAAAAGCTCCTTAAGGAGCAGTATGCAAAAATATTAAATAGAGAAGAGATCCACTGGCGAGATAAACCGAGGGCACTATGGATCGCAGAGGGGAATCGTAATACAAAGTTCTTTCATGCAACCTCAAAAGGCAGAGGGAATAAGAATAAAATCATTGCAATCTTGGATGATGAAGGGATATTGAGAAGCATAGAGGCGGAATTAGAGCAAGCGACAATTGAATACTTTGTTAAATTACTGGGAAATGACTGTCAGGCAGAAGACGCGGTAGATGACAGGCTATCTGAGCTTGTACAAAAGTTGGTAACTATGGAGGAAGCTAAAATGCTCTACAAACCATAGTCCTTAGAGGAAATTAAAAGGGCCACCTTTGAGCTTCATCCCCACAAGGCTCCAGGTCCGGACGGTATGACAACAGAATTTTACTAGAAGTGTTGGGATTTTTTGGGTCACGACATATGGGGAGTTGTAGACGAATTTAGACAGAAAGGGAAATTTGTAAGAGAAATAAATAACACGGTCATTACTCTAATTCCTAAAAAACAAGAATGTACCTCAATACATGATCTAAGACCTATATTGTTATGCAACACCATTTACAAAATCATCTCGAAAGCAATGGCCAATAGATTGAAGAAGATCTTACCCCATCTCATCTTAGAAAATCAGAATGGGTTCACAGCAGGAAGAGAATTAGCGGAAAGCATTATTTTAGTGTCAGAGGTCATGCATACCATTCATAAAGAGAAGACAAAAGGCATGATTATTAAGTTGGACGTGGCAAAGGCATATGATAAGGTGGTATGGCAATTTTTGGTGAAGGTCCTCAGCTACTACGGTTTTCCAAAGGAGTGGATCAATTGTGTCAGATTCGGCATTTCCACGGTCAGTTTCTCCTTGCTTGTAAATGGGGCGATCTGCGGCTTCTTCAAAGCCACTAACGGATTAAGGCAAGGGGACCCATTATCCCCGACCCTCTTTGTACTCATGGAAAAAGTTCTCAGTAATCTAATTAAATCCAAGCAGTCAGACAGGCAGTGGAATGGTATATGTGCTCATAGATCAATCAAACCTATAACACACTCACAATTTGCTGATGACACTATACTGTTTGGTGAAGCAACAATCAAAGAAGCCAAAGGCATTAAAGATGCACTAGATGAGTACACGAAGCTGTCAGGATAGGTAATTAATGTAAGTAAATCACAGATTTTCTTTTTCAATACTGAAAGATTACTACATAATTGCATCTCACATTTGCTTGGATTTGAAACCGTTGTTCCCCCCATCAAATATCTTGGGATCAAAATTAACATGGGAGGTAGACAAACCCAGATTTGGGAGGATGTACTTAATTCTTGTAAGATCAAATCAGAACAATGGAAGAACAAATGGCTCACTCAGGTCGGACAGATACTAATGATAAAGTCTGTACTCTCAGTTGTTCCAATCTACAGTACGCAATGTTATCAAGTGCCCAATTCGGTGGGAGCAAAATTAGATGGATTACTAAAAAAGTTTGTGTGGGACGGGGCCAAGGAGCATAAGAGGATACCACTGATAAATTGGGACACAATGTGTATGTGGAAAGAGGACGGGGGAGCAGGGCTGAGGAAAATGAGTCTGCAAAGCCTGGCATTAGGAGCGAAATTGTCTTGGATAATGTACAAAAACCCCAACAAATTGTGGTGCAGGATATTTCAAAAGAAGTACCTAGACTCCGTTGATCCTGATCGGATCTTCACAATAGCAGACACAGAGAAGGGATCTCCCACCTAGAATTTCCTATGGAATACTAGGAGCATAATAATGAATCACATTTCGTGGAGAATTGGGAATGGAGGTAAAGCCAAATTCTGGCGGGACTCATGGGAAGGGGAGCTGCTGCTAGTAGACTGTTTTGAAGATCAAAATTGGGTCAACATCATCGAAACTGTGATAGGCCCACAGGTAGCTAGCTATTTTGGGAATATTGAGTCCCATGGCATGAGGACTTGGAGAAAGATAACCATTGGCAATACACAGATGTGTAAGAAATTGGAAGAATTCCTTAACAACAGATCCATATTGGTATTAGAGGAAGAAGACAAAGTATTCTAGTGTGCAGCAAAATCAGGGGAGTACAGTGTGAAGCTGGGCTAAGAAGTCCAAAGGCACAGAGCTTAGAATCCGAATTGGCCCAACAAGCTATGCTGGAACAAATGGGTGTTGCCCAATGCAGGGGCATTCTTATGGATCATATTGAATGGAAGAATACTCACTGGAGATAGACTGAAAACTATAGGCATACAAGGGCCAAGTTGGTGTATACTTTGCAACAGTGGGGAAGAAATAGGGGACCATCTGCTCTTTAATTGCAGATTCGCTCGTAGCTATTGGGATTGGTTCCTAGGAATGGTGAGCTTCCATACAACTAGAAGTATGACTCTAAAAGACTTCCTTGTCGCATGGCCACAATCCACTCAGTCTAAATGAGGAGTCTTATGGTTGACCAGCCCAACAATGATTGTTTGGGCTATCTCGAAAGAAAGAAACAAGAGGATATTCAAAGAATCGGAAAAAAACAGTGGAACTAGTCATAAATGACATTGAAGTGAGCATAGAAGAAGTCATCTGTGGTAGGTCACGAAATGTCAGTAAATTCAAATTCAATGATTGGGATATGGAAATGGAAAGGAATTGGTCCTTCAAAAATGCTCTATTCCATTATCCCAAAAATAGAATCAACAGGAAAGAGGTCAGATGGGAGAAGCCTCATAACAATTGGGTAAAGCTCAATTTTGATGGGGCTTGTAGAGACAATCCAGGGTAGGCTGGATTTGGAGCAGTCATTTGAAACAAGGAGGGGATTATGGTGTCTGGCACGTATGGCTATATTGGCCACTCCACATACAGTGAGGCAGAAATAAGAGCTCTAGAGGCCGGGTTGTTACTCTGCAAGGAGAAAGGTCTGACCAATGTTTAGGTTGAAGGAGACTCTCAGATAATCATAAACGGGGTGACCAATGACAAGTTGCTTAATTGGGAATTATCAAAGTGGTTGTCATGCATTCGTTCCTTACTTCAAGCAATAAAACCATATGAAATAACACATATACATAGGGAGGGAAACAAAGTAGCCGACCTATTGGCAAATCTAGGGGTCAATTCACAGGTTGCAGAAGTGACAGTCAATCCCATGGCCCTCAGTCCAAAAGTTACGGACCTGTGTAGGAAGGACCTATGGATAAGGAAAAGCGAGGGAGTGGGATGATGGTCCTTGAAAATAGGGAAGCAGATGCAGGACAAGTGGTGGAGTTCTTAGGCAGCTCAAATACTTGAAAGTTGCAGTGACGATGGTCCGACCTGCAGAGGAAGAGCTGAAATGACAGAAGGATAGATTCCTGCAGATTTTTTTGCCGAGGCCAAATTTGGCAGGTCGAAACTTCTAGAGCATAGTAAACTCTATTTATTGGCCTCTATACATGTGGGATACATAGTATGTAAGGTGCAGGGAACTCTCAAAGCGGGTAGTATCGGTTGTATGAATTGCGGGTAGTATCGGTAGGTCGAGACTGTGAATGAGCCATGACCTATTTTGGGAGTATCGGTTGTATGGACTATGAAGAAACGTTGGACGCACAGATTCGTAGTTTGTTTGTCATAGAGGAGTATGTCTACGACGTAATCAAAGGGCTTGTGGGGATCACATTAAACTTCAATCGCCACTGGTGTGATAGCATGATCTATGAAGCTGTCCTTATGCCCTTGGTTGACATCAAAAAGCGGTGGAGGCTCTGGATGGCTTTGTCAAACCAGTCAATGGCAACCATATTGCGGACTCCATCTTAAGTCTGCCGGAGGGAGAATGGTTTAGCTTACTCAAGACATATTTTCAGCCAAGCTACTTTCTGCCATTAGACTCCGAAGAAGAAGAAGAGGGGAGTGAGGAAGATGGGAGTCTAGAATCAGACATCAGTGAGACAAGTCGGGCAGAACACGGACACATTGAGAGGGAGGAGCTGAAGGAAATGATGAGAACATTTGGGGAAAACGCGTGGGAGGTGTTTTGGTGTGCAGTACAGAACGAGAATATGGCTCCCTTCCGCAGAGTAACTAACACTGAAACCTGGTGGTTCTTGGCTGAAGCCACAACAAATGTGCTCAGCATTGGAGAGTATGCGGGGGTCATCATGCAAACCTTCAATGGGGGGCAGTAGTAACAATATATATCTCTGTTTATGTATGCGCTGTAGTTAGCAGTGAAAGGAAATGGTAGGAGTAGTGGTAGTCGCTGCAGAGAGCAGTGTAAGATATGATAGGGGTAGTTTTTCTGCTAAAGAAGTTTTTGTAAGAGCCTTTTTAGCAATACAAGGGTGCTATCCCCAATGATAGCTCTTATCCTTAAAAAAAAATGCATTAATCCTACTTCATATTTATTAGTGAAAATAAGAATTATTAATATAAAATTTTGTTTTGTAATACAAAAACTTGATTTGTATGGGGTGATTTATAAATAAAATCTAATTGCAAATTGAGTTGGCTAGTTCATGAATAAAATTTTATTAATATAAAAATTTGTAATTATTTTTTTACCATTAAAGGGGATAAATTTGGAGAGTTATTTTTGTCGAAGGATTGGGGCTCTTCAATCTTGCTAAATCAAGGGAATTAAATCCATAGATGGACTTGTAACTATATGTATAGTTTAGACTTGTCTAAATAGTTTTAGATTTAATTGGGTTATTTGGTTGGCATTTTTATCCTATTTTAAATTATTAAGCTATATTGATTAAGATTGTATAAAGGGACCCCCTCTCTAAGAAATCACAACCACCTTAGTCAATTGTTTATTTCAAGCAAATGATTCAAATTTAATTTAACTAATCCTCATTTAAGACAATGAATATTTTTAATCTTCCTATGAGTTACATTATTATTGTTATCATGCAAGTTACATCGTGTAAGTTAATTATTGCTTCCATGCAAGTTACACATTATTGTCATCATACCAGGTACATATTTATGATTATCATGCAAGTTGCTAGAAGCTAGAAATAATAGTCCTTCTCATTTTTAATATAAATCTCTTAGTAGTAGTAGTAGGTTGGATATTGGATTGTTCTTTATTGGATTCCACGATGCAGAATAAACAAGGGATTTAGTATAGCCAAACCTAATAATAGTCAAATTTATCTTCTGACTTTAAGGAAGCATAAGAATAGTAAAGGGAGAAGTTACATTTAAATGTAGGGGTGAATCTCATAGTAAAGCTTCATATAATCTACATGTTATAATCTAGAGCATTGAAATTAACTGGGAAGTGCATAAACTTTATATGAAACCAAAGAGAGTTATCAAATCTGAAATCATTTTACCATGAGACTTGACTTAGCTCGTGAACCTCAAATCAGGTATTCATCTTTTGTTGTAAATGTCTAATGAAACTTAGCTTCGAAGATGGATTGAGTTAAAAATTGTTATTGTTGGATTCTTGCCTTAATGTGGATTTTGAGAAACCTATTCCATGATCACTTAGAAGATTAAACAACAATTTTAATTGAGGAAGATCTAGGAGAAAACCTTAGCCCCCCATGTAATAATTTGAGATCGATAAAGTTATTATTTGTAAAAAAATTGCAAGGGTTAAATTGCTTCAAGTGGAAGGGTTAGTTAGTTATCTCTTTATAATTTGCCAAAGATTTGACATTGGTTCAAGAACAACTAGAAAAAAAAAAGATTACAATTATTTAGGAACTTTTGTTGGTAAATTGGAATTATTTAGGAACTTTTTGTATGTTGGTTAATTAGAATTATTTAGGAGCTTTTTGTTTATTGGTTAATTGGAATTATTTAGGAACTTTTTTGAATATTGATTAATTGGAATTATTTAGGAAATTTTGGTATATTGGTTAATTGGAGTTATTTAGGAACTTTTTGTATATTGGTTTATTGGAATTATTTAGGAACCATATTCATATTGGTTAATTAAAAGTGGATTGATTGGGATTATTTGAGAGACATATTCATATTGGTTAATTAGCATGAAATCTGTCTCTCTCCTAACCCTTTTTTTTTCAAACATGAGTAATGTGGTTATCAAGATCATTCCCCCTTCGAGTAAGTAAGCACTAAATTGGTTGTTAGCCTTCTTGTAAGCAATTCTGTATCTTTGATGTATTGAGTTCTTATTTAATGTGTAATAGTTAGTAATTCAAGTCATTTTGTAAGTTATTTCCTACGAGAATCCTAGCTTTCAAGAAATTTGAACTTTTGTGTATTTAGTTCAAGAATAGAATTTTTATTTTTTCTTTTATCATAGTTTTTTTTCATGAGAACGTTACCCCAAAGTAGTTGATTTGTTTATTTTTTTGTTCTTGTCAAATGTTCCTTTTAATTATATTTTAGTTTCAATTTCAAGCAATAATTTGTTTTTTTTCATGTAATAGTTTCGTAATTGATAAATGTAATGTGTATTCAAGCTTTCATGAACTTATGGTTCATTCCTAGCTAGATAACTAAATAAATGGAGTTGAAACCAAAAACTAGCAACGTTCAATATCTATGGTGCCTTTGGGTAATGTCGTCGTGTTGAATTAATGCACTTAACGCCTAATAAAGTTGCAACAACGACGTATGTGGCATCATCCCTATAAATCATCGGGGAGTAATGAGGGTCATATGGAAGTTAAAATCCAAGGGGCGAGTAATCCCCCTTGGATCGATAATCTAAAAAGATTAATTTTTAAATGAATTTACATCCGATCATTTAAAATTTAGATAACCCCATTAGGGTTTGGATGTGTGTGAAGATCTTGAAAATTTATTTTGTCTTGATGATTTCAACGGATGATAACGGATTAAGGGTGACGTATTTAATATGAAATAGGACTTAGTTGTTTTAGGCCACAAGAAAAAGCCCATCTTGAGTCTTTTTGCTATAGAGCTACCATAGTGGGTAGCAACCGCTGAGAAACTGTTTGGGACATTGACCCTAGAAAAGGTTGGATACCCACCATATAGTTTACATTAAACCATAGTTTAGAAACTAGAACTACATACTATACACCTTGATCTCGTGTTGAAACGGGTATGTAGGTAGTCTAGGGACAGAGTTGTCCCTTGTACTCAGGCGTTCAGGGATGGAAATTAGGATTTGGTTATGGGTGAGTAGTTGGTTCTTTAAGCTCCTTGGTTTTTTAATCAAATGGTGCAAATAATAATTGAAAGGTTAAAATTAATTCAATGCATACTCAGAAGGAATCTCGTATGGATTCACTTGACTTCTTGAGGCTTTAGGCCGAATTCTGAGGTGGAACTCAAGCTTGTTTATGTAATTATTTTTATACTCCTAAGGACGGCAACCTCGGTGCACTCCTAGTAGGGGAGTGTAGTCTTTAGAGAGTGGCTCAGGACCTAGATGGTCCCGATGAGCCTAAAGTCTCTGGCTAGAGCATATCCTATTCTTATGAATAGATGCCTACCTCGTTTGGGTAGATGCCTATCTTGAATTGGATAGATGAAACCTCCTGTCCTGTATGGATAGATGCCTAACCCGTATGGTCAGATGCCTAACATGTATGGTTAGATGCCTAGTCTCGTATGGATAGATGCCTAACCCGTATGGTTAGATGCCCATCCCGGTTGGATGGATGCTTATCTTGTTTGGATAGATGTACCTGAGTATGCGATTGAATCAAACATAATTAAGAGTAAATAAAAAATATATACATATAGTCAATTTTTTGGGGGTTGAGTAGACTGGGTTATTACATAAACCACCAAAAAAAAGCACTAGTCAAAGAAAAAAGGCTACATACCTAGAAACCACTTGAAACCAACGTCCCGCCTTTACAATTTTAACCAAAATGGGCCTTGCCCATAAACCTCCTAAGCCCACCACCCCAATATAACAAAAATTACATTTAAAACACAAAAAGCACACAAAAACCTTGAGTAGATGCCCGTTTCTTGTTCATGACTTCCTTGGCTTCCCCTTAGGGTCGTTGTATTAATAGTCCTCTAGCTTGAATTTCGCTTTTCCTATTAGTCTTCTTCTCAGTTGTTGTTAACTGATTCACCTTCTCCTTCTCCCAAGCATGAAGAAAGTCCTTCAAAGAGTCCCACCCTATCAGTGCCTCCGCCTGATGCTTCTACTAGTTGCTTGAAGTGCTCCAAACCAAAAAGGGATGCAAGGGTGGTTCCTCTTTTCCCACTCTATGCCAATCTTCAGACTGGGCTTGCATACCAACCCCCAGCTCCACCACAACCAATATTGGCACAATTTCATAGCACCACTTTGGAAGAACACATTCCTTTGTCACCCATAATATCTCTTCTCTAGACCCCAATTCCAATGACCATGCCATGAAGGCGAAATCAATGTCAATATTGCAGCGATATCTATGTTCAGACCGCATAAATTTTTCTCCTAAAAGAAGGTCGATGATTTGCCAAAACAATGGCTCATCGATTATAAATATCCCCTTCAGGAACTTTTTAGATATTCAACCCAAGAAACATAGTTGTTTCTTCAATGTTATGAAAGAAAAATTTGCCTCCATCGCTTCCTTGTTCTACAACTATTTTTACCTCACTTCAAACACGAAATGAACAAAAAAATGCAACCCTTTTATGGTTTTAATTACTGTCGCTCACAATCTCTATGCATCACCTCTATCACATCAGTTAATGCGCTATCCTTTGACGACGTATGGGACCACTAAATCCCCAATAGCCATGTATCGAAAATCTTCAAACAAATCCCCCAATTAATCTTATAATAATGAAAGGGCATAATTTGAAAGGGTGTCCACTATCACATTCCCCCCCTTCACATGTGAAATTTTAAAATCCTCAAAGGTGGCTAAGAGGGCTTTAATTTTTTAATATATTTATTCAGGTGCCATGCTAACGTTTCTCCTCTGATGATTGCATTGAAAACAACGAGTGAGTCCCCTTCCAAATGAATACAAGACACTGATAGTTTCTTTGCCATGTAGGGCACATTTAGAGCTTCTTGCACTTCTACCTCATTATTGGTCCTTTCATATAAATATTTTGCACCCAATATGATTAGGTTTCTTTCCTAATCCCTTACAACATAGTAGCTCTCGAGGGACTTGAATTCCCTTTCGATGCACCATCGAAATTCAACTTTACCCACCCCTATTTAGGGCATTCCCGAAGGTCTCTCACATCAACAAGATTTCCTAGATCCACCTAGGAAGACCCAATAATAGGCCAAAGAATAAAAATATTTGATTAAAATTATATTTTTAAATAAAATAATAACATTATCAACCAAAAGAAAATAAATCATTTATTTTTCTAATTAATTTAAATACAAAACATATAGAACAATAATGTAAAATAAGGGTTATGAGAATTCTTCATTCATCTTTGGGGAAAGTGATCTACGTGATATGGAAAACTTACCTCATTATTTAATTCATCCCATGTGTTATAGTGGGCCTAGATCATAACACGTCACTAATTTATAAGCACACATAGCTAGTCATTCTTGTAATAGAATACTTGGGTAAGCAGATTGAAAATAATGATGGAAGATTGATGCCATAAATATCCCATAAAATTGTTTCACTCAAGAAATAATGTTGAGTGACATGGCAGACTCTAATGATACAGATAATGGGAATGAAATTAACATCCAATTGGGTGATACCTTGACAACTATGTCATAACTAAGACCAAGAATGTTAGAAACAAATTGAAGAATTATTATGTTGCTTTCTTCGAAGTCAGACCCACTATTGTGAACCATCTTATATTAAATAGGAGAATAAGGTAAAAATCCTTAGGTTTAGGCTTCACCTTATTTCATTTAGTGATGCAAATAATAGGTAGATTCTTTCCTTGGTCGTCAAGCATTGTCAGACAATGTCATTGTCATTTGAGGGGTTCTTTCAATAGATTTACTCATCTAGGTAAGTAGATTTTATGGCATAAAAAAATTACTTGGAATTTCTTCATTAGCTTTGATATGCTAAAAAGTTGAGAGTTAATAGGATCATGGATCACATGAAATCCTTGCAGTCTCTCCAAGAGAGGGAGGGAAACATGAGCAATTGAAAAACATTGGAAAAGATATATGTTTTTTTTTTTGGTTTATAAAATAACCCTAAAGCCTAGAATTAAAAAAAAAAGAAAAAAAAAGAAGACAAACAATTATGACAAGGAAGGCCACCTACTTGGAAATGTAACAAAACAAATTGCTTGTCGTGAAGGGAGGACATGAAAAAAGGGGTTTGATGAAATATTTTTGATGCAAGTTCCCATTTTGAAGTGCCCTCACCAATTTTGTTAACTATGTGAACTAAAGCAAAAATAAACTCATGGGCAAGGAAAAAATTAATAGCTTTCTAAAATATGTACGCATTCTAAAATGAGTTATATTTGTAAAGGTTACCTATTTAGGAATAAGATGAATCATAATGGGTACTCGTTTGAAATGGGTATGAGTTTAGGTTTAGGTTCATCCTCCTAAATGGGCACTTTTTTTTAATAAAATGTGTACCAATTCTTATCAAGATTTTTCCTAAGCCCGACACAACTACTAAAATTGGACTCATTATCTTGCTTTTACCCAATCTCACTATCACAAGTCATCATAAAAATATGATCAAAATGAAGTGCATAACTAGATGAAGTGAGTATATCTAAGATAGAATGTTGAACAATAACTAATTCTAGGAAGGAGGAAAGCTCATAAACATGATGAAACAAAATATCCATAAAAAAAACTTCCTTGTCTATGGGATATATGAACATGAAAGTGTTAAGGATGAATGGATTATATGGCAAAAGGTATAAGAACACATAAAAAAAAGCATTAGACATGCATGGATTAAATTGTTAGAACACATCAAAATGAGTGAGGCATGCATGGATAGAGGATAAAAGATGATGGTATTTGAGAATCTTTGATATATGGTTTCATATCAAGACATAATCAAAGGGTGGGTTAATGGATCTAGGGATCAAATAAATGTCAAATAATTAAGGTCCTAAATATTAAAAGAAGGAAGGAACAATATGAAAGAGATGTAAGGGTTGATTTAAACAAAAAAAAGTTAATAAGAACTTAAATTTTAAACATAAAATCATTAATGAAACCTCGAGGATCAAACAAGGATATGATAAAGTAGAGATAAAATATATATCATACTATAAAATGCAAATCCTTAGAGAGATAAAGCAATACATACAAATAAGGGTGGACCCAAACCCTAAACAAATATAAAATGAAAGACATGTAATAAAAAATTATCCATAACCCTAATGATGATGGATAAAACCATAGGTGGGTGTAAGTTAAGTTGAGTTTACCAACTTATGCAGGGGAAACCAACACACCTCACATATAAATATTCTATGTTTAAAATTAATTAATCATGTGCAATAAATATTAATCTCACCTAAGATAAAATAGTTAGGTCTAATAATAACATTGAAATATATATACAAAGTTTAAATAAATAGGCTTGATATCAATCTCATTATGCCAAATGTTACCAAATAATTCACCAATTTGTTAGAAAATCATTAACTATCAGACAAATACCTCATGACTAAGAAAGTTACTATTTTATATTTTGATTTACTTTTGTGACTAGAAAAACAACCTTAACAAGTATAGAACCGAACCCTATACACAAACTTGAACTTGGTTCATGGATTTGAACTTTGTCAATATAGATGTCAAGAACATGTTCATCTCATTGTATGTAACTTGTCATTGTTTAGGAATTTTGTAGGGAAGGATTTATTATCCTTTGATCAAGCCTTTATCACTAACTAAAAATTATGAAACAAGAGGTTGATGATACTTGTAGTGATGTAATTGTGAAAAATATCATCTTTATTTCTCAATCGATCCTCATGATGATTTTTATACAAGACCTTAGGTTATGGTTTGAAATGTTTCATGCTTTAGTTGGTTCATAATGATTAGTAAGAAAGGAAGGAAACATGTTGGATTTTAGATTTTAAAATTAAAAATTTGGAAGTCATTTTCATGATTTATAAAATTGAATTGAGGTAGTTCTGCAAATTATAGATTTGACTTGGGATGCTAAATAAATAGAATCAAGTGTAGAATTAGTCCTTGTAGATCTAGGATTATGTTATTTACTAACTTTGATGCAATAATTCACCATTTGCTTAGTAATACTTCAAAAGGCTTCCATTATTAAAATGTCATTTTGGAGCTTAAGCAAAAAATTATTTACGTGGAGAGAGGGCCCCAGCCACTCAAAACTTTCTATCTATTTAACATTCCCTAACACTATGCAAGGTGTATAGTGTTAGAATTTGAGTAGATTAGTTCAGTAGACAAATGATTACAAAAATTGTATTATAGGGTTGAGAGAAAAAGAAAGACAACTAAACTCTAAACAATTCAAATTTAAACAAGAAGCTACTAAACCTTCCTTGAAACACGTGGAAGGACAGGAGCATACAACTTTAGATGCCACACGCCTTCAATTTTTTTCATTACTTTTAATAAATTTCAAGAATACTAATCAAAATTGAGAGACTCAAGTAAAAATTACCAAATCATTTCTCTTATGTAATAATAGTTCCAAGAAATACACATTTTAATTGAGAAATAAAATTCTACCATTTTAATAACCTAGATCTAGTGTTTTATTGGTGGACAAAAGAAAGTAATACAAAATTAAAAATAAAATTAAAATATTATTGATGTGGGATTGACTAACAACTACAATATGCATATCTCATTAGAAATAAATTCCATAGTTTACTACTTAATTAAAAATAAACATTAGTAATTGTTATTGGTGTCACTACATCTAATAACTAGTATATCTATATTTTAAAAATATAGGTAAATTATGCCGAGAGATATCTTATAATAGAAGGGAATTTGACAATTACAACAATATTAGTAGTATATAAGAGTTTAAAAATATGGATAATAATAGAGTTGATTGTTCCCTTTTTTATATATTTTGGCACTCTTCCACTATCATTTGAATGTAACGGTTTCATATAGTTGGATACAAGTGGCGAGGGTTCTATTTTATTTGGAGTAATAAAATAACACCTCCACAAAAACCAAAAGATGACATATTTCATGCATTTACCCATCATTTGCATGTCAAATTGTTTCAAAATTGAATTTTTGTTTACGAACATTTTGATGTCACTGTAGATACCTCTCAGCATAAAAATACTATTGATGTGGGATTGACTAATAATTATGATATGTATGTCTCATTAGAAAGAATCCATAGAGTTTACTTCCTCAAGGCTTCCACAATAAAAATCTTATTGAAGAATAACTCTAGAGTACAATAAAATACTTCTTTAAGTGAATTAAAAAACAGTTCTAAGTTTTGATCATTAGAATACATATTTTAAACACCTACAATGTGGAGAGACAATGTGTTTATTTGTACCAAATAACAATTGTAATAGAAGCATCTCCACACATAGATATATCAACAACTTTGAGATAGACATGTTTAAAATAGCTATATTAATAATTGTAATATACATAATTTACTTAAAACAATAATACAAAGATAAAGTTGGTGAACTAGATATCCATATACAACTCTAAAAACATGATTTCATATCAATCTATATAATATCAAATCATATCAAAATTAGTGAGGCATGCATGGATTTTGTTAGAATATATCAAAATCAGTGAGGCATGCATGGATAGAGAATAAAGACAAAGGTTTATGAGAATATGTGATAAATGGTTTGGTAGCAAGACACAATCAATGGGTGGATTGATGGGTAGGGATCAAATAACGAGGGTCCTAATTTCTACAAGAAGAAATGGCATGAAAGAGATCCAAGGGTTATTAATAATAACTCAAATTGTAAACATAAAATCATTAATAGAACCTTAAGAATCAAACAAGGATATAATAATGTAGTGATGAAATATATACTACACTATAAAAACCAAACTCTTAGAGAGATAAAGCAATGCATACAAATAGGGGTGGACTAAAACCCTAATCAAATATGACATGAAAGGTATGCAATAAAAAATTAGATCTAAAACCCTAACAGTGAAGGATAAAACAATAGGAGGTGTAGGTTATGTTGAGTTCATCGATTTATGTAAGGGATAATAACATAACTCAAATTTAAATATTCTATGGTAAATTAGTTAATCATCATAAATAATAATTTCATCTAAGATAAAGAGTTGAGCTAATAATAGTATTAAAATAAATACATAAAATTTAAACAAACATGCTTGATATCAATCTTGTAATGCCAAACTAAATAAACCACTAATATGCTAGAAAATCATGACCAATTAGACAAATACCTCGTGACTAAGAAAGTATTATTTTATGTTTTAGGTTAGTTTTGCAATTAGTTTACTTTTGCAATTGCAAAACTAACCTTGCCAAGTGTGGAACTAAACCCTATACACATACTTGAAATTTGTCAATATAGATGTCAAGAACATGTTCATCTCATTGTTTATAGTCACTATTTAGGAGTTTACTAGAGAACAAGAGGTCAAAGACACTATTTAGGAGTTTACTAGAGAACAAGAGGTCAAAGACACTAGCTACTCATGTACTTCTCCTAAAATGTTAATGTCTACTTCATGTAATTGTAACGAAGATTCTCTATAGTTCAATAGATCCTCATAATGATGTTTTTTATACAACACTTTAGGCTATACTTTTAAATATTTAATGATTTGGTTGTTTCAAAATGACTAGTAGGAAATGAAGGAAACATGCCTAATTTTAGATTTTAAATAATTTTTTAAAGTGATTTCTATTATTTATAGAACTAAATTAAGTTATTTATGCAATTTGTGGATTTGACTTGAGATGCTCAATAAATAGAATCAATCCTTTTAGATGCGTGAATATGGAATAAAATTTGGATTAGGTAATTAGCTAAATTTGATGGAAAAATATACCATTTAGTAACACTTTAAAAAAAAAATCATTATTAATTTGTCCTTTTGAAGGTAAAATATACAAATTAACGAAAAAATTTAAGCAACAAATTATGCATGCGAGAGAGGGCCTGTATCTACTAGAAAATTCCTAGCTATTTAACATCCCTTGGTGCTATGCAAGCTGATAAAATTTAAGTTTAGTTAGATAAAACTAAATTTCAAATAATTAAAATTTAAATAAGAAACTATAAAACCTCCCTCGGAACATGTGGAAGGATCCACATTAGATGCCACATGCCTTCAATCTTAATTTATTTCTCTTTAATAAATTCAATCTAGTAATCAAAATTAAGAGACCAAAGTATGAATTATCATATTAATTCTTTAACATAATAACAATTCAAAGAAATACACAATTTAATTAAAAAATATATTTCTAAAATCTTAATATCCCATATTTAGTTTTTTAATAGACATAAGAAAGTAATATAAACATAATTATTATTGATGTGAGGTTGACTTATAATTATGACTTATATATCCCATTAGAAAGAATTCCTATAATTTACTTCTTAATAAAATTAAAAAACAAGTAAAAGTAATCTTATTGTTGTCTTCAACCAATAGAAAGATATTTGTTCTTGGTGTGGATTGACTAATAATTATAACATGCATATCTCATTAGAAAGAATTCTTATAATTTTCTCCTTGGAAATTTCCATCATAAAATTCTTATTTAAGGACAACTCTAAAGTAAAATAAAATTATTCTTTATTTGAATAAAAAAATTATTCTATATTTTAATCATTTAAATACACATTTTAAACACCTATAATGTGAAAAAATGAAATAAAGAGTTCTTATAGTTTACTTTTTTTGAGACTTTCATAATAAAAATCTTATTCAAGAACAACTCTAAAGTAAAATAAACAATTATTTTAATGAAAAATAAAATATTCTATATTTTAATCATTAAAATATATATTGTAAACATCTAAAATGTGAAAAAGTGAATAAAACAATAATTCTATATTTTAATTAATATAATACATATTTTAAACATCAACAATGTGAAAAGATGACTGTTTATCCATCCTAAATAACAAATACACTACAAACATTTCCACATATAAATATCTCCTTCTTTAAAATAAATATATTTGAAATATCTATATTAAACACACATATTTACTTAAAACAATAGTATATTATAAAGTTGGTGAACTAGATTTCACATTACAACTCTAAATTTTATTTTATTATTCTATTTAATAACAGATCATATTATATAAAAATAACTAAAATATAATAAACAAACATTTTCATGTCTCTTAAATAAATATATTTAAAATATCTATATTATTTAAAATATCTATATTAAACATACATATTTACTTAAAACAATAATATACCATAAAGTTGGTGAACTAGATATCCACGTTACAACCAAAAAAATCACTTCCATTTATTCTATTGAATATCAGATCATATCATATAAAATCACTGAAACATGATGAAAAAAAATCACACAAAAAACGCACTACAGATTGTTTGATCACAATTCTTTTTCTCTGAATACCCTGCATCAGATACCCATGATTATAAAAATTCAGAGCATCATATACTTCCCAAACAAAAATGCCCAAATGGGGGGATGCAACTGACTAGGAAGTAGGAAATGGTTACCAGTAACAGATAGGTTGGGGTGTTCGGTGTGAGATAGGAAGCGGGGCCCAGTGAAGCTGACAAGATTGAAGAAAAAATCTTTTCTCCTTTGCCGTACAAAATTCATGGTTTTATTACTTTGCAGTATCCTTTCTCATCTTCTTTCTGTTCGCTGATAGTAATGTATGTCCAGTCTCTAAAGCAACCAATCGAGTATTTTGCCTCTGGTTAAAAACAAAAAGTTGCCCAGCCATAAAAAATGAGTTAGGACACCTGTAAGCTTTTTTCTAATAATAATAGTATTACTTGGAGGTGCTGTTGTTCATAATTCACCAAATTCCATGTTACTTCAGTCCAAAGTAGTAGATCCGAGAAAAAAGGTGTGGGATGATTGAGCTTGTGTGGTGGTAAAACACAGAAGTAGCAATGGGGGACAAGGCAGGCACTTTGGAGGCCATCAACAAAGAAGCTGTAGATTTGGTAAGCATGGATTTGCTTTTGCAGTTGAGGTCTTTGGGCTTCTTTTGGTTACATCGAGTTTGTATGAATGCAGGAAAACATTCCCATCGAGGAAGTATTCGAGAATCTAAGATGCAGCAAGGAGGGTTTGAGCAGCGAAGCTGCTCAGGAGAGGCTTACTATATTTGGCTACAACAAGCTAGAAGAGAAAAAGGTATTTAAAGTTGTCGAATCCTAACATTCCTTTGTATTCGGGACTGAAGCTGTCTCTGGGTGCTTCGGCTCTGTGCACTAGACTGAATTTAGTATGCTTTTTTTGAGGTTTAAGATTGAAGGACTTCTTTGGGCTATCTGGGTCTTTACAGATTGGATTTCATTGTAATGGGTGGGTGTCTCTGAAGTTGTTTGGGTTTACGTGGAATCTTTTTATGTAAATATTTCAAATGATTAACTTAACCGGCTGCTGGATTTGTATGATTAACCAGCTACTTTGTTTGTATGGATGCACAGGAAAGCAAATTCCTAAAGTTCTTGGGGTTTATGTGGAACCCTTTATCATGGGTCATGGAAGCAGCGGCCATCATGGCTATTGCCTTGGCAAATGGAGGAGTAAGTGATTGTCTCTTGGTTCTGTTCTCTCTATTTCTAGCTAAAAATAGCTGGCCTCCTCATTTCAAAATAAAAACAGTCTTCTTCATTTCAAAGAAAAATAGTTCTCTTCATTTCAAAGTAAAAATAGGTGTTACTGTGTAGGGTTATGTGATTGTTTCGGCGCTTCATGGTTTCAGCATGGGGTTTTTAGTCACCCCATGTGTTTTCTTTAAACAAATTCATCACTGTATGTGGTTGTGTCATCATTTTGGTGCTTTTTTAGGGCAGAGTACTTGAGATTCTTGGTTTCTACTTTTCGAATTTAGTGGCCTCTTGTGTCTTCTGTCCTTGTTGTTATAAGATCTGCTATTTGATCTAGCATTATATCTTTGTAATCGTGATCGGCACAAGCATCTTTTTTAAGGTTTTTGTTCTAAATAAATATCCGGTTAATTTGTATAGCACCCATCATGTTTTTCTCAAATGCAGTTATCAGTTAATATATTTGTCAAATTAAAACAGCGAACTTATTGTCGGTAGTTTTATAGGGGTGTTTGTTTTGAGACATGCTTTTTCCTGAGAGGCTTAAGGGTCAATGTTATGAACTCATCAAGAACTTGCTGGGGTATTAACTTCTGCTCTTCGATCAACTAAACATACTTTTTTTAGGAGTGAATAGTCTCTTCTGTAAGTTAATTGTAATCATTTTGCTTCTTTTATTAAGCATCTGTACTAGCCACCTTGTCTATACACACGTAAAGGAGCTGATTATTTGTACATTACTATCGCATGCTTCCTTTTTTAAATGCCTCTTGTATTCCGCATCAATGAGACTTTTAAGTTTCTGCAGTTTGGTTTTTCATCTTCATTGCATGTTTTTGCAGGGCAAGCCTCCTGACTGGCAGGATTTTGTAGGTATAATAACATTGCTTGTTGTTAACTCCACAATAAGTTTCATTGAAGAAAACAATGCAGGCAATGCTGCTGCAGCACTGATGGCTCGGTTGGCTCCTAAGGCCAAAGTATATTCACCCTCCTCTGCTGAGAACAAAAGTCCTGATATTGTCTAGTTCTCCTGTTGATTCTTCAGTCAAGCATGCAGCTGAATGATTGTTTTATTCTAGTTTTATAGTTGCATGTACATTTGTATCAGTTATCTGCATAATCATGTAACTATTGCACCTTGTATTTAACAGGTCCTCAGAGATGGACAGTGGCGTGAAGAGGATGCAGCCATACTTGTTCCTGGTGACATAATTAGCATTAAACTTGGAGACATTGTTCCTGCAGATGCTCGTCTTCTGGAGGGAGACCCGTTAAAAATTGACCAGGTTTGGGGCAAATGCGTTCTTTTCTCCTTTCACTGAATGCATATGCCGGAAGATTTATAGTGTATTCTGTAGTTTGTGGGAATAAAAATAAAACTGCTCGATATTTTGGCAAGTTATTTTAAACTTTTTCAGACTGAACAATTTGCAGTCTGCCCTTACTGGCGAGTCTTTGCCCGTAACCAAGGGTCCTGGTGATGGAGTTTATTCTGGATCCACTTGCAAGCAAGGCGAAATTGAAGCTGTTGTCATCGCCACAGGAGTTCATACCTTTTTTGGAAAAGCAGCCCATCTCGTGGACTCTACAAACCAAGTCGGTCATTTCCAAAAGGTTTGTATTTTGAGTAGCATTTATTTGTTAATGTATGCCTCTGTTTTCTGTCATTTGCCTGTAATTTATGCCTCAAGTGCTGTTGTAACAGTAGTAGTTTGTAACTTGATTATTGTTCTAGGATTCCAGGGTTATGGTGGATGATTGTGTTGGTAAATGTTTAAGCTATGTTTCTCATGTATGCCTCTGTTTTCTGTCATTTTTGCATTCCTATGCTTTTGTAATTGTAACAGTTTGTGACTTGATTATTGTCATAGGTATTTGAAGGTCATGGTGGATGATTTAGTTGGTAAACTATTTGAGCTATCTTTCTCATGTTAATGTAATTATTTTACTTGAAATGGGTTACAGGTTCTGACAGCAATTGGGAATTTTTGCATCTGCTCAATTGCCATTGGCATGATAGTTGAGATTATTGTCATGTACCCTATTCAAGATCGCAAATATCGTCCTGGAATTGACAATCTTCTGGTACTCCTAATTGGTGGGATTCCAATAGCAATGCCCACAGTTCTTTCTGTGACAATGGCTATTGGATCTCATCGGCTATCTCAACAGGTTAGTTAAAATAGTGATGCTTGGGGCTAAGTGCAAACTGTGCAGTGCTTTCTCGGACAGATGGCTGTGGAAATTATCATTGGTTTAAGTTTGAATATAGTTCTCTCTGACGGTTCTTTCTTGGATAGAGAACTGTAAGAAAGATTACACAATTTCTATTTTGAGAACACAACTCTGATCCAGTATATGGTGATCCAGGGTGCAATTACAAAACGGATGACAGCTATTGAAGAAATGGCTGGAATGGATGTGCTCTGCAGTGACAAGACTGGAACATTAACTCTGAACAAGCTTACTGTGGATAAAAACCTTATTGAGGTTAGATTAGGCTGTTAATTGCTATCTCTGTAGTAAATCTATCATTTCCTTAGCAAGTTTATATTATTAATTTTTTTCACACAGGTGTTTGCCAAAGGAGTTGACAAGGATACAGTTGTCTTGATGGCTGCAAGAGCATCCAGAACAGAAAACCAAGATGCCATTGATGCTGCAATTGTTGGGATGCTTGCCGACCCCAAGGAGGTAAAAGGGTTTATTTTATGCTATGATATTTGTTGATCATTACAGTTGTGTTGATTATATCATATACTCATTGCTGCTATTCTGTATATTGATATCGTGCAACATAAGGCTCGGGCAGGCATTCAAGAAGTTCATTTCCTTCCCTTTAATCCGACTGACAAGAGGACTGCTCTTACTTATATTGATGCTGATGGAAAAATGCATCGTGTCAGTAAAGGTGCACCAGAGCAGGTATGGTTTTACGTTTCAGATGATGTTGATGTACCAACAAGATGAGCACTTACATTTACTTCTCATTAAATGTGTCATGGTCTGATAACTTTTTCCAGATTCTCAACCTTGCACATAATAAGTCAGATATTGAGCGCCGTGTTCATACAGTTATTGACAAGTTTGCTGAACGTGGACTTCGATCTCTTGCAGTTGCCTATCAGGTTTGTAATATGGTCCTTTATTTTATGTTCGTTTTGCTCGATTCATTGTTCTGAATTCCTCCACAATGAAATCTCTATCTGGATTATTGTATCCATTGGCAGGAAGTTCCAGAGGGCAAGAAGGATAGTCCTGGAGGGCCCTGGCAGTTTATTGGACTGATGCCTCTTTTTGATCCTCCCCGTCATGACAGTGCTGAAACTATTCGAAGGGCTCTTAATCTTGGTGTGAATGTGAAAATGATTACAGGTATGGTGAAGCTATGATGATGTTTGTTTCTTCCTGCCTTTTGCTCATCTTATCAAGAAAGTAATGGCTTACATCCATCCTATGTTGTGTGAGCAGCAGCCAATACTTTTTAACTATTTGTAAATTTATACCAGGTGATCAATTAGCTATTGGCAAAGAGACAGGCCGGCGGCTGGGTATGGGTACAAACATGTATCCATCATCATCATTGCTGGGGCAGGCTAAGGATCAATCAATTGCAGCTTTACCAGTTGACGATTTAATAGAAAAGGCTGATGGCTTTGCTGGTGTTTTCCCAGGTGAGGAAAATCTTACATTCTTCCAAGTTTCCAGGGGAAGACACTCCCTTTTTCTATTTTGCTTTCTTAGGCGGGCATGAACAGTTGGAATGCTTTACACTTTCATTAGCCATTAGTATAATGGGCTTGATTCACTGGCTTCTGATTATGGATGCAGAGCATAAGTATGAAATTGTGAAGCGATTGCAGGCCCGGAAGCATATATGTGGAATGACTGGGGATGGTGTTAATGATGCACCTGCATTAAAAAGGGCAGATATAGGAATTGCTGTTGCAGATGCAACTGATGCAGCAAGAAGTGCTTCTGACATAGTTCTTACAGAGCCAGGTCTCAGTGTTATCATCAGTGCAGTGTTGACAAGTCGTGCAATCTTTCAGAGAATGAAGAATTATACTGTAAGGACCTGCAAATCATAGTGCATGCACGAAAAGCCATAAGGACTTGATCTGATCTCAATATATTTTAGGGAATATTTTATGCTAATTTATCTAATATTTTAAATTATGTTTGTGATGCAGATATATGCAGTGTCGATCACAATACGTATTGTGGTAAGCAAGCAGACTACTTAGAAAATTGATGACATGGATCAGAATTATATTTTAATATTAGAGTGTTTTCTTGTCACTTAACTGATAGGAGGATAAGACTGCAAAACTACTATGCCATGAATCTCGTGATGCTTTCTTGTGTGTCTGCATGTCATATTGGTTGTATATAAATATGCATGTACTTCTGCATTACTTTAGCTATGAAAATACATAATGTCTTTGGCACCTTCATTTGCTTCTGAGTAATGCTATCCCTCGTTTATGTCATTTAAAATGGTTGGCTGATATTCATCATATGCCAACTACTTGTTGGTCTTTGCTAACCAAAGTAGGAAAACAAAAATCTGAAATGAATTTTAACAATCAAATGTAAGCATCTACTTTTCCATATATGGGGATCTTCTTTATTCAACTCCTAGCTATTAGTATTTTAATTTGCACATTTCAGTGTGACACAAAATGGAACAGCATGTAAGGTAAAACCTTTCTTCAAATTAGGAGGGGAAGCTCTCTGTAACAAAGCTTTTTACAATACGTACAACTTAACTCATGGGGTTTTGAATATACTTTGGAAACAACTTAAAGAAATTACTTTTTGTTCTTGGGTAAGGGTACAAGGGGATTTGGCACTCCTCACATGAGAGATTTTTATTTGTTTTTACCTAAGCAAACAGCCTATAGCAGCTAATGAATGCTCACTTTTCCTGGTTAAAAGTAGAAACAAAAAACTGTGAGAACAACACAAGGATCGAATTGATTTGAACAAAAGAAGTACAATTTGGTAAAAAGAATTAAGGAATTGTGTATAAAGCCACAATCACCAACTTTGTGGAAACATGCAATACAAAGTGTGCAAATTCTTCAAAGTTATAATATCTATCCAAGCACACCACACATCCACAAGATCCCTAATGAGATGTTTAAGCAACAATTTTAGCAGCAAGTAAACACTAAATTCCTATTGAAAATTCAGGTGCCAAAATCTAACAAAGACTTCTAAGCTGAGAATGATTTGCTTGCACACAAAGCAAACTCATTCTAGAGTTTTGTTCACAAATTCTAAACCATAAATTAGGAAATTTTCAAATAGATTTTTGATAAGGATAACTTCAACAAAGAAAATATCTTTTATAAAATCCTCTAAAAATGACCAATCTATAAATAGTCGTTAAAAATACACTTACCAGAAATGCTTATCTTCTACAAAATCATAAGGCTAAAAGTAGCATGGACTATAAATAGCTTGAGTTTAAAATAGCCATCCAACACTCTTGGCAATGATTTTGACGAAGTTCTTTAGTTCTGTCTCAAAAATCTAAAAACCAATTTTGATGTCTTGAATTCAAAATTCCCTTACTTGTGCTGATCTCTACACCAAACCCTAGTTGAAATATGCAACCTTGGATACTCTGAAACCATAGAGTATATGAAAATATTGCTCTCTAAACATGCCTGTATGATGATGTTATGTATGCTGATATCTTGTTTTTTTAATTTTTATTGATCAAAACTTGCTAACAGTGATGAAATCTGATCCAGCTCTGGATGGACGTAACAATTGACTGGTTGAATGAAGACAAGGGCTGAAAATTCACTTTCAAACTCTAGGCTTTCTCTTAGATTGTGAAAAACTGACACTTTATTTGAAAAATTGATCCAGCTCTGGATGTTTGAAATGAGAGATTTCGTGAACATGTTCAAACTTCTGTCATCTCTATTTGAAAATCTGATGTTATCTGAGACTGAAGACTTTCTGAAATGGTGACTAGAAACCCTAGGCATGTTCGAGGAATGATCACAAGAATATTGGGTTTGATGCAACTAAACCCTAGGCAGCTTTGAAGAATACAAAGAGATGTTTCTTAAATGTTGATAATGTCTGAAAAATTGCCCCAAAACCCCAGGCGTCCTGCAGTTACTGAGAAATTTTACCGGCTTGAGAGAAAGAGTGTGCCTAATGTGGATTTTGATTTTAAACAACCCTAGTTGGCCTTCACAATGACACATCCCAGGCAATAGGGAGATCACTTTTGTCCTTTGAAAATTTGTTTTCAGATTATGAGTACACTTCATTACTGTTGTTGCAACTTTTTTCTTCTTTAAAAACATGCCCTTCCTCTTATGAGCATGATGCCTCAAAACTATGACAATACTACTACTTAGTGAAGAACTTTTTTCCTTTACTGACAGCATGTGCCCTCTATAAACACCTACAACTCTTTTAATTTGGAAAATTTGTCTTTCTTCCATGTGGCACATGCCTTTATGAATGGCTGCATGTTTTCGACAACCTAAAAGTAGTTACTCTTAATAACAGTGTGCCACTCGTTTACAGTCTTTGCATATTTTGGCATTTGAAAAATCAGCTTCTCTGTTACAGGGCACACCCTCATATGTAATCTGCAATTTATGTTTTCAAACTTTGTGGTGTCCCTCTTTATGTTGTGTGCCAATGCATTGATAAGCAGGTTTTTGTGAAAAATCATGTACCTCTCTTCTTAGGCATGCGACTCTGTGTGTGGTTGCAGATTCTCACTCTGCAATTTTGTTCACCTTCAATGCACTACTCTGCCTGTTTTTATCAACTTAAAATCTATTCTACTTCGTAATGGTGCACTGCATCATGTACACTTCCAAGTTTCACTTAAGACTTCTTGTCTACCCCCAATTAGGCATGCTCCACTTCATCGAGAAACATTATTTCTTGCCTTGATGAATTTTTGCTCTTTCTCCATCGTTCAAGGTCCAATCTTTGCTAGATGCATTGGAAATCTCTTTTTGTCTGCCCTGCAAAGATGTATATGAGATACGACAAGAACAAATGGATGACATGATGAAGCTTTAATGATGACTCATTTGAGAAATGACAAGGTTTTGGTTTGAAATTAAACACAACATATAAAATCTTATATCTGTACAATACCAGCATATTTCAATTGCAATAAAGTTAGCAGGAATAAGCACTAGTGGCTTTAATCATTCATTTATCACACTCATTTGTCTGATTGTTATTCTCTTATGTTTGATACAAACATGAAAAGGCACTATTGGGGGCACATGTAGAAATTCTTTTATCCACATAAGTGTTTTCTATTTTCGATCTCAAGTTTTACAATTGTTAATGGAGAGCAAACATTTCTGCTTTGTCTCAATTTTCTGATAGTAGCTTTAATGCCATCTAAACTCCCTTGCCCAACTTTTCTACTCCCTTAATTGGTCGCTAGATCTGCCACTATATTTACTGTTGTGATATGTTGGGTTTAGATCTTGATGTTCTCAAATTCACTCATAATTTCCTAATTGCCATTTTTACTTTCAGACCATGCAGTGCCATTTTATCTTGTAGTCTTTACTAAGATCATTATAAATTATTTGACTGTAATATTACTTGAAATCAAGATTGACTGAAGATAAAAAATATAAAAGGAATTCAATTACCTTTTTTTTTATATAAAAACCTGGTTTAGGACCCTGGAACCAAAAAAGACTGATATGGTTTGACAAGCAGTTGGACCAAAAAACCAGGATCATCTTTTACCCTATTCAGCTATGTGAGGTTCAACAGCGCCCCTCGTGGGGTCCCAGGGCAGCTGCCAACACCAAATTAAGACCTTAAGAGCCACACAAAACTACATGGCACACATTAATTTTCTTATTTTTTAAGATGCCAAAAACAATGCTGATGAAGCCAGAAAATAGAGATTTCACTCCTACTACCTACTTCTGACCACGTACGGCTCCCCTCACCTCACGTACGGTATGATACAAATTACGTACGGTCTGAAACACGACACATACGGTCTGCTATTCGCAACGTACGACCTGCACACCTATGTGCTTATGCGGTTCAATGGCAGACCCATACGACCTAGGCTTGTCCTTATGTACGACCAAATTTGGATGCACTCTTCGCACGGTTTGATGCTCCTCACGTACAATTTCGTATGGCTTGATCCCTTCGGCATATGAACCACCTTCCACCCGTGCTCGTGTCTGTACAGTTGTGTTGGCGTTCACATATAGGTTGATGGTGTTCACCTACGACTCTTTTATTGCAACCTCGTATGGCCTACCACTTCTTCCTTTGTGTTGTATGACTTCCTCTGTGTATGGCCTAACCTCTACATACGGCTCGACTTCTATGTACAGATTCTTCACTAAGGTGTATGTTCTTCCTTTCTTTTGTCCATGTAGCGTACCTCCTAGCACGTGTGGGCCGTATGACACCTCCTTGTGTGGTACCTGTTTCTCCTCCACATACGACACGTGTGCTTCCTTGTATGGCCTGTTGAACTTGATGCATGTGGTGTATGGCTTCACCTCATATAGCCTCCCAAGCTCTTTACGGCCTCCTTCTACTCGTATGGCCCGATGTCCTCTTCATACAGTTGGTAACAATAATTGAAGGCCGTGTGTGGGTATGGTCGCACCAACGCTCTCTAGTGTTGCTTCTACCTGTACAGTCGTACTACGAACAACTTCCTTGGCCCATACAATATTGATGGCTTGCCGTATGTCTTCCTTCACAACCCTTGCATACGGCTCAACTTCCACTTTGAACAACTTCCTTCTTTTGTACGGTGTCTTCTCCTTGCTTGTGTATGACTTTTCATGTATGGGTTGAACTCCCTCTCTTTTTTTTGATACTTGTTAGATCCCCTTCGCTACGTACAACTCCTTCGGTAGGTGCACCTCCTTACCCACGTGTAGTCTCCCAACAAATCCATATGATTGAGTGTTTTGTTCCTTGTCTGCTCTTCGTATAGCCTCACCTGCCCTCCCATACCAGTTTAATACCTCCATTATTAAATATTTTCTCATTGGCCAACTCCATATTTTGCCTTCTAAATTTTTTTATTTTCTTCAATTCCTTTTTTTTGCTTCCATTTCCCATCTTTGTACTATCAGATGTATCATCCATAAATTTACACACTTTTATTGGTTTCTCTTCATCAAGAGTTGTAAATAGTCCATTCAAGGAACTCGTCTCATCTTCAAAACAATCTTCCAACTTGAGCACCCCTTCATCGTTTAGTTCCATGCCTTTCCTTCCTCCATCCCAAAATCTCCACCCTCGGAATTCTAAGTCGGATGATGTCAGTTCTTTACTCACCCCTTGGTTCCTTAGGTCAATGACGTACTTCCTCTCATCACTCTTGATCGAGAGCGTGTTCCGCTTCCAAATATGATTTGCCTTGGCAGTAATCAACCATCCCCTCCTGAGGAATGTGTTGTACGCCTTCTTCTGCAATAGGATGACGACGAAGTCCAAGAAAAATTGTTGCATCCCAATCATTACTTTTTGTGCCATCAATGTTCCCAACAACTTGATGGCATGTTAGTGGAAACCTACTAAGTGGAAGGTTGGCGGCCAGAGTGTCGGCTTCCCCAGACATTTCCAAGTGTCCTCCGGCAACACATTAACTCCCAAGCCCTTGTCAATGATGGTGTTTGTCAACTTTTGGCCCATTATTGCCATCTCGACGATAGTTGGTTTCGTGACGATCCTCATCGTCAGCAACATTGGATCACTAGTCTCATTCCCTTCACGTGGTGGTTTCCCTATCAATTCCTCGTCTTGTGGCTTACATTGTTTTTGGATGATTGTGTCATCACTAACCGTATTGGTAATTGCCATTCTCAGTTGCGGCATAGTTTGAAGGTTTGTCACCTTGATAGGCCAAACTATGTTCTTCTCTAACTCCCACAATGATGTACTTGCAGTTCCATTTTGAGGTTACTCGTACCTTCGCCAGCACTTGTTTTACTTTGGCTTTGTCTTCTCGGAGTCGTTCCTTGTTTGTACAAGGGTCCAAGTACACCGCCTTCTTCGCCCGTGCTTTAGTGATTGCCAAAACTGCCTCATCTTGTTCCTCCACGTCCAACATACTTATACCCTTTTGCTTCGAGCAGTTGGTTTCTTCATGGTTACTAGGTCCACACCATTTACACAATAATTGTACATTGTCTTTCTTATTGTGACAGTCTCTAACAAACTGTCCCCATTCGCTACATTGTCTACACTATATGATATGACATCCGTTGGAGTTGTATTGTATTTGATTTCGCCCTCATTGGTTTTGATAATTGCCTGGCGATGCATTCTATGGTTTCAATGCAGTGGACTCTCCATGTGTGAAGAATACTTTTGTACTTCTTGTTGTCAAATTGTATGGGCACTCCTTGATTGAATGACCCATCACTCGACAAATCTCACAAAACATCTCTTTAGGACAATTACCTTTCGTGTGCCCCTCAATTTTGCACTCAGTACACCATAGTTCATTACTTTCTTTATTGGTTCCTTTTTCAGACTTCAATTATTTCATCATTCTCAACATATCCCGTTGAAGGGCTCGAACCGTTTTGGATTCTTCATCACTATTGTCGTTGATGCTCTCGTCATTGTCAGTCTTCCTCTTCCCTTGGAAGGATGTTTTGTTTTCATTCTCGATGTCCATTGCCTGATTGTAAGCATTAGTGTACAAGGATGGGGGCACTACTTTCATCTTTTTGCATAGCGAGGGGATCAATCCCTCGATGAACCACCTCTTCTTCAACCCGTCGGCTGGCTAGTTTTCCATCTTGTTCAGTAGTTCCTTGAGCCTATGATTGTATGCTGGTACATTCTTGTTTTTCCCTTACCTAGTGTTGTAAATTTCTACAACAATTTCATTGTCATCTCTTAGTAGTTTAAACTCTTCTTGAAATGCCTATTTCAGTTCGTTCCATGACACCTTGTGTTGATTTGCCAGGTCTGTATACCAGTCGATGGCAATTCCCCGTAGTGTGGTGGGAAATGCCTTCAACCAATAATCATGGTCGTCTCGACCATTCGCCTCCCAGATTGTTATGCAAGTCTTACAATGGCGGTCATGATCTTCCGATTCGTCCCCTATGAACTTAGGGAGTTTTTGCTTCTCCCGGGTGTTCATCATTGTTTTCACTTAGAAGGCACTATGTATATTTGACTAGATTGGATCGTTACACTCTCATCTGTGTTCCTGTGCCTCTCTTGCACTCTCGGCCATGTGCGAGCTATGTACACATCCACCTTCTGCGTCTTTTACACCTTGGACACCTTTGTTTCTATATTCTCTCCTCAGAGTCTTCAACTCAGGCCCCCTATTCTTGGTTCCTCTGTGAGGAACATGTTCTTGATACGGTGCAAGTTTGTTTCAAAATGTTTGGCAACTTTAGTCTGGAGGTTCCTTTCTTCCCCTTTGTTACGTATTGACTGTACGGACGAGCTACTGGTACTGTTTGTAGATTCAAAGTCTTCACTTGAAGTAGAGTGTACGGTTTGGTTACTTGCCTGGTCAGCAATATCTTTGCTTACTTCATCATTTGGGAGTCGCACGTTTCTGGCAACCTCTTCCAACTCATTCCACGTACACGATTTTTCTCTTTTTTGACTACAGTTTTGGTTGACGCTCCAACTCCTACTTCTTGCTGGACTCTTTGAACCTTCGACAATTCCTTGTAATTGTCATGTCCTCTCACTTTGCTCTCTCAGGTGGAGAGATCTTCTTACTAATCCCTCCCCCCCCTCTCTAGTGTCTCTGGTATGTCAGTCCTTATTTGGTCGTAGGGGCATTAATTGCTGGGGGTACGACTTTTGCCAGTATCCTGCTCTTCCTCCTACCTATGGGTCCTTTCTTCGTATCGTTGCAATATTTGCTGCCAACGTTGCTCTCGGTTCCTTTCCTCCCATTGGTCTTGCAGTTCAATCAAATTTTGTGCTAACAGCCTTGGAATTCTCCTGAGAAGATCAAAAACCATGTGGTTTACTGATAGTTCATTGCGTATCATGCTCTCAAGGACCGCTCTCTCCTGAGCTTCCCTCTGCACGTACTAGTTGGCTGAAACTTCCAATAGGTTTACCAAGTCTTGCGTCAATCGATCCTCCGTTGTTTCTTCCTTGTTGTCACTTTTGGTTACTATTACTTGCTGTTCAAATTATCAATCCATTACTCCACCATGCCTGCCACCACTCTCGGGTACTCTCAGATCTCCAAGTTCAAATCAGCAATGGTGCCAAAATGTTTATTGCTATATCTAATAAATTAAATACAGGGTCCAGTAAAACAAATGACAATGCATATTAGACACAACAGTAAAATATATCTTTATTCGCACATGAAATTATTACAGAGAGGAAGACCAGAGATGGTCAAGCAAGGATTACAATTGATCCGACTATACCATACTACCTTCCTTGGTGGTACAAAACATATTTAAAAGACTCGATGGTTGCCGAGAGGAACACAACTATCAACCAACAGACACATAACTACTTGAGAATGACAACCCACTTACTACAAATAATTAATACATTGGAAGTTAACAAATATTATCAAATATATCAATAGGCATTTTATGCCTACACTTGTCACTTTTTTATTTCTTTAGTTACTAGGGTTCTCCAATATTACAAAATTTCAATCATGATTTCTTATTCCGCATTCCCATGTGTCCTTGACCAGGAACTTATCTATCCTTGACTAGGAACTTATCTAACATTTTGCTATAAATTAGTTTCGTCATCTTCTTTTGCTCCAAGTAAATTTTTATGGGGGTTGCGTGCATTTTGGATACGGGTATGGACAAAACATTGAAGGACAAACCATTTGCATATAGATCTTTTGCAGTGGTTTGATGTGCAATGCAGGAGCCTCCGTGATCCCCTTCCTCTTCTCAAATGATGGTTTGTGCTATGGGCAACTCTTGCATCTATTCCTCTTGTTCTCTAATGTACTTTGCTATTCGATGAGGTGGCATACCTTTACTATCCTTTCTTAAACATGCTTTGATTTCCATATTGGAAATGACATATAAATGGGCTTTCACTTGATCATACGAGCTAGTATATGTCACATTATAGACACTACATATCCAAACAAATGTTCCACCACCTCAGATTTAGGTTAGTTTTGAAGGTGGTCGACCAATGAAGCTAGTTATGGCTGCCATTATATTCTCTACAACGTTGAAACAACAATTATTGAATAATAAATATCCTATTTTTAAAATTTAAAATTTAAAAACTAATATTAAATGAAAAATAATAATATTAAGTTTAATATTTATAATATTAATCAATTCATATATAATTTAATAAATTAATATTTAAATAAGAAATAAATATAAAATAGTCTAAAAATAATTAACATTTATAATACTACTTTTTTCTTATACAATTTAATAACTTAAAATTATAAGTATAAATCAAACTATGATATATAATGTATAATATATAACAATTTGAATTAACAACACACTGTTAATAATTAACTATTAAACTATAATCTATTGACAATATTTATTGATTATAAATTTAATTATGTATATTATTATAATTATATTAATAAATTAAAATAAATTATTATAATTTAAAAATATTAGAACTCAAAACAATTAAAATAAATTATAAAATTATAGAGAAAATCTTTGAACTAATGAAACAGGAAAGTTAGAAGTGAAATTGAAAGTAACTTTTTTTTGGAAGGAATTTCTTACTTGGATGAGGGCAAAGGGAAGGAGAGCGGTGGCGACGTGTTGCAAGGTGTGTCAGTCAAAGACAGGTCACAAACAAATGTCAAATGTCAACCTCCTTTAACCTTGTTGTTTGTAGTCGGTTTGATATTTGCTTGCAGCTTTGTTATTCACTTGTGTTTGAAGGGTAATTATTAAAATTTCAAAATGAACACAACATACAATAGATTAGGGTTCTCACTCGTATTGGAAAAAATGAAAAAACTATGAAAATTGTGCCCAAATCATGTAAGAATTTGTTTAGAAGCAGTATGTCAACAATGGATTCATCAGTATTTGCTAGAGACTATTATAAACATTTCTACCTCCAAAAATTTGAACCCTATTTGATTCCATAAGTATTCTAGGTAGTACTTGATTTTGGGACATACCATACCCTAATTGATAGGTAAAATGGGTGGTTTGGTAACTTAGCAAATTTGAAATACGATAGACCATAGTTACCAAGAGACTTGTACCTTGACCCTTGGTACTTGTCTCCTGTATTAGAAACACATCCCCATCTTAGAGACCTGTATGCAGACGTCTGTAATGTCCCCTATTATGAATGCCCTACTTTTTGCCCTAAAATCCTACTAGGGTTAGGAACATTAACTTAATCATAAGATATCTCTAATTTACTAGAGAAATTCAACCATAGGTAAGCTAGGATAAGGTGAATTGATAGGGTGCCCGAGAGATCCTCTACCCTAGGCCCAAGAGTGGATATACCATCCCTCTTGGCCTCATGTGGCCCATGCCATCCATATGAGGTGTACCTAGTGAGGTGTCCTATAACTGTTCCCCTTAATCATGTCAGCCAATTCCACTTCCTATGATTGGACTCCTTAGTATGTTGATCCATCATGATAGAGGGTTGAGGTATATTCCCAATAGGGTGCCCCAGAAGTCCATCCCCTCTAAGCCCAAAGGCAGTACCCCTTGTACCCCCTTGGCCTCATGGGACTCCCCGGTCTACTCCCATGAGGTGGCATACCTAGAAGAGGACCCCAATGCTGTTTCCCCTCCTTGTAATCCCTCATTGCCCCTATCATGGTTAATTATACTAATCAAGCAGAACATATGATGATCCCTATATTATGGCATGTTTCTATACAAATTACATGCATATAGTAAACAATCATAAACAACAACATATATTAATCAGCAACGAGCAGATATAAATAACATTCATCGTGCTATGTATAAGGAACTCATACCCAAACCACAATATATATTTGAACTGCTGTATAGTTAATTATTAATATCCAAATCTGATCTGTCTTTCTTCGATGCCTCCTTGGTTGCTGGGCATTGTTCTTCTTATACCCGTCCATTGGGGTGGAGAGTTGTGACCTTCCATCAAGATGTGGCTGCTAGAATGGGCAGTGTCCCTTCCTTGCAAATTGCATGACTCTTCATGCTGTTTATCTCTTTTAATATTTTATTGTTTTTCTAACTTATCATCCTGTTTTAGAGGAAACCACTATTGCCAAATGGGGAAAGGGTTGATCAAACAATGAGCCTTATTGCCTTCGATCTACAAAATTCCGACTGCTGTTAACAAGCAATTGTTTCTATCTTCCATGAAATTGTGAATTCTTACTTCGTAAGACAATTTCAATCTTGAGATCTGCTGTTTCATTCAATACTTGGACTGGGTCATTGCATCGTCTCCAAACATTAGGGCACTTGAAATGAAGTTTCTTTGTGTTTGCTATGCTGGAGGATATAGGTGACTCCGCAACATCCCCAAGATCTCTGCAAGACCAAAATAACTTCCACAAGGGAAAGTGTCAAGAATAGCTTGCTTCAACAATGCAAGATTGATTAAATATTACAATGGACATGTGAATATCCATGAGAAGCCTTGCTTATAAAGACATGGTGTGATGGGTTATGACAACTACCCTTGATACAAACATTAAATGTCTAGGAAACTAAAAGTAAATGAGGTGAACATGGCCCCATTATAACTAACTTCTAGAATGCCACCTAGGACCTAAGTAAACTTAAGTCATGTGAATAAGTCCACTACAAGGAACTAGCTAGGTAGAAGACCTTTACTAGGTACAAAACCTTATTCACAAAAACATCCTATACGTCTCCTATAAGCATCCCTTGATAATGAAGAAACTTCCAATAGAGCTGTTCAAATACATCATATAAATTACGTTGGATTTTCTAAAAGTGTTGGTATGTAGTTTAAAAAAATTAAAACAACTAAACAAATACACTTGTAGACTTGAGGGTTTTTTTTAATAAAATCATACAAGTTTTTTTTGGGTGGAAAATTTCCTCATTAAATCCTAAGACATAAGAATATGAAGCAAAACAATAATAAGGCTTAAGATGTGTACATATATTGAAGTTTTATCAAATGATTGAAAATATAGTCATCTTCAAGATTCCCCATGCTATGTTTTTAAAAAGAATGGGACTCCCCTCCTAGATTCTTTGTCATCTCTAGGTGATTGTAGTTTTGAATATATATTTTCTTATCAGATTGATGATTATCAAATATTAATATAATTAATCTATTTCAATACTTTAAATTGTTAGTTTTTTTTTTTTTTAATTGCAAGTATTTTAGCATTTATCATTCTTTAAAGATATCCATTGTCTGAAATATATATAGCTGTCTCCAAGTACACGTCTTCCTACCTGTTTTTGAAATGGCGTAGCGTACCCGTCTCTTGGTAGGTATGCGATAGACCAATTTGATATCAACTTGTCAAAACTTGAATGTCATGATAGATATTTTGAATTTATTGTTCGTTAATTCAATATTAAAAATTTGCTGAATTTGAATAGGGTAAAAGTATAGGTACGTGGATATGTCACACTAGTATGCAAAATTTGTAGAGGGGTCTATGGTACATCCATACAAAAAACACATATGCACACACACGCATTAATTCAATATGAATTTGGTATAATAATAAATATTATGAATAAATAAACATATATTCATTTATACAAAAAAACAAGCAACATATCTGGTGGAACAAAAGAGAGATTGGCCCTCACATTTGGTGTGGAACAGAAATTGCCTTCCAAAAGCTGGAGCATCTGCATGGGCTGCACTTAAAAACCGGATACTAATTGGAGACAGATTAAGAAAGCTTGGTTTTGCAGCATCAAATAGGTGTAGTATATGTAAGGAGGAAGAGGAATCGGTAGATCATTTGTTATTAAAATGCAGAACAGCAGAATATTGTTGGAAGAAGATAATGGAGAAGCTTGATTGGCAATGCCCTCTGGTGGCAAACCTACTATCCTGGTTTATTTAGAGTGCATTTTTTGGTAGTATATGGATCTGCACACCCTCAATTATGATCTGGGAAGTTTGGAAATAAAGGAATCGAAGAATCTTTCAGGCAAAGGAAATGACTAATGATAGACTGTTGGTCAAGATTGAAGCAAGTATTGAAGAAACAACCAAGAATGTATTACGTAACCAATCTCTTAGGAAGAGTCATTACACCCTTTGGGATGAGTGTTTGACAAATAAATGGTTTGGTCTTTGTACCCCCATAGTTTATCGCACTAGCTAGGTTAATCTGACTAAGGCTGTCAGGGAGGATGTTAAGTGGAATTTGCCAGAGGAAGGGTGGATTAAGATCAATTTTGATGGGGCGGCTTGGGAAACTCAAGAATGGCTGGGCAGGCTGTGTGATTAGAAATGCGGAAGGTGAGGAGGTTCTTCTAATTACAGGGAAATGAATAGGGTGGATAACGAATAATGAAGCGGAATTCTAGGCGGTCTTCTTGGGGCTGATTGCAAGGAAGAAATTAAAATATGATCAAATACATTTAGAAGGGAATTTGCAAGTTGTTGTTGATGCCATTTGAATGTGCCAAACACCTACTTGGAATTTAGGAAATTGGCTTCGAATTGTGAAAAGGGAGATTGAACGACTTAAAGATTTCATTGTAACCCATGCATATTGGGAGGGCAATGACTTGGTGGACAATGTGGCAAAGGTGGTAGTGGAGGTCATGTCATTAGCGGAGTGGCACGAGTTATATAAGGCTGGCGCTGAGTCCCAAGATTGCAATATTGATTTGGCATGGTGAAAGTGACGAGCGACATTATGAGATGATAAGTGTATTGAAGGAGGTATACGACAGTTGCAAATTGATCATCATGAATTGGCTATATAGACGCAATAGGTGGCATTCACAGCCTTTTAACAAATGGTGGTAGCAATTATGGACTTGTCAATTTGCTTTGTTTCAAGGAAAAGGCAAATGGCCTTTTTTGGCGACATATCCAAGAGAAGGATGATGGAAATATTTTAAACCAAGGTAGGGATGGTCCTCCACACCTTGCATATGGTTTTGGGAGATTGCTACTTGAACAACAATGGTAGGTATAGGGTGAATTCGAACGTTGCATCTGTAATCTACCCTTCCTAATTTGCCCTAAAATCACAATTACAACAAATTAGGGTTAGGGTTTCATTTTACCAAATAAATATCTCTTTAATAATGCAATCTTGGATTTTAATCCGGCAATCACCAAATGAACAATATAGGTACACACACACATATATAAAACCTTAGGGTTAGATAATATTGCAAGCATCATTCATGAATAAATCTAAGGTTAGAGCATGAACAATATAGGTACACACACACATATATATAAAACCTTAGGGTTAGATAATATTGCAAGCATCATTCATGAATAAATCTAAGGTTAGAGCATGAAAATTGTATATTCATCATTACACAGCAAGTCTGATTTGTAAGGAAATCTCAGTCATGGAAGACATGGAGTAAGGAGGCATGGTAGGGTGCCCTCAGACAGCTGTTCTCCCTCTGTGCAATCCTCCACCACACATCCATGGCTGGAGATCCTTATGGTTCATCAACAGTCCCTCAATGTAGGGATTGGAAGGAAAATGGCAATAGGGTGCCCTTAGCTGTTCTATCCCTTTCACAGTGCCATAGGGTGCCCTAATAGCCATCCTCTCCCTACTGGTCATTGTAAGAGGGTGCCCTAAGCTGTTCTCTCCCTGATTGCAGATTTCTTCCTTCCTTACCCTATGTGATAGATTGTTGTAAACATATTAAATGCTTAGATATTTAGATCAGATAACTATATTTGCATGCACTTTTAGTTCAGGGAAATTTGCTGATGTTTCGAGAATCTGATCTGCTTCCTGTTTTTTAATAACTTCCAATGATTGAGGATTGATGATGTTCCTAATGCTGTATTTTTTATTTAATTCTTGATGCCTTCCTTCTACCCCTGATCTCTTTTCTCATACCCTTTTTCTAGCACTGAAGAGTTGTTACATTTGGTTTAAACATTTCCCTTGAAAGGTGGTTTCCTCTCTTAGTTCTCAATCGCTGCGCTTAACTAATTTGTTATCTTAACAAATTGTTTGGGAAACTAAATCAGAAACATATGTTTTCTTCTTTCTTAATGCTTAGTGATTAATCCGTGGTCCCATCCTTTACACGGTTGTGTTATCTGCTGAATTAAATGCCCCCGTGTAAAGTGGAAAATTCGGGCTTAGCAAATTCACCACATGGAAGGTGTAATGTTCCGGACCTGTACTGTGCAGATCAACCGTACGGTGGAAGGGGGCACCCGTGCGATGACTGGGTGGACGTACGGTAGGAGAGGAAGACCATACGGTAGGGGATGGAGAGCATGGTGTACGGTGTAAATGCCGTATGATGGAGTGAGGGGAGGCGTACGGTATAATAGCCGTACGGTGATGTCAAGCGGCCATACGGTGGAGCCCAAAAGGGTCGTACGATGGAGCCCAAAAGGGTCGTATGGTGGTGGTGTGGCCACAAGAGGCCGTACGGTGGTGAGGGAGGTGTACGGTGGGGCCAAAGAAGGCTGTATGGTGGTGAGAAGGGGAGGGGTGGTAGTATGGTGTGTGACTGTGAAGATGCAGAGGTACGGTGAACTTCAGCAGTTGGGTGGTGACCTTCCAGAGTAATGGATTCTGAATATTAGGAGTCCTCCTTATGCATGTAAACCAAATTAACAAAGACGCAGAGAAAGTAAACAATAATAAAATTCAAGATTTGTCAGATCCGGAACGAGTACAATGATAGAATAGGGTGAGAGGTGAACCTCGCCGAAACTGCAAATACCAAATAGGGAGGGTCTTTCACCTCCGAAATGGCGGATAACAGAACTCCAACAGGAATTCGCACAATAGAGAAAAGATGCCAAAAATTCACATACCTACAACAATAACTAACACGGCCATATATATGGGCTCCGGGAAACTTCCCGAAGGGTTACAAACGGACCAACACGACCAACCAAAACTTGTCTAATCTAATTAAATAAAAGGGCCAGAAAGATTTGTTATTAAATTTGGGGCCTTACAACAAAATAATTAGATTTATTATTTAATTATATCGGGGACATCACAGTCCTCCTGGGCCAAAAATTGCTTGCCCTCAAGCAATTGCAGACTTGGATGTTCAAGAATTTGCTCGCCTTCCCAGGTGGCATCCTCGATGGGTAGATTCTTCCAGTGTATAAGGAATTCTTTGACTGTGCATGTTCTCAACCTCTTTTCTCTGACATCGACGATCTCCGCCGGCTCCAGAATTAGTTTCCCTTCTTCGTCGATGGGTGGCAGATCCTTGGACACTGTGACGTGCTGCTCGACGGCCTTCTCCAAACATGATACCTGAAAACATTGTGAATCCGACTCCCCTTAGGAAGCTCCAATTCGTAGGCAACTTCACCCACTCTCCGAACCACCCTGTAGGGTCCATAGCAACGCGGCTTCAGCTTCTCCTTACCACTTGTCTTCAAGGAGGATTGTCTGTATGGTTGAAGTTGGAGGTAAACCAGATCAGCAACCTCAAAATTCCGCTCAATCCGGTGTCGGTCAGAATACATCTTTTGCTGGTTGTGAGCCCTCTATAGGTTGTCTTTGAGAGACGTCAAGATGTCTAAACTCTCCTGAAGCCCATTTTTGGCCATCGGTGCAGGGCTGTCGCCCAATGCCAGGTCAACAAATGAAGACGGTTCATAACCGTACAATGCTTTGAAAGGTGGCATGCTTATCGACATGTGATAAGTGGTGTTGTAACAGTGTTCACCCAAATATAACCAGCGAACCCAAGCCTTCTGTTGTGCTGAGACGTAGTTCTTGAGATAACCCTCCAGCCATTTGTTCACAGTCTCGGTCTGTCCGTCTATCTGTGGATGGTAGCTCGTGCTGGGCGACAGCTCGGTTCCGGCCAATTGAAATAACTCCATCCAGAAGGTACTCAGAAAACGGCTATCCTTGTCACTGACTATGTTTCGCGGTAAACCATGTAGGCGGAACACCTCACGGAAGAACAACTCGGCTACTTGGACTGCTCGATATCCTGTGGGGATGGCAAAAAAAAAGTGCATACTTGGTCAATCGGTCAACTATGACAAAAATGCAATCCTTTCCTTGCACTCTGGGGAGTCCTGTAATGAAATCCATCGAGATGCTATCCCATTTCTGGTCGGGAATTGGCAGTGGTTGTAGCAGTCCAACGGGTAGGTTATGCTCAGATTTGTTCTGCTGACAGGTGGAGCATTCCCGTACATACTGCAGGACATCGTCCTTAAGCCCCTTCTAGGAAAACCTTTCACGAATCTGTTTGTAGGTTTTCAAGTATCCCGGGTGTCCAACCAAGGGAGAGTCGTGCAATTCCTTCAGAACCTTTTTCTTCATTTTGGATTCGGGTACCAGATAAATTGTCCTTGTAATAAATGATGTCGTCAACCACCTTGTATCGGTCATCCTGCACTTGACTATCCGTTAGTTCGCAGGCAAAAGTGTTCTTAGAGTATTCAACCAATAGGTATTCCTTCCAGTCCGCCGAAATCTGAGATAAAGAACATATGGTAGGCCTTCTTGACAGGGCATCAACGACCATGTTATTCTTTCCCTTCACATATTTGATGTCGAAATCAAATGCTTGGACTTTGCTCACCCATTTCTGTTGTCGTTCATTCAGATCCCTCTGCTCCAAGAAGTATCGCAAGCTGTTGTGGTCCGTTCGCACAACAAACTTTGCTTCGACGAGGTTTGCCGAAACTTCGTCAGTGCGTGTATGATGGCGAGCATCTCCTTGTCGTAGATGGAATATAACCGCTCAACTCCCGAGAGCTTTCGGCTCTCGAACGCAATGGGGTGACGGTCTTGCATCAACATCGCTCCAATGCCTTCACCCGAGGCATCACACTCGAGGATGAAAGGGCGAGTGAAGTCTGGTAGTGCCAGAACCGAACACGTACTCATAACTTATTTTAATTTGTCGAAGGTCTGTTGCGCTTGCGCATCCCAATGGAAGAATCCTTTCTTTGTCAGATCTGTCAGTGGTGCCCCAAGCTGTGAAAATCCTTTCACAAACCTTCTATAATAACTGCACAAACCAAAAAAATCCGTGCAGCTCCGAGAGAGTCTTGGGTGGAGGCCAATCCAAAATGGCCTGAATCTTCTCCTGGTGACTTGTACCCCCTGGGCGCTGATGACGTGACCCAAGTACAAGACCTCGGTCATTCCAAATTCACATTTGGACCTTTTGGCATACAGTGATTGTGATTCCATAATCCCCAATACTTCATCCAAATGCCCCATATGTTCCTTCCAGGTCTTGCTGTAGATGAGTATGTCATCGAAGAATACCAATAGGAACTTACGCAGTTGCTTGTTGAAGATGTGGTTCATGTAGGACTGAAAAGTGGCCGGAGCATTGGTTAATCCAAACGGCATGACCAAGAACTCAGTGTTCGTAATGGCAACGAAAGGCCGTCTTTTCCACATTTTACTCCCTCATTCGGATTTGATGGTAGTTGGATCGGAGATCAATCTTGGAGAAATAGATTGCACCATGTAGTTCGTCCAATAGCTCATCGATCCTGGGAATGGGGTACCTATTTTTGATAGTCTTCTTGTTTAGTGCACGATAATCGACACACATTTTGAGAGTTTCGTCCTTCTTCTTCACCAGTACCACCGAGGATGCAAAGGGGCTAGAACTGGGCCGGATCCATCCCTTATCGAGGAGTTCCTGAATCGTTTTCTCTCTCATCTTTGAACTTCTTCGGGTGGCGATAGGGTGTGGTGATAACGGGTTTTGCTCCCTCCTCCAACTCAATGGTGTGCTCAAACCCTCGATGTGGGGGTATACCAGGTGGAATATGAGTGAAGACCAAACTATGCTCATCCAGAACCGACTGAAGTTCCCCATCTTGATAGTACGTCGGTTGCCCTTTCACAAGTTTTGTTGAGATCAAGCAATGTGTTGCCCAAACTACTTCATCATGTCTGAAGATGGCTTCCATCCTTTTGGCGAAAATCTCCCTCGGGCCGCCATTCGACATTCCTCTGAGAACTACCTTCTTGCCATCCACCTTGAATGAGAACTCCATCCTTTTGAAGCTTTGTGTGTACTGGTCGAGGGTCTCCATCCATTGAATGCCCAATATGACATCCGTGTCATCCAGATTCACAACAAAGAAATCATCGATCACCGTGTAATTTCCCATGGTGATACTCAGTTGCAAAACCAGGTGAGTGCATGATAGAAGATTGCCTCCTGCCACCTTGACATTGAACCCTTCATGTTCCTTCGTACACAAGCCCCTATGATTGACGAGTGATGAGTTTATGAAGTTGAGCGAGACTCCATTGACGAGCATAACAAGAACTCGTTGCCCTTGGAGTGTACCACGTACTCAAAATACACTGCACCTTGGGGTACCCGCCATTGTGGCAATGACTCCCCCCTCCGTACCAATGTGGAGATTCTCTTCGCCAGGTTGGTTTCTTCGGCCGATTCTTCCCTTGGGGTTTCGCTTTCTTCATGCTCCTCTTCTCCATCGGACATCACTTCAATATAGTGAATCTTTCCTTTGCCCAAACATCGGTGTCCTGGTTCCCATGGTTCTTTGTAGGTGAAACACAACTTCTTCCTTCTGAGTTCTTGTCTTGTGGCTTCATCTAGCGATGACCCCTTCGGATAGGGTTTATTATCCTTTTCCCTCGGAACGAAAGGTGGTTTGGTATGTGCAAAACTTCTGGAAAAGGAAGATGTTGCCATGTTACGAGCCTTTTTGATTGCTTCCATGAGGGTGCTTGGGTTGAACCCTTTCACCCAACCTTTCAGTGGTTCCATCAATCCGTCTATGAACAAGACCACCAATCTTCGCTCTGAGATGTCAGTCACCAACACAGATAGTCTCTGGAATTCTGTGATGTAACTGTCTAGAGATCCCGACTGCTTTAGTTGCGCCAACTCCTTGAAATTGAGTTCTGGATCCTTCCCGTCAAATCGATCTATGAGCTTCTTTGTGAATTCGACATAGGAAGTTATCTAGTCATGGCCAAGAGTGATCATTCCATGATGCCACCATTCATGCGCAACCCCTTCCAGGTGGAGTGCTGCAAACTTGATAGCTTCATCTTCAGGCATCGGGTCAAGTTGGAAGTATCTGCTTTTTGAACCCAGGCACGTGCCGAGGTCGCTTCGGCCCCATCAAAGGATGACAGGTTGATCTTACCGACCTTCCTCTTGATGTCATTATTATAGTGTCCATAATGGCCCCGACTTCTGCCGCTCGAGTATTTCATCCGGAGCTCCACATAATCCTTGAAGGATATGTCCCCCTTGAGATTTGCATCCCTCCAATCTTGACTCAGTTGTGCTTGCATCTCCTGGAAGGTGGGTTCTTGCTCCCCCCGTGGTGCTTCTGATTTTTGAGGAAAAGTCGGCATCGGCGGCCGTGACTGTGAGCGTTGGACGTTTGACCTTCCCGTGACCGAATCATCGCCCTGTCCATTCTGTTCTCCATTCGTTTTTCCCAAGGCCAATTGTCGTAAGGTTTCCCCCATGATTTGTTGTCGCTACTCTCCTCTGGTTAGGGTGTCATTGAGCTGAGCGTGGCTTTTGGTTAGCTCCCTTAATAGTGCCATGACTTCTCTTGTAGGATCCTGTGGTTCCCCCATTCGATCGGCTGAAAGGTACCTCCTCCTGGTGTACACTTGCATCCACGACACGACAGGCTGGCAAGATCACAAGCTCTGATACCACCGTAATGTTCCGGGCTTGTACGGTGCAGATCAACCGTATGGTGGAAGGGGGCACCTGTGTGGTGACTGGGTGGACGTACGGTAGGAGAGGAAGATCGTACGGTAGGGGATGGAGAGCACGGTGTACGGTGTAAATGCCATACAGTGGAGTGAGGGGAGGCGTATGGTATAATAGCCGTACGGTGATGTCAAGCGGTCGTATGGTGGACCCCAAAAGGGTCGTACGGTGATGTCAAGCGGCCGTATGGTGGAGCCCAAAAGGGTCATACGGTGGTGGTGTGGCCACAAGAGGCCGTACGGTGGTGAGGGAGGTGTACGGTGGGGCCAAAGAAGGTTGTACGGTGGTGAGAAGGGGAGGGGTGGTAGTACGGTGTGTGACTGTGAAGATGCAGAGGTACGGTGAACTTCAGCGGTTGGGTGGTGACCTTCCGGAGTAATGGATTCTGAATATTAGGAGTCCTTATGCATGTAAACCAGATTAACAGGGACACAGAGAAAGTAAACAATGATAAAATTCAAGATTTGCCAGATCTGGAATGAGTACAATGATAGAATAGGGTGAGAGGTGAACCTCACCGAAACTGCAAATACCAAATAGGGAGGGTCTTTCACCTCCAAAATGGCGGATAACATAACTCCAACAGGAATTCGCACAATAAAGAAAAGATACCAAAAATTCGCATACCTACAACAATGACTAACATGGCCATATGTATGGGCTCCGGGAAACTTCCCAAAGGGTTACAAACGGGCCGACACAACCAACCAAAACTTGTCTAATCTAATTAAATAAAAGGGCTCGAAAGATTTGTTATTAAATTTGGGGCCTTACAACAAAATAATTAGATTTATTAGTTGTTACATTTGGTTTAAACATTTCCCTTGAAAGGTGGTGTCCTCTCTTTGTTCTCAATCGCTGCGCTTAACTAATTTGTTATCTTAACAAATTGTTTGAGAAACTAAATCAGAAACATATGTTTTCTTCTTTCTTAATGCTTAGTGATTAATCCGTGGTCCCATCCTTTACACGGTTGTGTTTTAGCTGCTGAATCAAATGCCCTCGTGTAAAGTGGAAAATTCGGGCTTAGCAAATTCACCACATGGAAGGGGGAAATCACTAAGCTGATTTTCACTTGGAGGACTTTACATTCAAAAGAGGGGATGCATTCACTAGATCCAATCCTAAATGACACAAGGACTGAATACTAAGTAGATTGATTGTGTTTGGAATGCGTTTGACCTTCTTTGGTAAGTTGAATAAGTAAAGTGCTAAAATTGAAGACAAAGTAAGTGGAAACAGTGAGCTATAGATTCGGGATTTCGTCGTGCACCTGGATCTGAGAAGTTTGAGATGATTCGGAGTTGCTCTGCGAAATCTACCAAAAGTTGCAGGGACCGTGTGTCCGGACTAGGTCGCCCTCCTATTGGTCATTCAAACTTTCCGTGCATCGAAAAGGGTTTTTTCGTCTCTGCAAATAAAGCTTAATTCTAGAAGTACAGCTGCCCACCCGCTTCTTGCACATCGAAAGAAGAAGAAAAGGGGTTGGGAATAGGGGTTTGCCTAAGTCAAACCCTGGTTTGGAATCAACCTTGAAAGAAATACTGCAAATGCTTGAAATAAATGATGTAAAGGTATACCTTCAGATCTGCAATAGATGATGATGATGCTTTGCTTCTTAGATGTAATCACATATGTTGTATGAAATGGCATGAACTTGACAAAACCCTAACACACACATGCTTGCAAATGAATGATGTAATGTTGCTCCAATGGATAGATGAAGAATATGCAGCCTTGAGGAATGCTTGAATGCTTGAATGTAGTCTTTGTGTCTTCTCCACTTTGTCATGCTATATATGCTCAAATGAGAGAGTAAATTTCCTTATATACTTGCCTGTCGTCAATTGTTTAATTTTCCGACATATGCCGACATGGGGAAGTAATTTCTGCTCATATTTGAGATAGGGCCTAGGGGCTAGAATAGGTCCTGATTAGGGAGGAGTCCTGCCCTAATTTAGGCCAGGGACAAGGGGTTATGCAGGTTGTGAGATAAAAAAATGAAGTTTAGTTGCATAGGGGAGGCATAAACGGGTCCCGGTCAAGCATGGGGATGAGACTGGCAAGGTGAGGGCCCGAAATGTGGTCAAAATTGCAAGGGGTGCAATTTTAGGATGCTACACCTGATGTCCTTCTATCCTTCTGTTAATTTCATTCAGGTTATTGCCAATGTGTGTTTGCTGCAGGGGGGGCATGACAGCGTCAATGTTTTGTGCAATGCTCTTGGATTTACAACATTATGGGGCAAATAAGTTGAGCAAAAACCCTTAGAAAATTGTTTTTGCAGTTCAAAACACTTGCGATTTACTCTGGAATTACCACATTGTTGTTGGAGTTGCCCAGATTCAACTGGTGAAATTCAAACCCTGGGTGATTCCTTAGGGGATTCAAACTAGGACCCAATTATTAGACATTTCGTACCTAGAATTGTTCAGTATATGTTCCAATTAGGCAACTTTGCAAAAATTGAGTGATTCCCACAATTCTGATGGTAATCTAAATACCGAACTCTGAGTGAGTTTGTCATTATTTTCTTACCTAAATCAAATTTTGCATTGATGGACTCTCAATATAATTCCTAGCTCTTCATAAATCAATGCCTTCTATTGAAGCTGTATCTCTATCCTTTGAATTCTCAAGCATTGCTAGGATGAAGCCTTTTGCTAGGAATCTTATTTCTACATTTCTTTCCAGTTTTTCTCTATCTGTATCCACAATTCTTTTGTAGTGGGTCAGCAGCTATAGTTTTTTCAATTAGGAATTTGCTAGTTACAATTCGAACTTTTGGTTATATCATTCTGTACACAACTATGTTACATCGTGATGGGGACATGTCCCCCTGGTACTTGCAGTTGCAGCTGTTTCTGGGACTTTGGGATGGCAGGGGATGTCCCTTGGCTGTCCCCAGTTTGCACAAATTTTCTGAAACAACCTTGGACACCATTGAAAAACCCTGGAACACTGCTGGGACATTTGGCCATCCCCTGGATGACTCTGGAATTCCAAGACATCCCTCCAACCCTGAGAGTAAAACAAATTTTCTAATATTTTAAAAAATAAATCAACATGATGAATGACCGTTATCCCCATCCCTGAAACACCATGGAACATAGGTTCTCAATTATCAGTATTGGGGTTACCCTTATTTATTTTTCCATTTTCCTAATGCAAATCTTCCATCTATTTTCTGCTCTCCTCCTGATCAAATAGTGTAGCATATGAGTTGTGTAATGGAATGCAATTTACAATCAATGATGGATTATTAAAAGCTTTTCTCCTTTTTTCCGTTCTTTTTCTAAAACTTTTCCTTGTTGGGTTTCTTGTCTGATGCATTGAGATTTTGTGGAAATGGAGCTTATAAATGATAGCAACGAATAGATGATTTTGAGGGAATCCTTATATGAGATCAACTTGGTCCCTTCAATAATTGCAAATTGCTAATCAATTATATACTTAATGATTGATAAATATTTAGTTTCATTTACAATGAAGATATTTGGTTGTTTGAGTTCCTTTTATTATTGGGTATACGTTCAAGTTGTAAGCCTATTCTAGGTTTAAAATTTTGAAATGTTAATGACAAAGAACATAAACTCAGTTTCATGGAAAATTTCACAATGTTATCGGTATCACATGTTTATGCATGAAGCCATCATGTTAGATGTATGGGTCCAAAAAACAGACTTCTTGGATTGCATCCATTTTGCTGGCTGGCATGTCATTAGGGATGGATCACTAATACAGTAATATGCTAATACTAGAGTTTTGTTTTCTTTTTCTTTCCAATAGTTAATCTTCTGTTGTTTGGTTTCCTCAAAGATAGAATATCGTTCCTTTTTCCTCCAAAGTCAATTGCTCAAAATGGAGATAATTACTTCCATTTTGATTTTTTATCCTCTAGACAGCAACTTATTAGCAGGTGGATTTTTACATTATAAGCCTTGGTTTGAGTTTATTTAAATCCCATATTTACAGTTTGTAGTGAAAACTGGCTCTCATAAATTACTTTTGTTAGACCTGTTGAATAGATACCTTTTGCTTATCGTGGGCATTTGACAAACAAAAGCAGAACATACTAGCAAGAGAAGGCTACTACTAGGTATCTCATGCTCATTGTATGAAACTAACGAACAAAAGTAGAATTCTTCAGGGAAGGAAAGGCTAGGGAAGCTTGTTTCCCAAAAGACGCTTGTTTTCAAAGAGAAGATACCTGGAGGGACAATTTCTTTTGCCATGTTCAATGGTAAAAAATTACTTGGCTAAGGGCAATGAGTAGGAGTGTTTAGCCTTTTCAACTAAAGTGGGCACAGAACATTCATCGCTGTAATTTAAGTGGGGGGAAGAGGATAATATTTTCTGTCAAAGGTACATCAGGACCAGGTTAATTGGTTCCATTTGGTCAGGTCTACAACTGGCTAAAATAATATTTTGGGCAATACTTAGGAAGTCTAAAAAAGAACTGATCTGTTTGTCATCAACAAATTATTTGTATTTGTATTTTCAGAATTGTGAAAATCAGATAAAGCCCGATTAACCGTAGTTTTTGTTTTATGCTTGTATAACAGGCAGTTTTAGTACTAGTTAAATAACTAAGATGTTATGCATACTTTTGTTACATGCCACCATACTATTTCAGTTGTAGAAAAATTGCATGGTCTTGGCATTTTGGTAATTATAAAAAATCTGTCTGATACTATAATTTTTGTTTCAGCTTGTGTTTTTCTGTTAATACATAATGGTGATGGTCATATGATAAGGTTGACTTTGGAGATACTTAAGTCTTAATACATGCACTGATGTTTTTGTTACCTCGATGAATGTGTGTGCAGTTGGGCTTTATGCTTTTGGCTTTAATCTGGAGGTTTGACTTCCCGCCATTTATGGTACTTGTAATTGCTATATTGAATGATGGTAAGTATTTGGGCCGAATCTTCTTGTACATATACAGTGTGTTTTTTTGTTTTTAAATGGGTAATGAATTAAGCTAATTTGCAGGTACTATAATGACTATTTCCAAAGATAGGGTTAAACCATCACCTCTACCAGACAGCTGGAAGCTTTCAGAGATTTTTGCAACTGGGGTTATCATTGGCAGTTACCTTGCATTGATGACCGTAATATTTTTCTGGGCTGCTTACAAGACAGATTTCTTTCCGGTATAGGAGTTACTTTTATTATTGGGTTTTCTTAAGAGGGTTGGTAACATGTACTTTCAAAAATTTGTTTCATAGCTAATACTAATGGTTTTCCATGACAAATTTACTTGCATACTAATATCTTGATAAAATTTTTGAGATTTCAATGAAGGATTTTTTATTTTTCCCTCTTATTCACTGAGATCATTAGTGATGACACTGTTACCTAAAAGCTGAGAGCATTAAATTTTTGTCATTTTGCAGCGAACATTTGGTGTTGAAAGTCTTCATAAAAAAGATCAAGAAGACACAAAAAAACTGAGTGCAGCAGTTTACCTGCAAGTTAGTACAATCAGTCAGGCGCTTATATTTGTGACTCGTTCTCGAAGCTGGTCTTTTGTAGAGCGGCCTGGTCTCTTGCTTGTATTTGCATTTTGTGTTGCTCAATTGGTATTCCTTCTAATCATTTATTTTTTGTGATTTACTCAGACTGAAGGATTGTTGCCCAGTTGTAGGTAATCTGGTAATCTAATATTTTTGTCATGCAATGGTTTTTACAGATTGCAACCATAATTGCAGTTTATGCAAACTGGGGATTTGCTGCAATAAAAGGCATGGGCTGGGGTTGGGCTGGTGTTGTGTGGCTTTACAATATAATCTTTTACTTTCCCCTTGATATCATAAAATTCTTTATACGATACGCATTGAGTGGGAAGGCCTGGGATCTTGTTATTGAACAAAGGGTATGCCATCAAATCCATGATTACTCAAAATTGCTCTTGATTTGATGCATCTGGTTGGAAATATTATATGATAAATAAGAGAAATGCTAGTCTGAAAAAATGTTGGATTTGATGTGAATATCTGTTAGATGGATAATTTTCTGTCTAGGTTACCGGGTTCGCCTCTGGGCCCCCCTGGCACGGGTCCGGGTTCGACCGGGTCTGTGGTACGGGTCCGGTTCGACCTGGGTTCGAAAAACCCAGAGTGGGTCGAACCCAGTCGAACCTGGGCGGACCCAGTCGAACCTGGGCGGACCCAGTCGAACCTGGGCGGCTGGGCGGCCCATAAAGTCAAAAAACAATGCAAATTTAATTTTTTTTTCAATTCCGCCTTGTAAAAAGTGAAAGTTATAACCTAAAAAATCAGAAAATTAGACGTCTTAAAAAAGCAAAAAATTGATGCACGCCATGGAGTTCCGTGTGGGTTTGAAGGTTGTGATTTGGTGTTGGCGGTGGGGGCGCTGCCCCCATTAGAGAATCCATTTAATGATCAAACTTTAAATTGTTGAAAGTTGAAACAATGATACTTGAATATTTTATCATTTTGATATTAAACTTGATGTATATGATGCTGTTATGGTATGATCATGATGCTATGATTACAAGTTTATGTTGGTTTTGTTGTTTATATGATGCTATGTGACATGCTAATCTTAATTCATGCTTATAGGTTGCATATATATATAATTTACATGTTTTTGTACTAACGAACCCAAACGAACCCAAACCCCTTTTCAAAATTTTGCTGTACCGACGTACCGGGTTCTTCGAACCCGAACCGGTGCCCGAACCCGAACCGGAACCGGTAACTTAGTTTTCTGTTGATATCAAGAGTAGGATAAAAATATTTTCATGGAAGCAAAGTGAGTTAATATACCAGTCTCTTGTTTATTTCAGACTGCATTTACGAGGCAAAAGGACTTTGGTAAAGAGGCACGAGAGCTTAAATGGGCACATGCTCAGAGGACATTGCATGGTTTGCATCCTCCAGATACAAAAATGTTCAGTGAGAGAAGCAACTTTACTGATCTTAATCAAATGGCTGAGGAGGCTAAAAGACGTGCCGAGATTGCAAGGTTTCTCTCAACTTCTTTATTGTGTTCCAAATATTTTCACCAGAGTTCATGTTTGATGATTTAGAATCTGCTAGGTTTTTCAGTATTTTAAAATTTACTTTTTTAGATAGCATTTGTTTTCAAGAATGGATTGAATCCTGCTTCACTTATTTGCATAATCTCTTGCAGGCTGAGAGAGCTACATACTTTGAAAGGACATGTAGAATCCGTTGTGAGGCTTAAGGGCTTGGATATAGATACAATTCAGCAGGCATATACTGTTTGAATTGATGTATCTTCTTACTATCAGCTTGCTATGGCGATTCAGACACAATTCTATCTTTCAACACTTATTGTAATGTGATTAAAATATTGGTGTTATACACTAGTTAGTGATGTTTCTTGTTAAGAGTTGAAAGGCTGTTAATTTAACCGTTGGCAAAAGACCCTAAGGTTTTACCATTTCTAGAGACATTGAATAGCACCATTTGACTGAACTGTCAGACTTTCAAAATTCAGATAGGTTTTGTAGATGTAGAAAATCAGACTTCTAGTATTGTTGGTTTTTAGTGTGGTTATAGCTGTTTTATTGAAACAAAGTTGGTTCAAGGAAATTCAAGTTCTTTATCTCGATTTACCTTGAAAATTTTGGTCTAAGGTGTTATGTATGTCCTCGTTCACAGCTCAGGTATTGTTGTGAACTTGTGATGTTTTCAATAGTCCTCTCTCTGTAACTTTGGCCTTGGTCCCAAAATTTATTGATCTTCTTATTCAAAGGGAAATATCCCACCTCACCTAAATTTTTATCCTATTTTTATTTCAACTTTGCTGCACATGAGAGTTTGTGCAGTTCAATTTGAGAGTAATATTACTTGTGACATCCGTTCATTCGAAAACATTTGATACACTTATGCTTCTTCAGGTACGTCTCTGTCTGGTGTACATTTCTTTTATATTATTCCTTGATTTAAATACTCAAAAGGAAGGAATTTAAAGGGGATCATTAATATTGCATTTTATATAACAAATGATTTACTTCATTTTATTTCCTTTATTAGGGATACGTAGATGGACTCTCATCAGCTTCTTAAAACAGAGCTGGTTTGGTTTAAAATCTGGAGGAATGTTATCAAAAGTCTATTATGTATTGAGACTCTTGACTTGATGTATTTACCACTTTCTTCTGGAATCTTAAATTGCCCTTCGAGTTGACTAGAAATATTTGATATCATTTATCTCATTCATGTTCCTACTTGTCCATCAACACCATTTGCTAATGTAATGCTTTGTGTCTATAACTTCTGAAGTTCATGGCTGTTACTATTTCTAGGTATATCTGTGACTTGTTTATTCAGGCATTATTTTCTGTTATACTAAATTACAGCGTGCATTTCCCTTGTAAAATTGAGCCAATGGATTTAAGCAGATCAATAATCTTTTTGATTGATTAGTTGAAGTTGAGAAAGAGATTGATCTTCTCCTTGGATTTTGATCTTAATAATTCTAAAGAATATTGATGAACTACTATTTTTGGGGTTTTGAGTTTCATCTATAAGCTACATCTACAATATCAGGAACTACATTAGTAGTGCACCTCTATGCTCCTACCTTAAACAAAGACTGATATCTGCCTCATGAATGATGTTAAGTTTGGCCTCCACCCTAAGCAAAGATTAGCACTTGGCTACCACCCACTTCACCAAAATGTAGGATATTAAATTTGCAGCTGCCTCACTAAACAGGCCTTGGAACCATTTCTGTTTGAAGTTTGTCTGGGTAAACTAAGGTATAGCCAAAATCCGCTTTGCTTAAGCTAACTACTCTAGACCGTACTTGACCTATAGAATTCTAGTTTCCCATACAGGGAACATTGCAGTAAATAATGTTATATATTCGAAGCTGGGGAAATTTAAGAACATATAATTTACTGGAAGGATGGAAAAAGCAACAAAGATTAGTGTTAAATGCAAAACACAATTGAATTCGGCTCAAGAAAGTTGATTGACACAAGAGGGGGAGGTTAAGTGAACGTAGAGAAAAACAATACATTGAAGATCCATCATTGGTGTCAAAGGATCCTTTGTATACGAAGCAGATTGAGTGGGGACATTGAGGAAGCAACATCAAATAAGAAGGGGTAGACCACTACACTAAGAGAACTATACTTAAGTCTCTAGATTACTTAAATAGGTGAATTCTTGTTAGATACAAGTGATTTTGGAGATTGGGTAATATGAGACTCCGTGAAAATTCCCTTTGGCCAATTGGTTTCAAAATAAAATAAATCTCTTAAAGCCAAGAAACTAAAATTATAGTTTGAAACCGAACATAGTTTGGAGAAACAGTCAGTTGCAATGGATTTAGTTATTTGGGAGGGATGGATACAAGGAGGAATCCTCATAGTTTCTCTAGGTGTGCTTTTATCTCCATAGCAGTAGCTTCCTCAACATGATAGTATTTGATAGGAGTTAAGTAGATGATGATAATGTTCATAAAGGATTAGGAATAGTGAAAACTTTAAGAAACCCCCTCTCAAAAAATTGTATAAAATCTTGGCGAATATTTAATTTTTTAAAAATAAAATAATAATTTTTATTGGCCAATCTTTTTGTTTTTAAATGAAAAATATTAATTTTATTGGTGAATTTTCATATATCAATTTTTTTTGGTAAAAAATATTGGCAAATAATAAAAGTAGGTATTAATTACTATTCCAAATCCTTTCATTTAAAAAAATAGTTTTTATAGAAAAGTAGAGCCCTGATGGTGGAAATCATTAATGAATTTAAAGGGTAGACTCTATTATATTTAGTTTCTATACCATTAATTTAAAATAATCTAATAGCCCTCTTTGTATTTTGTTAGATAAAATGTACAAACAATTTGTAACACTCGTGAGGTCAAAAATTGCTTTTAGACCATTGATTTTCATCAAGGTCAACAATTCAAAATAAATTTTAACTCCCACAAGCATTACAACTTGTAGGTACAATTTACCTCATGGAATACAATGAAGGTTACTACATTATATTTTAAATCAATGGTAGCTACTAAAGATTGTTTACATAACACTAAAGTAACTAATAATTATGATATATTATTGGCGAACTAATTTATATTCCTACAATAAATTATATAATGTTGGTGAATTTGATCCAATCATGTATCGAATATTGTGGCGAATCTTTGAGTTAAAATAATTAATAAAATAAATTGTTTGGCAATTTAAATGAAACTAAAATAAAAATTTGCAAAAATGTGGCGATTTGAGTCACCTTAAAAGCTGAATTTATAGCCAAATTTTGATTTCCAATTTTCAAAAAATAGCCAATTGGTGAATATTAGCCACTAAAATTTTTAGTGATTAAGAATATAAATAATGATATCTATTTTATTTGAAAGGAGATTTTAACACCTTTGTTATGAAGCTAGTTAAAAAAGATGATAGGGGTAGTTGGCATTCTCCATTATGACACTTTAGTGGATTTAGTTTAAAGCTTTTGGGATTTGGAAATAGGACATTGTCTAGGTTCTTTGGGTGAATTTGAACTTGTCCAGGCTCTTTTGGGGCCTAATCTTTCCAAAATATATTTAAAATTTGAAATTTGAGCTTCAAGTTTGGAAATTACCAAGAGTAATATAGAAATAATAGATACAATATAAATAAAGCATCGAAATAAACCACTATAAGCAATTAACGTACATAGGAACAAGAGACTTTAGATGTTTTATTGGTTGGGTGTCACATATATATAGTTAAGTCTCCAACGGGAGAAGACTCAAGACAAAATTATGCACTTTTACACCCCCCTTTGAGGTTGGTCATTGATTAATTGATATTACCTTAGTTTCCTCGAGAGAGCTCTTAAAGTCAAATTTTTTCATGAATCATGAAGAAAATATCCTTATGAGAATCCTTTGAGAATATGTTAGCAAGTTGTTCAAAATACAAAACATGCCAAAAATCCATGTAACCATCCTAAAATAATTTTTCAACACATGAAAATCTATTTTCCAATTAATGGTGAATTAGATCATGAGTCATCTATATAGAACTCAAACTATCATTATAGAAAGGAAAGTTATGAAATAATTAAAAGGAGATTGAAAAGTAAATAATAATATAGCCTTTATGTGAAAGGGTGTGATGGTTTGAAAACCATCATTTAGGCTTATATCAATCATTTATGTAAGATTTGGAAAGGATATGAAGATCATTTGAGGAAGAAGGTGGTTTGTGGGGCTATGGACAATGGAAAAGGGGCATACAAAATGTGTCCAACTCAATATACAAAGTACACTTGAGATTGTCCTAGCTAGGGCTTTGCATGATTAGGCATAGATTGCCTTTACACAAGTCATCCATAATGTGTCATAGCAAGAGTAATATCGCTAAAATCTTCTTAGGGTGAGTGGCTTTCCAAGAATTATGCTTCAAATAAGCATTTACAACCATTGATGTTGAAAGGTATTAGGAATATTGTATATATGATTTTGATGTTAATTTGATTAAATTATATGGATGAGTTACTCAATTTAATATTTTAATTATGTACTATGGAATTCTTACTAAATTATCACATGTATATTTACATCGGTTATTCATATCTATTTGAATAACAACATTACATCTTGTAAATTATCTTAATTCTAATATTCAATCTATTTTTTTATTTGTGAAAGCAAATTTTTTAGCTTGGTCTACACAAGGTGAGGCCACAATCGGGGAGCCTCATCCTCGGCATGAATGCATAGAACCTTCCAAACTTGTGAGCATAGTAGACCAGTAGGGGCATAGAGTCTGTGATCACACCATCAGAGCGAGGGAATGAACCACACACATGAATACTTGATAACTCAATTGACATGAATGCAAACAATATCAACATTAATGTTTAAACCCGCAAGCATACTAGATTAGAAAAGGCACAAGCCTACAATCACAATGGCCCAATGAGGGTTTAAACCTTGGTGGCAACATCAACAATGCCACATCTTTACCATCTCACTATGGGATGAACTCCCTAATATTTAATCTATTAAATCTATTGCTAATACTTAAATAACTTGAGGAAAAATAGTTAACATTACAAAACCAATTCAATAAAGAAATTTTGAAGCTACATTAGATTACATGTTGAACCCCCTTTGCACTATGTCATTTAGCTTAAGTACTAGGTAATGAGGTAGAAGCTTTCTTCTTCATCTTCCAACAAAGAGGCCCAAACCGAAGAGAATTGTAATCAAATGTGCCCTTTCGACCATCAAGATACCTTTAATAATCAATATCACAAAATCCTAAAAGAACATTGCTTGATTGAAAATCAATTATGAACTAAAACACACATTTGATGTATCGAAGGATATGCTTAGCTATCTAAAAATAAAAATCATAAGATGTCTAAAGGAACCTCAAAAGTATACTAACAACAAAGATAATAATTATGTATAAGGTAGATACGATTTCAAATCAAATAATGACATCTAAAATCAAATACTCGTAGATAGTGAGATCAATGAATTATTAATATATTTTTAGGTTTATGATTATCTTGTTTGAGTTATACTAATCAAATCTATATTGAATAAAATAATTTAGGTTTTGCACAAGATCATGATTAGATTATAAACAATGTTTTTGATTAATTAAAAATAGAAACAATGATCCTGGGCCATTTTAAAACATAGAAAAAAAGATCAAAATGCTACAATAGTAGCCAACAATGACAAAGTCAATGCATATACGACATAATGCAAGTCCAGACACATTGTCATAATAATATAACCAAAGGTCCACATCCTACATGGCACCTAACCCCATCCTAGCAATTTGCACACCCTTAACTTGAGGTTGCAAATTCAAAATTCATTTAAGAAAACCTGTCTTCGCTCTTTGGACGATCATCCAAGATACACTATTGTCAAAGTCATTAGGTCAGGGAGAAAGAAAAGGGGACTCCTCTATTGATTTTGCCACTTCAGTCATCTTTCTTTATGAGGAAGAAAGTTTGATTGAAGATGTATAGATTTGCATTAAATTTCTATGTAGAGAATGATCAAGGCCCTTCCCCACAATTTATCGAGAGGATAAATTGACTGAACTTGATTAGAAGAGTGCTCTTGAATTGAGGATAAAACAAATGCACCAGCCCCAAGGGGGTCCACCATCAAGGGAACCACATGGGTCTCATCAAGATCCACCACTAATGGAGTAGAAGGCTCAACATCCTCATAAAAAAATATCAAATGTTTAGGTAGGATGTTTCGCTACCACATTCTTTTTTAGCATTCCTACAATGAGTATGAGAACAATTAGAGGTAAGAGGTCTAGTAGTGAAGCAATCATGTCCAATGAAATGAGATACCCTCATAATCCATCAAATATGTCCATAACCTATCCTCCACCATAAGGACAATATCCGTAAGAAGAGCCTTGAAGGTGTCAATGTCATTAGAAGACAAACAAAGGTATAGTGGCTAATGTTGGTAGTTTTAATATAATCTACACTTTGAAATTGGCTAATAGTTTACCCAATACCCTCAAATCACGAGTCTTCCCATAATTGGAAAGGGATTAGGAATTTTGACCCAAACATGCATACTATTTAACAATTTTTTGTGAGGGTTGAAAGAGGGAAACCACAACTTAAGATAGGGTGAATGTTTATGCTACATCCAAGGCCCGCCCTTCGACATTGCCTCTTTGTTTTCAAAATATTGAAAGTTCGCAATAAAAAAATACCTAGGACAAGGAAATAGCTTGATAGAGCCCTCATCAAGAGGCCTCCATGACACAATTACCCACCAATGCAAATCCAAATGGTAAGGCCACAACTTGTTAAACCTTCTAATCAATCCTTGATGAACATACATTTTTCATTATCCAACACTTCCTATCAACAAACCACCACTTGAGGGTTTGAGTAGATGACATGGGTTGAACTTTGAAAAGCAAAGGAGGGTGAGGAGAGAGGATGCCCATCTTAGCCATGTTGGTATAGAAAATCACACTAAATCCATTAGAAACTAGACCATAACCCTCTCCACGACTCCGACAATGTGGCCATGGACATTGTCATGAGTCTCATAATCACAACTAGTATTTTCAGGCACACAAGATTTTTGCTTTTTATTATTATCTACTTAGGTGAGAGTTAGTTCACATGATCTAAATTTCATTTTAGAGATTCTAAAATGTCAAGTTTTTAACCTATCAAAAGGTTATAAAATTCTTCATTATCAATGACATTAGATTTCCACAATCCATTATCTTGATAATTTGTTGTTTTGGGTTTTGATTGTGAGAGAGTTTTTGCATCAACGTTTTGAATCACACTCCGTGATCCATCATTAGGACGAAAGAGTGCATAAGGAGAAGGAGAAATGGTATGCTGTAGACCAAGACACACTAAAAAGGAGGGGCATGTAGGGGGAAGGAGGGGGAAGGGAGTATACAAAACTCAAAGTCAATTGAAAGATAAGAGAGGGCTAAAATCATAGAATTTAAAGTCCAAAGGGTAATAAAAATGAATAAATACATATTACCTTATTAGAGAACAAACACATTACAAATATAATAATTATAAAATCAATGGATTTGTAAAATCTAATCAATGAAAAAATTATAAAATAGATTAATGTCAAATAGTTTAATATATCGTGAGAAACTATAACAATAATAAAGAATTAGATAGTTAAGAATAACATAGAAAACAATATAAATGATTAAAGAAAAATCTATGTTACTATACTACTATTGATTTTAGTACACAAAATGGATCTGTATCTAATGAATATGCTATTGAAAAGATTGAATAATTTAAACTATGATGGTTTTATATTTTAATCAAACTGATATTAGCTTCATTGTTGACATGCATAAAATTACAACGATATTAATGATATTACTTATATTTATAAGTGCTATATGAGTTGAATATGGAAAATAGGAGTATTTACTACAATGATTGAGTAATAGTTGTGGATCAAAACATATGCTAACATGTAATAATAACATATGCACTACACTATAAATAAATGATACAAATCATTTGTAGTTTTAGCGGGAAAGGTATATTGCCATGGTTGGATTTAAGTGATTCTTTATTTAAGAACATGAATCGATTTGAAGGTGTGAAAAATTAGGGAAAAACGATTTTTTTGGGGAAGGTTTTAATTTTAATTTTATTTTTGGATGTTCTAGTAAGGGGAATATTTTTAGAATAAATAATTCATTATCATTTCATATGAGGATTAAGAAATTAAAGACATATATATACATGGAGGGATGTAGTTACAACATGATAGGCATCACGAAAGTGATATGATACTAGACATAGATAGAATAATCTTGTTACCAACATATTTATTATCCTTTACGAACTCTTAAATTCAAGTCTCATCATGTGTTGCTACAAAATTAATCAATATAACTCAAGTAAGGGTCCTTGAAAAGGAGGATTAGTTTTTTATTGTTGTTATAAAGGTTAGCAAATAAAATCCCAATCAACTACAAATATAGCTAGTCGATAAGATCTCCACTATTTTAACAATGGTTAATACATTGATCTATCTATAATATGTTATTAAAGGTAGGCAAGTAGACACTTATTTCTTGATCAAGTAGTTTATTATTTAGAATTTCAAATATTTTTATATTAATGCAATGTCCCATGGCAACATAGTAATTACTATTAAACTTGCATTTGAAGTTTGTTTTGAATAATTCCTTTTGTACATATAGTATTAAGTTTGCATTCATCCAGTGGTTATGTTAGTGCTCCAAATTGTTTCTTATGATTATAACAAACACACATTAAAAACTTAACCTCTGAGATACAATTTAGGTTAACATCAAGTGATCCTTATAATTAAATCATAAGGTATTTTGGCCAATTGATAATAATAGGTATTGTAGACATCTATAATCATCTGCCTCCTAACACCACCCAATTCATAAAATTAGTCAAATAAATTTCAGCTATTTATTTAATTAATTTATCATCTAAACATTTTCCCCTATAGTTTTTCCTTAATTAAATAAATTCAATGTTTATTTAATTACATTCTACAAGGAAGTTAAGGCCACAAAACAATTTCCTACATTAATCTTGAGAAGAGGGTAATGCAAAACCTTTTCGGGTCTTTACAATAGTTACATAAATTATATAGAAATAACACAAATAGCATTCATAACTTAACATAATTATTTACGTGGGGAAAACCCTTATGGGAGAAAAACCCCACATTCCAAAAGCCGCCCAATATATTATTCAAAATTCAACAACAAAGTATAATATATATACTTGCAGAGCAAGCCTCTCACAGGAGTATCACCAACTAGAACTCCATAAGTAACTCCACCTATAAGACTCTATTACACACAACCTCCATCTCAGACACCTAATATATAAGATATACAATACATTAAATCGTCAAATGGTATTACAAAACCATGAGCTAAAACCATCCAAAAAGTTGTGCCCAACTTATCTCCAATCCAAGATGCTCTATGATGTGTCAAAACACACACCAACATGTGTAACTCCCTTTTATAGTTGATTTATGTGTCCAACATGTTTTTATATTTCCCATTTTAGGAGACCCAACAAGTCTAGAGGCCATGACTTTTGATTTGGGTGTTCAATTGATAAACTGTTTGAAGCGTTAGAAAGCTGATGAAGTGTTCTATCAAGATATAACCCATTGTGCTAGTTACAACCACGTTTAAGCCTATTCAAAGCCTCTGAGGCTTTCAAAATTAACTTTGAAGCTTTCATTCACAACTTTCAAAAACGAAAACTTTAATATCTTCAAATCCAAACATGATCTTGCAACAAAAATTTATTGGCATGCTTATTTAGCTAATCCATATCTTTGGAGAAAATTTCAAACCAATCCGTGCTTAAATGAAAAAATTACTATAAATAGTAACCTTATGTAATTGCAAGGTTGAGATACCATTATCCTAACACATTCACCCTTCATATCCTTATCTTCTAAACAATAAGTATAAAACATTTATTTAATTCTCTCATTTCCACCTCAAGCCATTAGTTGACTAAAATTAATTAGTTAACTAATATATCCACTTGTACATTCTTAATCAAGTAAGCCACGATTAAATTTACATATGTCATGGATGTATATGGCCTCGTGCTTCCAAATTCTTTGAAAAAATATCTCATTCCATCTAGAAAATACTAACCCCACTTGTCTACAATTTTTTTTGGACTTCCCAAATGGTCCTTTTTTATCCTCACCATCCATCTTTTACTTAAGATCTCCACCACCCAAATCCATTGGATCATGGAGCTCCTTTTGTGCACTAATCCCAAGGTGCCATTTAAAGGCCTCTTATGGATCCAATTCTCTCAACCAACCTTATTCATTGACATCATAAATCAATCTTTAACCCTTGATCAACCCTCCTCTCGAACTATAAATAACACATCATATGAACAATTTTCATAAGACTCCCAAATACAAAGTCGCGTTATCCAACTAAGGAGCAACCAAATCAAAATTTCACTTCAATTATGTTGATCACATCCACACTTTTGTGTGCAACAAAAGGCTTTGGCGAGAAAATTGTTTTATTATTTCATCTTAGCTCAATTGAAGATGGTGATTGGACATATAAGAAAGGTTTGAATTTTATTATATGACTTTTTTTGGTTCTTGCTTTATGTTTGATTGTCGATAGGAATAAACTCCTCTACTCTTTAAATTCTAGAAGGCTTGGGAGGGATTTTCCTTCAAATAGTTTAGAATAAAAATGATAAAACACACAATGAAGATAGGCTAAACCTCAATGACATGAAATAATCCTATTACTGGTACAACTGATACATTTTCATGCTTATCTTTGTTATTTTGTTAAATATATTTAAACAAACTATAAATTTACAATAAACAAATGTTTTTCAATAAATAATTTTTGATACCTTTTTATAATAATTCTTTATTTCTTGTAATATAATTCATAATTTTTTGATAATATAATTTACATATGTAAAATATTCCTTGTTTTAGAATTTGATTAGTTATTATTTAGGACTAGTGCATTCTTGCTTGGGAAATAAAGTCAAAATTATATAATTAATGCAAACAAGATGCAACTCCTTATTGCCTAGATGACTTAAATGTAAGTTGTTGTTTCCTTTAAAAGCTTATAATTTTAGAATGATATAAGTCAACCCAAAATTACCATCAAAACCCAAGTTTACAAGTGTACAATTTTATTGTAAAATCTATTTAGAAATAGTAGATCATTTCACAACAACCCACTTAATAACAGGATGACTACACAGATCATGAATGGAAGATTGCATTCACATAAAATCCTATAGTGTAGTGACTTGAAGAAAACTAGAGCAACAAGAGAAAATTGTTGTACCAATTACATATATGAAGGAGTGAGCAACTTCAACCATGTTAGCTAATCACTAGTTAAGTCCAAGTACAAAGTCTTCCCTATATGCTTGAGTTATGAGCTTCAAATTGAGTCTCCATATGGTCCACTACCACTCCATAGACCACAATTTTGAGCTTGCAATCACACTGGACATAATCTCTGTTTCAGCTCCAAAACTTTGAAGACCTTACTGTAATCTCTAAGAACCTGTGGAAGGACATGTTGCCACCATTCTCCCCATGAATCTCTCCCATAGGTATTTTGTGTTTCCCTAAACGATCCAAAGTTGTCTTTTTTGTTTTGTTGATTGGTTCATGATTTGCTCTTATAGCAACTCCAACTATTTCAGTTCATGCATACATGAAAGAATTTGGACTTGTGATTGGATGACATGGTTAAATCTTCTCATTCATTTAGATAAATACTTGCTACAACATTTTGCTCTCGTTGCTCCGCTTCTGTTCAAGTCACTACTCTATAAGATTTTGTGTGAATGCAATCTTTCATTCATGATTTGTGTAGTCGTCCTATTATTAAGTGGGTCGTTGTGAAATGATCTACTATTTCTAAACAACTTTTACAATAATTATGTATGCTTGTAAACTTGGGTTTTGGTGGTAATTTTGGATTGACTAAGGGATTGTCACTTTTTTGTCTTAACTCTTGTGTATGTTGTGGATTTTTTTTTAGCTATTCCTTGTAATATTTTTTATTTCAATAAAAAAATCATGCTTTTTAAATAGATTCCTAGAAATCCATTAGTAATCGGACACAATATTCCATATGTTAGATCAAAGGGATTTACATCTACTATGATAGAGGACCAATTAATCATGACAACATAGCAACAAATATGATATTCTAAATCATTGCACTAGTAGTGGATAACAAAAAAAAAAAATTAAATTATAAAATAATTTAAAAAGAGTTTTTAACAAATATTATTTTGAAACAAAAAAATTTAGAAAAAAGATAGAATACTCAATTCTCTATACTTTAGTTTGAGACTCTAGCGCCCTAAAATTGCGCACTTGGACAATTTTGACCACATTGGGTCGCCACCTTAGCGTTTGTGCCCCTTGGCCTAATTGGGACATGATTATGCTCATACTCCTTAATAATTGCATTATTTTTTACTTTTCCCATGCTTTTGGTACCTTATCCTAGCCCTAAAAAGGGGTAGGACCAAGGCGCCATGCCCTGGCCCCCCCTAAATTGGGCCCCATTTGACCCCTTGGTCCTATTTCAAAATTGAGTGGGATTTCCCTCTTCGTATTGACTCATGTCGAGAAATTAGCAATTTATCCGATGGGCGAGTATAGAAGGAGGTTTTCCCCTCTCATTTTGATACACACACACAAAATCAAACACACATGAGATCAAGCATTCAAGAATTCAAGAGGAATTGAGAATTAATCAATCTTCCTTCAAGCTTTGAAGCATTTATAAAGTCAAGATTCAAGCATTGAAGTAGACATCATCCATCCTATTTTGTTGAAGACTTCATCAAGCCCTAATTCCATGTGGAGACAAACAAAACTTCACAAGGAGGTATATCACTTGATTTTCAACATCTCCCTCAAAAAGAGAACCTTCCATTACAACAATTTCAATTATCTTTATCTTAATTTCATAGTTAATTCCAAAAGCAGGGTTTGACAGGTAAGGCAAGCCCCTAATCCCAACACATTTTTCCTGAAGAGTGCTTTTCTGTGTGCAGGAAACAGGTGCAATGGGCACACCAGTCTCGACATTTTTGGAGCTTTTTCGAGGATCAGATCCAAATCTACATATTTTGCTCAAATTTAGGTGCGTGCGAAAATATCGCATCTATAGCTTGCTATTTTCTCAGTTTTACCTTCATTTTTCAGCATTTTAACTTAATTCAACATTTCAATTCACAAAAAGGGAGACCCCCTAAATCAATCCAATTAATATGCAGTCTTAATCTTTGCTAAGTTTTGACCGAATCTATTGGATTCTCCCTCTTTTGAATGCAATGGTCAACCCAAGTAAAAATTAGTGGTTTTCATACATCTAATTGTGGAAATCCTAATTTTTCACATAAGAAAATTGGAACACCTAAGACAACAAAAGATAATCTAAAACAAGGAAGATGACTATTGTTTGTGTAAATAGTGACACTATCTATCTATCTAGTTTTTAGCCTACCTAGGAGATTCCTATTCACACTAGTTAAGTCTCCACTTAGAAACCTTTTTCTTTTTTTCCCACTTAATGTGGCCAAGGCACAATTAGTCACCTCTTGAGACACCTAGTTCATGTACACTTAAGACTTGCTTAAACACTCGTCACTTGAGTTTAGATGTGTTGCACATTTGGAGGGGTAGTCAATTGTTTAGACCTACCTTCCTACCTCTCTGCCTTGCCTATATATGCAAGGATCTCATTGTACTTTTAGACACCCTCATTTTATATGATAGTCATGCTTATTTTGTTATCTATTATATTATATATTATATGTTTTCATTAACATTTTAGGTAGAACATGAGATTTTTTAACATTCATGGCTTTATTGGTGTTGGTATTTGGTCAATCGATCTTGGAAATCTAACATGGTACTAGAGCCCTTACAAAGTTTGGGTGTTGATTTGCTTATTTTTTGAGTTATTTTTTTTAAACACTATATCATGCATACTTTGGTAACCATTATTTTGTTGGAGACTTTTTTTTGCATCAAACTTACACCTTTTGCACACCAAATAAGAAAAACATTTTTACATTTTGTTTGCAGCAGCAAAAAACCTTTTGGGGGTATGTGTTAGTTTTTGTAGATAGTAAGTGAATATTTCAAAAAACACTATTAAAATAGCGCGACACATTCATTTTCCTTGTAGGTTGAAGTTTATTTTTACAAATTGCATCTTTGGCACATTGGGAAGAAAAGCACTCTAGGTTTTAATAACAACATAAAAGAAATGTGGGTGTTGTTAGTTTCTACATAGAGCAATCAAATTTTGTGAGAGAAGTAAATTAGAAGTGTCTCAAATCATTGTCGATGAAAAAAAATATTAGAATATCTTTTGATCAATAATTCAAAATTGATGTTGTTTTATTTTAAAGTTTATATTTTTTCATTTCCAATCTATTGGACCTACTTGCTTTATAAAAAAGTAACTTATAAAATACCCTTTTATGTATCAGAATCTAGGGGGATTGAATATTGGATCAAGTAGGGTGTCTTGTACACTTTCTTTTTCCTTTGCATCATTTTTTCTTTTGATTTTCCTATTCAAGTGATCACATATCTTAAACTAGATCCCCTCAATTTGAGTATTGTTCATGTAGTCATCATAATACATGGAAAGTCAAGTGTGAACATGGTGGGAAGAAAAGACATACAATAAAAAACTGTATTCATTGTAAAATTGATATTAATGGAGCAAATTATTGCCAATCATGGTATTTCCTTATTTGATCATCCAGTTCCAGCACATGCAAAAATATTTTATGTTCTCACTTAGGCATTTCGTAGAACATCATCATAATTTGAGGATGAACAATATAGGCCAATGGCTTGAATTGATATCTTATCTCCCACATCACCTGTTGCTACATTTAAACCCGAAGTTACTTCCTCAAGAAATTTTAGTGATCCCTTGTAGCAAAATATTTATAGAATTTTTAGATCATTGGCACATTTCTGCCCAACATCTCTTGTTTGTTTTCAAAGTCTCACATTTTAGATCTTGATGATAATATAGAGGATATACATCTTTTGTTTGATGATATTTATTTTGCTACTACAAAGTTTAGAGAGGCATCATTGAGGGCTTCTAGAGATTCTTTATAGTAGGACTACATGTGGGATTTGTATTATAGCCACATGGCATGCATTAACATTAAACACATCAATTATTTAGTTACGGTTCTACATTAGCCTTCACAAGGAGCATTGGAGTAGATTTCATACATTACATCTACGTCTTTAGATCATGTGTAGAATCCAAATTCCTTCATCCTTTTTCCTACATATTCCTTTTTAAAATGGGAATTCATCTTGCACACATTTGTGGCGTTGTTTCTTCATAGGGAGAGAACTGTTGCTTAGTGTTCATGGATCATCTTCAAGATCTAATGTCCAACATCTTGCAACACCATATGCATCATTTTGAAAGGAGTTTATATAGTTTCTATTCTCCTCTTAGTTTTGAAAAGGAATAATTTTCTCACATGAAGTTCTTACCTTCTCCTTTATGGGAGGTCACGTAGACCTTATCTCTTTTCTTTCCTATATTGGGAACACTTATTGTACTTTAAGTTGGAAGTAGTCCTTAAAGCTTCACCATGAGTTCCATTGTCACGAAGGATTGTGCTTGTGATGCTAAGCTGAAAGCTCAACAATCCTGTAAAACATGGAAACAACTTTCATCCTATGGGTTGCTCAAAGTGAAGGTAAATCTCTAGATTATAGGCCGGCTTCCTGTATAATTAATATCCTGCAATTCTCTTTTTTGTTGAAAAAGGGATAGAAAGCTTGCATGTAATGAAAACCTATCCTAATGGAGGTGATACGCCAAAATGATGCAGTTCTACTTGTTGTCCTAAAACTATAACCAACTGCAATAAAGAACCAATATGTTTCAAAAATCAAATAAGATCATGAAATTCATCAATATTTCATGCGAAGGTTCGAAATCCACCGACGTTGTATGAAGGAAAAGTGATTTTTCACAACATGCAACTTATTGGGAACCAGATGAACACAACCCACAACCTAAATTTGCAATAAAATCTTCTTATTTATGCAAAGCATAAATGAGACTAAGCAAAGGATTCATACTTGAATCACAATAACTCTATCAAATCATTCATTTGATAATGGAAAAATAAGAATATTTGACAAGGAAACTGAAACTCTATTGCTCATTGAAAAATAATCTCTATTACAATGCTGAAAACTGATAAAAATGTTGAGCTACAATGCTTTTTGTTGTATGTGTAAGCAAAAAGAAAGAACCATGAAGAATAATGAAGAAAAGAGGAGAATATATAGAAGATAAGTCCACAAATATGCATGAAGAAACCCTAGGCGAATTTGCCTAAAATAGCGTGCAAAGCACAAGCGAAAATTTGTCAAAAATAGTCCCTGCTGATAAAAATAGCTCCTCAACTCATACTGCATCAAAAGTAAAACTCAAACTATTGTAAACTGCCAAAAATAGCTCCTCGAAAAAAACACTTCTTTCTCTTTGAAAACTGCATGAAGTCTAAACTTTTATATATTTAAATAATTTTATTTTAACACTTTAAATATAAAACAATACATTTTATTATTAAGTGATAAAATAAATTATTTATTCTCTTTTCTTTTTTCCATTTTAATTTAATCCTTTTAATCTTTTATAAGTTAACATATACTAATTAATATTTTTAAATGATTAAAATCTTAATTAATATATATTAATATATGAAAACTACTAAAAGAAAATCAAAGAGTTCGAATATTACTAGCCCTATACATGTGTGCAAATTGTCTAGGCTACGAGACATTAAGTCTTGACCTCGGTCATATATTTTACATGCTTTATTTATTTCTTTAAAATACATAAGAAAGAAAATCCATAACTTTTAGGGCATGTGAGCAAAGCAACTCGAACCCTAAAAATTCTTTTCTTTTGCATTCTTTTGCTGAGAAGCCTTCTTAGCGGCCGCTTGCATGCACTGAAGTAAGGTTCAAACAAGATCTCGAACAAGGGTTTTGATACAGGGTTGGCCTTTGAACTCGAATTTTGCATGAGATTTGGACTTCTTCTTTGCATGGTAAGTGGTATTTTCCTTAATCTCTGCTATTATCCATTTGAAAAGAAAATAACGACATTAGATTTTCTTTAAATAACACATGCATCAGGGTTTCTTCTTTCTGCATGAACTCAAACTGTATCTCCAATATTTAGTGTTTACTGCACTTTGTATGGTGAAAAAATCTGATTAAAACCCTAGTCATGATATATACTGTAATTTTAAGGGTTTTTATGATCATTTGTTGTGGTATATATTTTTGTTTTCTGTTTCATGCACCCATAGTTCATTCATTGTGTTCACTGCTCACTTGGTGTATGACTATATTTTTGTATGTATCTCGTATTGGAATATTAACTTTAAAAGCTTTGTTTCTTGGCAAGGAAAAGAAATCAAACTGCATGAGATGGTTCTTTTACATTCTTTGGGAATCTTTAATGGTTCCATTGGAAAATATGACTTCATGTCGAGGCATTTTTTTGACAACTAGGGCAGTGATTTCTTTAGCTTTGTTTGGTTGTGACTGTGATCAGATGTTTCTTTGAGATAAAGGCTATATATTGTTTGAGCTTCATTCTTCATTGTTACTTCATGGGTTGTCAGATACCACATCCTAACCTTGTCTTAAGGTTAGAAGATGCCTCCTTAACCCTTGTATCCTGAACTAGGTGTTGCTTGTATGATGGATGCTCATTCACTATTTATTGAATTTGTGTTAGGTGTTGTGAATGTATGATTGTATACATCTTTCCACTCATGGTATCTTTCCAAATGAATACCTTGCAAAAATGTTATCATATCTCTATAGACTGTGTTTGGTGTTTTCCTGTAGCTACACCTTATATTGTTGTCAAGGTATTATCACCATAATGGACTATTTCTATTGTCCTTAAAATATGATCTTAATCGTTGAACCATTGTGTCTTGCTTGGAAGGTTTGATTGATGGAGATATGCTCCTCCTGTTCATGACTTCATAGGTGATAGTCTTGATGAGACTGGTGCATCACATGCATATGACTCCTATACTCTATCCCATTTATTGCTCTAAAGCCGATATGGATGGATGTGTTTTGACTGCTTTTTCATGACTATGGCATGAATATGATCTCTATTGATACAAGCTTCCTCATTATTTGTCTTCTACCGTCCTTTGGACTAAGACATTGCTCTCATTTGGTGCTAAAGCTATTCTAACTCTTGATATCTGATTATGATGGTTAAAACAAATCTTGATTGCTTCTTTGTGCTTTGATCTGTTCTTTTGACTATGGGGTGCATATTATCCTCATATGACATTAACTGCCATTGTTCTTGTGTGATGCTGTGGACACCTCTAATCTTTGTTCTTATTGTGACAATCCTCTTGGTTTAGGGATTGCAACCCTTGCATTCTGTATTGAGACATGATGGTGAATAATCACTTTATCCTCCCTCTATAGGTTGTAAATGATCTTTTTGGGTCTTGGATTGACTGTGTTATTAGTCATCAAGATGAAGGTCACTAATGTTATATCTTAGACCATATGCCTTCAATACTTGAATGATAATTCTATTGTTTTCACTCCATTGCAGATCCTTGCATTATGGATGTCAAATAAGATTATCTCCATCTTTTAGAATATTCCTTGCTACTCATTTTCACACTACTTACTATAAGTCTTTTGACATGATGCTTTATGCTCACAAGAACATTGTGAATCTATTCACTGTAAAGATGCCCTTCATAGTGCATTGTTCTTACATGATAGGCAGTTTAACTCTGTATGAATTTTTAACAGTCATATGAACTGATTATTAATGATTATTCTTTACCTTTCTTAATGCAAATCTCTCTAAGTTGATACTCCAAAATGATGAAGTGACAGATAATATTTGAGTTCTATGATACAAACATATTTGTCTTTTTTAGGACAATGATGTATTAGTCCTTATTCTTTGATAGATAATGACAATCCTGTCAATATGATTCATTGTACGAGACACCATAAGGGTTGTCTAGCTTTTGGATATGTCGATATGTTTCCATTGCACATAGACATGTTATCTACAACAATGATCCTAAAAGTTTCACTATTATAGATGATGGGCCCTTGTACAATGAAGACATATGGACATGTTAGCATGTTGGGCTCAACCCTTGTGGGAGCCTCATTTAACACCACATGATTTATGATGAATCGGTAATTCACTATGTATCTGTACCTATATCTACACATGAAACAAACACGTTAGATAAAACATGTTGTTTGTTGTTGTCTCTTGGAATTTTCTCTGCATTGACTCCTTGCTCCTAAATCTGATACATTGATAGTTGTAGGCATATATTTTGATATCTTTATGTAGATGGACTATATTTTCCATTGAGCTTGAATATGAAAGTATGGTTATCCTCATTTCTCTAACTCAACTATTATCTTCTAGATACACTTGAGATGGGAGCGGAAGAAGCTAGAGGTAGATGAATGGATGAAGATTCAACAACTCCTTCAAGCTCGGGCTCGTCATTTCAAGAAATGACGGGTCACCTTACTCTCATACTCATTCTTACATTTTGATGTATAGTTTATTTTCATAATTGTATGAAAATATATGTTTATATCTATGTTAGCTATTCCCATGGCTTGTGTGGAAACCTTACACAGTTTTTGTAATACAAAAGCTATTTCTATGCAATCTTTTCTTGTTATTTGTATAAAATACTTGCATATGTGAAATAAAATTAAACTTTTAAACCACGATGCACAAAATTAAGAAGCTTTTAAAATTTTTTTTGTGTACCTTTCTTCAATTGCAATGTGTAAGGCCTATAAAAGGCAACAAAAATTTAGCTTCAAAAAAATTTTGGTAACATTTTTGGTGACCTCTCAGTGTTGCTTGCCTGCTAAACAAATAGACCAATAGCCTTAAAGTGCATCCATTGGGCAATGGAGTCAAATCTTCCCTCTGCAATTCTGAAAAATCTTTCTCGAATATGTGAAAACTCCTATGTAGCTCATCTATTTACAACAAAATAAAACTGAAAGCAAACTACTATGGCTCTACCTATAGCTGGGCTTGAAAATTGTGCATCAACACTTATTGAAATCTGAACTGAAAACTGAACTGAAACTGAAACTAAAATGTGCCAGGAGCACTTATGGAAAACTAAATTGAAACAAATGAAAACATATTCTACCCTAAACTAACCAAGAAAGAAACTTGGTTATATAAAACCATTCACTGGTTTTGAAAAGTAACATCCTTTTCTTCCCAATTTGGGATGTTTTAGAAGTTTATGAACTACTGATAAAACATGAAGAGTAGAGATATACTTTACCAACTGCTGCAATACATCTTCAAAAATGAAAACAAAGCCTCTTACCTCACTGAGCTGATTGTACATACAATTTTCTTTGAGTGGGTAGGTGAGTGGAGCTTATTTCACTTGGGCTGCAACTTGTTTTTCTTGAGCAACTTCTTCATGTTTGGCTTCTATTTGGCTAGATGCTTCATTGGGAAACCTCTTGAGATGCTAAACTTTGGTATCTTACTGTTGGTTTCTTATCTGTCAATTGTCTCCTCAACCATAACTATTTCCTCCACCCAATTAGAAACATTTAGCTCATGCGAAATAAAAGAAGGGTTAATTGTTTCATCTTCTTGATGGTGCTGATCACAAATCTCTCTTTCCAATGGTGCCAAATCGTTATCAAGATTAGAGCAAAAAACTTCAATGATACTTGAGAATATGCTCACATCATGGTCAATCTCTTCATGCAAAGTACTTTCCAATACACTCTCTAGATTTCCTTCAAAGTTCATACCTTGGAAATCTGTGCTTTACTGATTTTCTTGCTCTACTTGAAACAAATATTTCTTCATATCAACCTCCAACTCTTTCTCAACCACGCTGTCCTTATTTGGTTTCTCATAGATTTGCACTTTATCTAGATGATAATTATCTGCCTGTTGCTCATGACTGGATAATTATGTTAGTACAATCATGCATTCAATCTCATCATTAACAAATAAGGGAAGTTCTTCAATTAAATCAGTTGAAATTTGAACTTCAAAAACCTTTTCTACCTCCACATTTTGTTGTTGTACTTGATCATGCTCAAACACTTCTTTTAACAAATTTGATTTGTTACTTTCTAGATCTTGTACAAATATAGCAGTAGGTGAAAAATCTACTTTTGTTGTTTCAAACATCTCCTCTTGTTGTTCTATAACCTGATGGTCTTGGGAAATCACAACAATTGTGAGTTCTTCTATGGATGGATTGATCGTATTGAAACAAGAAGGTTGTTCATGAATAAATTGTTCAGGTTATTGAGATTTCCTAAAGCTCAAAAATGCAAAAATATGAGGTTTTTCCTTAATAGGCTTATTTTGGATGGCAAAGTCTGGAAAGATTGACTCTTCAACAATTTGCTTTTGAATATTCATGGGTATGGTGGCCTGATTTTCTACATATGTATCTTCTTGCACAGGGAGAAAACTTCTGAAACTTGGAAAGGCATATTCTTGAACCTTTTCCTTTATAGGTTGATCTTGAATGTAAGGAGTTGGTTGGGCTTCTTGAATGAGCTCTTTATAAGGATGCATTTGCTCAAGAACAGGTTCTAAAACTGAAACATGGCTTCTAAAACTTGGGAATATAAACATTCTAGGATTTTCTTCTACAGTATGAGTTTTTTCAACAAAAGGCTCTTGGGAAATCATAGGCTGAAATTGCTCATTTATGGGCTCAACTTGCATGAAACACATGGTGTTAACCTCCATACCAAAGAATGGATTTGGAAAAGTACAAGTTGGATATCCTCTTGTTTAAGCACAAAATCTTGTAATGAAAGAGAAGGAGCTGATTGTGTAGGTACCTTTTGTAATATATCAAGAACATTCTTCACCATCTTTTCTCTTGCAGTTGTTAGCTTATTCTCATACTCTTCTTTTTGCGTAGCTAATTCTTTTGCGATCTTTTTCTCATGTTCCTCCAATTTTTGCTCATAAAATTGGGCTTGAAGATCTAACTCTTGTTGCTTATGGAGATAGGCTTGATAAGCCCACTCATCTTGTTGCTGATCTAAATTCTTTTTAATCTCATTTATCAGCACAATATAGCCTTCCAATATACTTGTGATTGTTACAAGTGTGGTTGTCATTGCACTAAAGGATCGACCTATTAATGCCCAATACAACCACTAGACTTATAGAATCTACTGGAGGTAGTTAAGCCATGCCACAAACCCAAGCGTTGCGTTGCACAACACAAGGAGACCAAGGGCACACACCTTGCAACAATCCTCCCCAATGCAAGCGAGGGGTTTGAACTTGCAACCAAGCTTTGATACCACTTGTTACAAGTGTGGTTGTTGTTGCACCAAAAGATCGACCTGTTAATACCTGATACAACCACTAGACTTATAGAATCCACACGAGGGGGTTAAGTCATGTCACAAACTCGAGTGTTGTGCTGCATAACACAAGGAGGCCAAGGGCACACACCTTGCAATAGTGATTTCCTTAAATCCGAAAACATCATTTTGGAGTGATTGTCACTTATTGTCAAGGCTTTGTAATGTGTCTTTTCTCTCTCTAAGCTCTAAAGCATAATGATTTAGATCAAAATGACCTTCTTGAGGTTGATTGTGAGCATGATTAGGTTGCCATAAGGGCCGAGCTAGGATGGGTGGGTGGTAGGCATGATGTGCATGTTGGTTATCTACTGTAATATGGCTATTTGGGTTAAAACCAACATTGCGGTTATTTGGGTATTGCAGATAAGAATGTGTAGGAGCAATATTTTCATAATATGGAGGTGGGTAATAGTATTGTCCCTAAAAATTGGACATATTTACTCATTCAAGGAGATGGAATTCAAAATACAGGGTTGTTTTGAAACATACCAGCACTTAGACTTCTGAAACTAGAATATTTGTAACTCGGAGTCGCTAGGTGTGCGTAGATCTTGTCTCCAAAGGCTGAAATTTTTTATTTTCACACCCAAAATCAGAAGTGTGGTAAATATTTTGATTGAAACAATCCAAAGTGTCTCATCGGTGCCAAAAACTATGGTCACGAAGGATTGCGCTTGTGATGCTAAGATGAAAGCTCAACGATCCTATGAAACATGGAAACACCTTCGAGCTTGTGGGTTGCTCAAAGTGAAGGTGAATCTTTGGATTATAGGTTGGCTTCTTGTATGATGAATTTCCTACAATTTATTTTTTGTGGGAAAAAGGGATATAAAGCTTGCATGTAATAAAAACCTATCCTAATGGATGTGATACACTAAAATGATGCAGTTCTACTTGTTGTCCTAAAACTATAATCAGTTGCAATAAAGAACTAATATGTTTCACAAATTAAATAAGATCATGAAATTCATCAATATTTCATGCGAAGGTTTGAAATCCACCAACATTGTATGAAGGAAAAGTGATTTTTCACAACATGTAACTAATTGGGAACCAAATGAACACAACCCACAACCTTAGAAATTTGCAATGAAATCTTCCCATTTCTGCAAAGCATAAACGAGACTAAGCAAAGGATTCATAAATGAATCACAATAACTCTATCAAATCATTCATCTGAGAATGGAAAAATAAGAATAATTGACAAGGAAACTGAAACTCTATTGCACACTGAAAAATAATCTCTATTACAATGCTGAAAACTGATAAAAATGTTGAGCTACAATGCTTTTTGTTGTATGTGTAAGCAAAAATAAAGAGCCAGGAAGAATAATAAAGAGAAGATGAGAATATATAGAAGATAAGTCCAAAAATCTGCATGAAGAAACCCTAGGCGAATTTGCCTAAAATAGCATACAAAGCACATGCAAAAATCTGTCAAAAATAGTCCCTACTGATAAAAATAGCTCCTCAACTCATACTACGTCATAAGTGAAACTCAAACTACTGTAAACTGCCAAAAATAACTCCCCGAAAAAAACACTTCTCTCTCTGAAAACTGCATGAAGTCTAAACTTTTATATCTTTAAATAATTTTATTTTAACACTTAAAATATAAAACAATACATTTTATTATTAAGTGCTAAAATAAATTATTTATTCTCTTTTCTTTTTTCCATTTTAAATTAATCCTTTTAATCTTTTATAAGTTAACATATACTAATTAATATTTTTAAATGATTAAAATCTTAATTAATATATATTAATATATGAAAACTACTAAAAGAAAATCAAAGAGTTCAAATATCACTAGCCCCTATACATGTGTGCAGATTGTCTAGGCTACGAGACATTAAGTCTTGACCTCGGTCATATATTTTACATGCTTTATTTATTTCTTTAAAATAAATAAGAAAGAAAAGCCATAACTTTTAGGGCATGTGAGCAAATCAACTCGAACCCTAAAAATTCTTTTATTTTGCATTCTTTTGCTGAGAAGCCTTCTTGGCGGCTGCTTGCAAGCACTGAACTAAGCTTCAAACAAGATTTCAAACTAGGGCTTTGACAGAGGGTTGGCCTTTAAACTTGAACTTTGCATGAGATTTGGACTTCTTCTTTGCACGGTAAGTGGTATTTTCCTTTATCTTTGCTATTATCCTTTTGAAAAGAAAAGAACAACATCAAATTTTCTTTAAATAGCACATGCATCAGGCTTTCTTCTTTCTGCATGAACTCAAATTGTATCTCCAATAGTTAGTGTTTACTGCACTTTGTATGATGAAAACCCTAGTCATGATATGCACCGTGATTTTAAGGGTTTTTATGATAATTTGTTGTGGTATATATTTTTGTTTTCTGCTTCATTGCACCCACAGTTCGTTCATTGCGTTCACTGTTCACTTGGTGTATGACTGTATCTTTGCATGTATCTCATATTGGAAGATTAACCGTAAAAGCTTTGTTTCTTGGCAAGGAAAAGAAAGCAATCTTCATGAGATAGTTCTTTTATGTTCTTTGGCGATCTTTAATGGCTCCATTGAAAAATATGACTTCATGACGAGGCATTTTTTTGACTGCTAAGGCAATGATTTCTCTAGCTTTGTTTGTGATTTTTTTTGTGTACCTTTCTTCAATTGCAATGTGCAAGGCCTGTAACAAGCCACCAAAATTTAGCTGTAGTGAAATTTTGGTAACAAGTCCTTATATCTTCTTCACTTGTACATTTCATTTACTTTATATCATTTCTCTTCAATAAAGAAGCTTTATTTTCCAATGGGTTTTATGTTTTACAACATTGATAACAAATATACACATGAGTACCTAACATGGCCTAGTAGATGGGACTCGTCATCTTTGAATACATTAATCCCCTAGTTGCACTTAAATGGGGAGAGTGTTGGTGTAAATAGTGACATTATATATCTAGTTAGTTTTTAGCCTAGGAGAGTCCCATTCACACTAGTTGAGTCTATTTTTTCTCATTTCATGTGGTTGAGAAACATATGCTCACCTCTTAAGACACTTACTTCATGCAAACTTGACACATGCTCAAACACTTGTGACTTGGGCTTAGATGTTTTACACATTTGGAGGGCTAGTTAGTTGTTCAAACCTACCTTCCCACCTCCTCTATCTTGCCTATATATTCAAGGATCTTATAATACTTTTACACTCTCAACTCAAAGGCAGCGAGCTTCCCAATCAACGTCTCTAGTCACATTAGTCACCCTCCAGATCTCCTCAATAGCAACAACCTTGTGCTTGTAAGCACGAGGTAGGGATCTCAACACTTTAGCAACAATCTCAGATTCTTCCAATACTCCACTGGCACATTTGATATTCAACACAAGCTCATTCACTCTTTGCATAAAGGAGGTAATGTTCTCATCTTCGCTCATCCTCAACATCTCATACTTTCCCTTCAAGCTCTACAACTTAGCAAATTTCAGATGACTATCACCTTCATACAAAGTCTCTAGCTTCTTCCAAATCTCATGAGCAATTTGCAAATCCATCATATTAGTCATCTCAGAATCAGTCAAGGTACTCAACAATGCTTACTTAGCTTGAATATTGAATTCAACTTCCTTTATCTCATCCAGAGTGGTAGGAGCATTCAGAGGAACAATATACACATTCTTGGTAATCTTTCGATTGTCTTCACTAATACATCTCAAATGACATTCCATTTGGTGCTTGCAAAGAGTATAATTCATTCCATCAAATCTTAGACTATCCTTCTTGAAAGAAAAGGTTGCCATCCTGGATCTCCTCAAGTGGCCAAGCTTCTTCCAGAGGATCTAGCCATGATACCAATTATTGGCAACAATGCAACAAACTGAGAGGGGGGTGAATCAGTTTGCACAAAAACTCTACACAACTCAAACTTAAATTCAAATATGATAATTAACAGTTAAAGCACAAATAAACACCACATCAATAACACAAATAACACTAAGATTTTTGACATTGAAAACCCAATTAAGGGAAAAACCACGTTGTGAACCTACCCATAATGAGATAATACCCTATTAGGAGTAAATGAACTATTACAATGGGGAATGAACATGCATTCAGGCACACTACCAAGAGATCATTGCTCAAATCACAAAATAAGAAGGGCTACAACCATGAGGAAGACTCACTGTCTTACAAAATGATTCAGATTACATCCGGAAGATCATGAACTGATGATGATTATGCACAGTCTGATCTGCTTTGCCACACTTCCGAAAAATCAAAACACTTGCTTGCACACTTATTTGATCACACACTTGTAAATACCATGCAGATACTACTCACAAATGAATATAACATATATTTATACAAATCATCAACCTATATTTCAAGGTCAGCTCAACCCACAACACAAATTACAAAATAATATCCATACACGCTACAAAAACACATGCAAACCAAAACAATATTTTCTAAGACATAGTCTGGACCCAAATCAATACTGCAAACACGAAACACCTCCAAGAATTATGCCTCGAATATCCACAACACTACAATCACCATGAATGTTGCATAACACGAAGAACACCACCGGATCAAGAAAATGATGAATAACACACACAACGATCCATGTAGACCATCAACACAGACATATCACAATCTAGAAACATCCACAAGAAATGTGAATTACCACAACAACAACTGCAACATCACCATACTAGAATCTTCATCATCATTATATCAAACCTCAAGAACATACACTGAACTGTCTGTCAAACTGAAAAATTCACTTGTGGACCTCCAAATCATGTATCATCAGAATTGAGGACACACCAAAATGTCCCAAATACTATGCCAAATCCGTAAACCAAGATATTGCAATTCCAGAGCAATGTAGAGAAAAATATAGAACACTGAACAACTGAAAACCAACCTGAATACCAGAGCACACAACTCGATCAAATCACCATGCAAACCACATAACCTTTAGTTGAATCAACTAGAGATACTTATCTCAAAACCCATTAAATTGCAACAGCTCAACTGTAACACACTGGCCAAACCAACTTATTTAATCTGACTGCAACATTGGAATACACAAAAGAATATGTTGACATCAATGACAAAACATTGTTCCAACAAACTTCTCAACAATATCCAACATGTAGAATGGGAAGGAAAAGGATCGGTAGAGATTTGCAAGTTTTGATCAACAGGTGCGATGTATTTATTTCCTTTATCATTCACACTCTCCATTATTATAGTGTTATAATCGATGAGATCTTGGATTGCATGCTTCAATTTACAATACTTATCATTATCATGGCCAACTTGATGATGGTATTGGCAAAAGGCTTTGAGATCAAAGGAGGCTAGGAAAGACTTAGAGAGATCTATGGGTTTTATAGGAGGAAGCTTCTTCAAATTAGAATTAAACAATTTAAACATGATACTATGCAATGATTCAGAAAGAGGAGTAAAATTTCATTGTGTAAAAATCTATAATAAAGGGGTCACACCTAGTGTTGCAGCTGCCACTTGAGAATGAATATGATTGGAGGAATTACTATTGATTTTGATGAAACTCTTGTTTTGTTTCTGAATTTTTTAAAAGGATTGATGAGCTTCTCCTCTTGTTTTGTTTTTTAATTTTTTGAAAGGATTAATGAGCTTCTTCATTCTTATCAACTAGTGGCACTGATGAAGAGGATTCTAATTGACTCACTTGAAATTGATAATTATGAAGTGTAGTGCATAAGTGCGTGAAAGAAGCATAATAATAATTTTTTATTTTTAATCTCTAGTATCCTTTTGCAAATTATCAATGAAAATTTTGTGAACATTACCATCAACACATGATAAGCGATTTGTGAATGCAAATATTTGTATTTGTAGCGTCATAAATTGTACACCCCTAATTAGGGTTGTCCAATTCCATGCTTAGGTTAGCACTTGCCTTAGTGTGTCCCATTGCATTTTGCATTTATAAGGCTCCTTTAGGCATTTAATTATTAATTTAATTATATTTAAAGTATTCTCTCAACCATTCACATATCACAAAATTGGGCCCTTAATCCTAGGCATGCCCCTTTTTATTCTATTTTAATTAATCCTAATAATGTCCTAATTTCAATCTTAAAGACACATTTTCACATATCTAAACACCTTGGATTGTGACCTACCGTGTTGGATTTGACTTTATAATCATGATATCTCACATCCCTAGAAAATTGGAAAAAAGTCGACTAGAAGAGAATGCTGGCATTCTGGTCCCACACTTTTCCCCCAAATTTTAGGAGCTTAATTTGGTAGTATTACAATGTTAAAATCCCGCTTCGTGTCACTTTTTATTAATTCTAAGTCGGCCTAAAGGTGGTTTTAACTATATAAGGCATCCCTCTCAATTCATTTTTATAATCTTATCATATGCAAACATTATCATCAATTCAAGAGCAAATTCTTTCTTCCTTAAGAGCAGATTTGATTCAAGGAGCAAAAGACTACAAAAAGATATCTTCAATTATGATTTCATGATGGATTTTATGTGATTTATCATGTTCTTGCATCAACACATGAAGGCCTTATTCTAAGAACAATTCATCACATATTGAAGGTACAATCTTTGACATTCAAGCATTTTAGCCTTGCCCTTAAAAGGCAAGCTTTTCCTTTCAGTTCAAGTTCAATTTCTGTTTCAATTAGGGCTAATTCCAAACCTGGGGTTTGACCTAAGGCAAACCCCTATCTACAACCCCCTTTCTTTCCTTCTTGTGTGTAGTTATAGGCATCCAATGGAGCAAACTCATGATATCAATGAGATAATAGAATGAGAAGTATTAGGGATAGAGGTTTGGAGATATCAAGGAAAAGGTACTCTAGTGAGAGAGGGTCAAAATTCTATCTTTGAAAGATAATTTAGTGTAAAGGATTGGGGAGTTGGGGTTTTAATGAAAATCATGCTAGTTAGATAAAGTCATAAAACTTTGATAAAGGGATGCTAGGAAGGAAAGCTATGAAATCCATAATAGGAAAAGGCAATGACGATAGAGATTGGATGAAAAGTATGCCTAGATTGGAAAGTCCAATATTTCGAATAGCGACAAAAGAAAAGGCAAAGTTGGGAGGAAAGACATGCCAAGAAGGGAAACTCTAAATCTTTGACATATGAAAATCCTTATAGTTTTGAAGAAGAAAACCTTTAGACTTAGAAATTTTTGAGTCATTTGCAACTTCCAACACATGATAGACACATGTGAAAGGATGAAGAATATCACTTATGCAAAATTTGACCAAGGGGAACCCATTAGGCAAGTCTTTCAAATTGATTATAAATGATGGGCTAGATAAGGCCAAAATACATAAAAAGACGATGACTTCAAGTTAAAATGGATAGTCAAATGATGTGCCAACATAACATTTGTACATATACCTAGTAGACAATCACATTGAAGTTTGATGACTCCCCAACAACAATTCTCTAATTAATAAGTTATATTCCATGGGCACACCAAGGGAGGAAAAATAACTCCATTGTATACCATATGCTCATTTAGAGAGGAGGGATGACTCTAATATCCCATGGTGTTGTTAAGCGAGGAGAAGTGACTCCACTAATAGTCCATGAACCCATCAAAGAAAAGAAGACTACAAAAAAAGCTCCATATAGTTTATTTTAAATAAATGTCCATATAACTCATGGAAGGACATAATGAAGTGCTAACCACTCCTAAAGTGTTTACTTGTTTGGGGTTTAAAATGTCAAATTACAGGTATCCTTTAGTTGTAATAACTATTCCAAAACTCATTTTTAGGTATACCCAACTTGAGAAGAAAGACATTTTTAAAAAACTTGTATAAAAGATTTCTTAATATTCTTTAGTCTGAGAAATAAAAGGGGCAAAATAAACAAACATAATCATCCATAACCAATCAATAGGTAGCTAAACACTAAACTAAAAAAACAAGCTTGACATTTCTTCTTCTAAACATTAAAAAACAAAAAATCACGCACAGTACCGAACTTGAAATATCCATACTTGATCTAAATTAAATACCACAATTGAATTGTACCAAAATATGACAGTATCTATCCATCTATCAATACAATAGATACACTTCTTACCAAATTCATATTAATTATAAATTTTAAATCTAATCAATAATCAACCTTGCTTATCTCTTTATAAATACAACTCCTGTTTTTTAACTATTTAATCATTTTTCTCTATTCTATGATACAATCACCCTATATAATTTTTTTTTTTTTATAGCTTATCTCTTTATAATTCGTATTATTTATTTTAATGAATGATAAACTTTTTATCGGCGACGCTCACATGACACGCCCTCCACTACTATGACACTCATTGTATTTTTCAACTATTTAATCAATTTTCAATTTTCTATAATTCAATTTTCTAAATTTTATTTCCCATAAAAAAAAGCAAATTCAACCATACAGCCATCAAATTTAGGCTGTGCCTACTACTTACCCACAGGGTCAGCAGCGCCGTAATCCTATGGATTTCTCTTCCCAGTGAATTTGGTATAAAAATGCATCCAGCGTGCTGGATTTAACAACTGTGTGATTAATCTGGTAATAACACAGGTTCCAAACACCTCGTACATTCAACTAACTAGTGGTTATAACAGTCATGCGGTAAGCCTTGACATTTCAACAACAAAAACAAACACTAACAAAAACCGAGTCTTGAGCAGCAGAGGCCAGAATCATCCACAGCAAGATCCAGTCTTGGTGAGCCTGTAGCACTGTGTTTCAGGCAGAGATATATCGAGGGATTCGAAAGAGCTACTTGGGTTTAAAAATGGTGAAGATCTGCTGCATTGGGGCAGGGTATGTGGGGGGGCCGACAATGGCCATGATAGCGCTGAAATGCCCAGAGATTGAAGTGGTGGTGGTGGATATATCAGTGGCGCGCATAACGGCGTGGAACAGTGACCGCCTCCCGATATTCGAACCCGGGCTGGATGATGTGGTGAAGGCCTGCCGTGGCCGCAACCTCTTCTTCAGCTCCGAGGTCGAGAAGCACGTCGCTGAAGCTGAGATCGTCTTCGTCTCCGTCAATACGCCCACTAAAACCCGCGGCTTGGGCGCCGGCAAGGCCGCGGATTTGACCTACTGGGAGTCGGCTGCGCGGATGATTGCTGATGTCTCCAAGTCTGATAAGATCGTTGTTGAGAAATCCACCGTTCCGGTTAAGACAGCGGAGGCGATTGAAAAGATTTTGACGCACAACAACAAGGGGATTCACTTTCAGGTACCGGATCGCTGATCCTAGCGCTCTTCTTTTTTCTTTTCCAAATTATTAACCAGTAGCTGTGAAAACTAGTATGAAAATAGACAGTTAAAAAGTAACATTTGCCAGATCAATGCTTTCACTTGTTAGTAGTTTCTTTATGCTAGTTGATCAAGGATCAGAATATTCATAATCCCTTTTGCTTTGAAATAATGGTATCTTTAACGAGATCCATGGTGAGTGAGAGTAAATGTGGCAGTTTCCTTTTAGGAGTGTAAGCCTTGAACAGATCAAAGATGAGGATATTCATTTACCCTTGTGGTATGGGAACATGTTATCTTTAATGAGATCCACGGTGTCTGGGAGTAAGTGTAGCAGCTCCCTTGAAGGAGTAGGCTTAAATATTTAGTACGCTGTTTGTTATTTATAGTTTGGAAAATCCAAAGTCCCAAATAACAAATTATGTTGATACTGTTAACATTGAGTCTTCATTCGAACTTGTGTTTTACGCCAGCCTAAGTTTAGAATGTAATTAATTTTATGTTTAGGTAACATATAATGGAATTAAGGGGGACTACCTTTATTCTTTGGGCCTGCTAGTTCCGGTATTTAGTTTGTTATTTCATATTTGTTGCCTCAAATAACAAATAATGTATGTGCATGCTGTTTACTTTGGCCTTTAGAAGTCGTCTCTATAGCGGTAAGTTTGGACTCAGGCTAATTTTATGTTTTAGTTCAAATATAATGGAGGAAGGCTACCTTAATTTTTTGGGCCATAATATTTCAGGTAGGGGAAGAGCACTAGTAGCTGTCATAGCTAACTTCGCGCACCCACAGATCCTAAACGGTACATCGGATTTTGATTTTTTTTTTTTAGTTGTCTTCGTATGCGACTTAACTGCTTATAGCTATTGATCTGGCTTCTGGGTAGTAACGATGCACGCTGTCGAATCAGTTATGCGCACAAAGGTCAAAAAGTGCACATTTCAAAGTGTCGCCTGATACCTAACTAAAGATGTTCCAGTAACCGTCAACTCAAAATCACTAGTACTTGTTGACAAATGTCCCAATAGTGGTGCACAAATGATCCAATAGTGGCACACAAATGGGACAAATGTTCCAATAGTTGTGCACAAATGGGCCAATTAATTACAAAAAATGATCGGCTATTGGTACAAAACAAATTTATTAATGGTGTTTTCACTATGACAGCTATTGGGGGGTCAACATGACAATAAGGTGACGGTTATTGGAACTATGTTATCTATTGGTACTCTTCCCCTATGTTGTTTGTTATTTGGAACATATGATGTCCCAAATCATAAATACTGTGCATACTGTTTACTTATGTTTTGGGCCTTAATGGCAACTCATCTCTACAGCAGTCTAAGTTTTGATGGCAACTCATCTCTACAGCAGTCTAAGTTTTGACTGCACCCAATTTTAAGTTTTAGGCAACATATAATTCTCTCAGCTGTAATAATTCTGGTAGATTGTTTGTTACTTGAGAGATCTGAATCTCCAAATAACAAATAACTTGTATACTGTTTACTTTTGGGCCTTCGCAGGAACTCAGAACTCACTCTTAAACCAGTCTAAGTTTCAACTGCACCTAATTTTATGTTTTAGGTGACATATAATGGAGGGAGTCTACCCTTAATTCTCTCAGCCATAACAATTTTGGTACATTGCTTGTATTTGGGGCATCTGAAGCCCCAAATAACAAAATGTGCTTTCTGTTTACTTTTGGGCCTTCATATAGCTGGTCTCTAAACCAGTCTAAGTTTCAACTTCACCTAATTTTATGTTTCAGGTGACATACAATGGAGGAAAACTACCCTTAATTCTCTTGGTTGTAATAATTCCATTACACTGTCTCTTATATAAGACATCCAAAGACCCCAAAAACAAATAATGTGCATATAATAAGTAGGAGATATTTTCCACAGCAAGTCAAATTATGATATTGCTATCAGGATTCAACTGTGTAGTTTTCGAGTCAAACTCATTGACCCATGTTTATTGAGTAGTGGTTCACAAGAATCCATCTCTCATGAGAATGAATGGTCCACTTAGCACTCATTGCATCTAGGAGAAAGGCCCAATGCTTCACCTCTGTGAGCATTACCTAGATGCAATGAGTGCTAAGTGGACCATTCATTCTCATGAGAGATGGGTTCTTGCGAGTCACTACTCATGAAACATGGGTCAATGATTTTGACTCGAAAACTATACAGCTGAATCCTGATAGCAGTATCATAATGTGCATATGGTATAATTTAGAGCCTTAATGGGAACTTGTGTCTACGTCAGTCTAAGTTTTGACTGAACCTAATTTTCTGTTTTAGGCAACATATAATGGAGGGAGACTACCTTGATTCCCTTGGCCATAATAATTTCAGAGCTTAGCATCCGATCCATCATATTTGTTTCTCTATTTAAAGTTGTCTCTCAAAATAGTTCTGAGAGGTAATTCACCAAATGGAAATTGCCTTCCATTTGTTAAAATGCCTTCATCCAGTCCCTCCTTCTCTTCAGTCACACTATCCTTTGGGGTTATTTGTGGATATTAATAATATTTTCTTTTCATTTCAAAGTTCTACTAGCTGTTCAAACTATCCTGCTCTAACAAAGCAAATTTGTCATTTTCAAGGAAACCATTCTATGCCTTTCCATAAGTTTATTACAATGAACCTGTGAGATCACCCATGCATTATAAATAGGGATTGAATCCCCTTCCATGAGACCCCCACTTACCCAAATGTAGTGCACCTGTTGTTCTAGTACAGAGTGTTGCTCCTCCATGAGATCCCTGCCTATCCCAAATGTGATGAACTTGTTGTTTTGCACAATGTTGTGGCCTCTCCATGAGATCTTGGCCTAATCTGAATCTGGTGCACTTAATATTTTAGATGATGTCGGCCCTCCATGAGAGACCCCTGGCTAACCTAGATGCAGTGCTCTTGATTTAGCTTTTAGGTGATGTTGTTGTCTTTCCATAAGACCCCTTCCTAACCTAAAAAATAGTGAATGTATTGTTTTAGGTGACGTTGATGGCCCTCCATTAAGACCCCTGCCTAACAGGAATGCAGTGTACTTGTTGTTTTAGGTGATATTGTTGCCCCTCCTTTGTTTTTTAATGATTTTGTTTCTGTACAGTTTCCAATCACATTTTCTTTACTATGTTATAGGATTGCTATGCTTAATAGCTCTTTTTTGTGTTTTCGATAAATTTTCCTTAATTTCTTAAAGATACACCAGTTGTTCCTATTAAAAGATTCAACTAACATTCATATTGTATGCTGTTCATCTCCTTTTCATGTTGGCTGCATTTTCCGTAGGCACCCATATTATATATTTTGCAGCCCCTTCTAATCCTCCACATCATTTGATTTACTGTGTTGAGGATGTATTAGGCATTTCTATTATACAATTCCTAGTTGTTTTCAATTTCCACTTCATTTTATTTAGACATTTCTATTGTATACTTTTCAGGTCCTTTTTATTCTCTGGAGCATTTTCTTTATGTAATCCTGTTGTATACTTCTCGGTTCTTGCTAGAGATTCTCTAAAGAATACCAGTGCAGTTGCGTTGACGTAAATATACATTTACATGATTGCATGTCTTAGGCATCGGTGTTCAAAATTCACTGTACACTTGTTGCTTAAAGTTTTAGTTTCTCTTTAGTTTTTAAAGATTCACCGGACACATATATTGTACATTATTCAAAACTGCTTTTTTGCAGATTTAGAGAATCAATTAATATTCTTGTCATATTTTTGAGTTGTATATTTTTCACTTTGTTAGAGATGCCCAAGGCACTCCTATTGTATATTTTTCAACTGCAGTCGTTCAGTTTATTAGAGATGCACTTGCTGCACCTATTGTACATTTCCAACGGCAATTTGTTCCGTTTGTTAGATGCACCCGGCATTCCAGTTGTATATTTTTCAGCTGCATTGTCTTTGGTTTGTTAGTGATGCACTCTGCATTTGTAATGCATATTTTCAGCTGCATAATATTTTCTTTACTTGATGAGCTAGGTAACTCTTGTAGAGTTTTTAACTTCATTTTCTTAATTGTGTAAGAGATGCACTAGGCTCCTCTATTATGTATTTTTTGGTACAGTTTCTTTACCCTGTTACAGATGCACTAAGCATTGCCAATTATATTATTTAGGTTCTTTTAAGTTGCTCACCAGTTTTTGGTCACTTGTGGACATCAAAACCTAAATAACAGTAAATTTAACTTTCAGATCCTGTCGAATCCAGAGTTTCTTGCAGAGGGGACTGCCATAGAGGACCTGATGCGGCCAGATAGAGTCCTTATCGGGGGCCGTGAAACTGCTGAGGGGCAGAAGGCTGTTTCGGCTCTTGCAGCAGTTTATGCCCACTGGATCCCCCAAGACCGCATCATTACCATGAATCTCTGGTCTGCTGAGCTGTCAAAGCTGGCAGCTAATGCCTTCCTGGCTCAGCGGATCTCATCTGTTAATGCTATGTCAGCTCTCTGTGAGACCACTGGTGCTGATGTGTCAGAGGTTGCATATGCTGTGGGCAAAGACTCACGCATAGGCCCCAGATTCTTGAATGCCAGTGTGGGTTTTGGTGGATCCTGCTTTCAGAAAGATATTTTGAACCTGGTATACATCTGTGAGTGCAATGGCCTGGCAGAGGTTGCACACTACTGGAAACAGGTAAGGGAATTTTTTATGTGCAATTTTTTGCCAATGGGTTAAAAGCTCTAGAAGTTTTTCAAATTCAGGTATCTCCACTTTTTCTTCATGTTTTCAAGAGTGAAGTGCACCTAAGTAGTGAAAACGTATTTCCATATATGAAAGTCAAGTTGTATCCATAGATTATCTTTATCTTCTAGAGGTTTTAGATCCTTGTTGGGTGAGTCAGGACTTTGACCATAACCATATTCAGAGTTGGGGTGTCATCCATGCTAATTGATAAAATACAGATAAATTAGTTGTAGATACGATTTTTTTTCTTTGGAACTATGCATAACTCCAGTAATGGTTGGGGTGTCATCCATTCTAATAGGTAAAAATCTGCATAAATTAGTTGTACGTCCTATGTTTTTCTTTGGAATTATGCAGAATCCATTCATGGTTGTGGTGTCATCCATGCTACTAATAAAATAAACATAAATTAGTTGTAGGTTTTAATGTTCTTTGGAAATATACAGAGGTACACACTGCTTCAATTTTCAAAATCAGATTTGTCAATTGGTATTTTTTTTCTATTCATGGTTGGGTTTTCATCCATGCCGACAGATAAAATACACACATTATATTAGTTGTAGGTCCTATGTTCTTTGACATTATGCAGAGCTATGCACTATTTGAAATAGGTTAGGATATATTTATAGGCTCTTTTTTCCAGTGGGCTGAATTTTTAAAAATCAGATTTGTCCATTGGTAATATTTTTGGTTTTTTTATTTTTACTTTTGTTGTTTGATCAGTGAGAGCAATATTGTGTAATTCTTTCTTCTGAAAGTGTGTTTCATGCCTATTTCAAGCCATAGTTTTTTGTTCTGTTCGTCTCTTTCTTATGTTCTAGAGGTTGTAGACCCTTCCAACCTTGCTCATGGTTGTTAGCTCAGTATAATTCTGATGGGTGAGCATGCCAATGTTTTTCCAACACTCCTTAAAACTAGACCAAATATGGATACGTTAATGGTAAATCTTTTGTCTTTCTTTAGAATTTCCTTGCTATTAGTATTAGACAATGGGCTTGACTTAATTTGAAAATTTACTGGAAACAGGTTGTGCACATCAATGACTACCAGAAATCTAGATTTGTGAACAGGGTGGTTTCGTCCATGTTCAATACTGTTTCTGGCAAGAAGATAGCAATTTTGGGATTTGCCTTCAAGAAGGACACAGGAGACACAAGAGAAACTGCTGCCATCGATGTGTGCCATGGCTTATTGGGTGACAAGGCACAGTTGAGCATATATGATCCACAAGTGACAGAAGACCAGATCAGGAGGGACTTAGCCATGAACAAGTTTGATTGGGATCACCCACAGCATCTGGTCCCCAGCAGCCCCACTGCCTCTAAGCAGGTGAAGGTGGTTTGGGATGCATATGAAGCTACTAGGAATGCCCATGGTATCTGCATCTTGACTGAGTGGGATGAATTCAAGAGTTTGGATTATAGTAAGATCTATGAGAACATGGAGAAGCCTGCTTTTGTGTTTGATGGGCGCAATGTGGTTAATGCTGAGGAGCTGAGGAAGATTGGGTTTATCGTGTACTCTGTTGGGAAGCCCCTGGATCCATGGATCAAGGATCTCCCAGCTGCTGCACCCTCAATTTAGAAAGATTCAGAGGGCTAATTGTTGGTTAACCTAGTTTAGATTCCTACAAATTGTGCTGAATCTCCTGTTGTATTTCAATTCTTGCTTCTTGGTTAGATTTTCTATTCTGTGGCATATGGTTAAGTTTTCATCTGCTTCATCTAATAAGTTTGGGGTTACATGAGCCACAAGCTATACCAGTACAAAATTAGAACTAAATCTTTGGCTATGAAGTATCTGCTGAGAGGTATTTGTCATATCATGGCAAGAGGCAATGTTCATCAAGAACCAGAGCATTTTCTTTGGCTTAAAGTATTTGCTGAAGAATGAGGAAATTCTAAATTGGAAACTGCTGGACCGCTAGTTGTGACATGGGTGACTTTGGACATAAAATCCTCATATGTATAAAGAAGTGGTTTTCTCAAAGTCAAAGAAACGTTATGATTTTTCCCTTTTGATTAAGGGGAGAGGCAATACTAATGAAGAGTTGGAGCAGTTTCTTTTGTATCGCATTGCTATTTTGTAACTTTCATGGGCCTTATTGCTCCAATTGTTGAATTTGAGGCGTGTCAGTTGAAATCTGATTTATCTTTTCATTAACAGATAAATAGTGACCCTGTTCAACAATATTGAAAAATTGGTTGCTTTTTGAGTTTTTATAACAAAATAATCTATATAGCAACATCTTTTTCTTATTTATGGTTTTAAGGCTATTGGTTTACATTTGACAAATTCGGTTATGAACTTTTTCGTGCTAAGTATGCGCTGCCAGATCTTTTAATATGGGACTGCATGAACTAAAAGAACACTGTTGCACCAATATATGATTAATGCTTTTTGCAATCTAGTTCATTTCTTCTCATTCAGAACCATATAAAATTCACTTCTATGTCTGCAACACATGCACCGAAGAAGTGTGCAGTAAGATTCGAAACATGGCTCTCAACAGCAATCTAGTTTTTTGAGCTCATTCTTCATTTTTCAACAGTAAGATTCGAAATATGTCTCTCAACAGCAGTAAGAAGTGTGCAGTACTAAAATATGATGATTGCTTTTTTGCAATCTAGTTTTTTGAGCTCATTCTTCACGTGTAAATTTTTTCTTGCTTATCCAGCAGGAACATAGAGAGTTCACTTATTCTTTTTGGAGAGGATTTATATATTTCAGTTCTATGCTGAGAACAAAGGCAAGTATATGTAGCATTCCTCTTTTTTCTTTTTTCTTGCATATTTTTGTTAGCCTTTTGCTTTGAGTTTTCTATTGTAAATCAAATTTGTTGAAGAGATAGTATCCCTTTTAATCATTGGTATTAGAGCTAGAAATCCTAAGAGTGTAAACAAATCGCTAAATGTGAGACAGTTTGCACTAGGACTTGTGTGTTGGGGGTCTTGTAAAAATGCCTCCGAAAAGAGGTAGAGGTGGAAGTGGAAAAGCTCCTGATATTGGTCGTGGAAGTGAAGAGCATTAAGAAGACAATTTAAAGCTTATGCAAGAAGAGATGCAAAGAGGTGTTGCACATAGGAGAGATCAAATCGAAAGTGAAGATGAATGTACTACAATTGTTAGTCAATCTAGTGAAGAAGAAAATGTTGTAGACAATGATCCTTTAATTGTTGCATTATCAAAGATTAGTAAGAGGTATAAAATTGAAGTTTCAACATTTAGTGGAAGCTTAATTCTAGAGGAGCTAATAGATTGGATAAATGATATGGAATAATTTTGTTAGTTCGAAGAAATTTAAGATCTAGATAAAATGAAGTATGCATAAAGTATGCATAGGACAAAGCTGAAAGGACTTGCTAGTATTTGATGGAGAGAAATCTAGTAATAAAGAGCAAGCAGAGGAAATTTAAAATGTGATAAAATGGTTGAAAAATTGAAGAGACAATTCATTCCTATAGATTATGAACTTGAGTTAATAAAATGCAGAGTTTGAAACAAGGAGCATGAAAGAGTACATTGAAAAATTTCATAAAGTTTTGATCCGAGTAGGACATTCAAAGGCTAGTAAGGAGAAAGTAGCTCATTACATCAATGGGTTGAAGTCTAGCATACAAGAGGAATTAACATTAGTTAGAATGCACACCATGGAGGATGCATACCAATTTGCATTGAAGGTGGAAGAAAGATTGAACAAAAGGTTTGAAAACAAGCAAAGGGGAAAATGTAGATTGTATGGAGAAAAGAATGAAGATCAAAATAAATAAAAATAGAATAATGAGGACTCTAGTAGTAGCAAAAATTAGAAAGTTAATGATTTAAACCATTCATATGATCAAAGTTTCAGAGGAAGAGTAATATTGAGTACAGGATTTGGTAGAGGTGGCTTAGGTGGAACTTGTTATAAATGTGGAGAAGAGGGTCATAGAGCTTATCAACGCCCTCATGAAGAAGGAAGAATAAGTAGAAAATTCAAAAATCACCCAAGAGCAACAAATGTAAATGAAGAAGATGCAAAATCATCGCATTCCAAAGATGCAAATAGTGGAGAAGCACTTGTTGCAAGAAGGGCCTTGACGAACGAAGGATAAAAGCCAACTAAAAGAAAAAGTTTATTTTGAACAAGATGTAAGTGTGAAGGTAAAGCATGCAATGTTATTATTGATGATGGAAGCACATATAATCATGACGAGGTCTTAATGTGATATAATGTTTATGGGTGTTTGTCATATGTGTAAATGTTATTCAATTTTCTATTCTAGATGCAAGTTATATTCAAGGATTATTTTTCTTTCAAATATATGTTATTTCTTAATATAATAAATCTGATTATTGTCTGGTATGTTGCAGATGAGAAGGAGCATTTATCAATTTCGATGTTCTTCGGTGAATATATATATATATATATATATATATATATATATATGCCAATAAGGAGGATCAAGTAATACCTTGACTGGTCATGTCTGACATGACCGATCAAGATATTACTTGATCGCACCTCTTCAATCATAATCACGTTTAACTTATACCAATCGGTGTGCATATAACTAACAAGTTTAATCGATACTAACCGGTGTGCATATAACTAACAAGTAAAATCGATACTAATCGGTATGTATGCAGTTATTAATAAACCTGATAACAATCGGTATGTATGTAGTTATTAATAAACCCGATAACAATCGGTAGGTATATATATATATATATATATGAATCGAGGGATACAATCACAACTAGATCGTATATCATGCATACTATTATTGATATAATATAAATCAAGAATGACATATCGAAGAGTAATTATATTTATCAGACGAAGGAATGATGATTGAAGTCTTATCATAGTCTATCGATGAGATAGATGATTGAATGAGAGACTTCATTTATCTCTCATTCAATCATTTATCTTACCGAGGCTATCATGTATCAACACTCCCTCTTAGTTAGGGAAGATAAATGAAAGACAACATATCTAGCATCACATTTCTCATGATGGTCAGTATCCCTTACGTAATCTTACTCTCTAGGGAATCATATCACCTAGACATGTGACATGAAGTATCATCAATCATCTGATACAAGAAATCATATCACCTAAACACGTGACATGAAGTATCATCTAAACGCGTGATACAAACGTTCATCACATCAACTTGTGATGACAAGATATCACCCAAGCACGTGATATCAGTATTGCCTAAACACGCAATACTTAAGAATCGACACATGAGAATAGTCAAATTCTCAACTTATCCAAGTTGTGGTATGTGCACTAACATTTTATTCAAATGTTTTACCACAACACAATCATGGCACATCCATGGCATACCAGAGATCCAACATGATAACTGGTTTGAACATCATAAGATCGTCACCTTATAATGTCTACATACAAGTGTTCATTAACTGAGAGATCATCACCTCTTAGACATGAACACAGGGGGTTAAACCCATAAAAGTCCTAACATGACAAAGAAGTTTACACATAAAACATCTTAATAGGTATAGGAGTACAAAACAAATTAAATTTCAATCATACCAAGACCTTTTCTGAAGTGCTCACCTTTCACCCTTGAAAGTGGTTTGGTAAGAATATCTGCTGTCTGATCTCCTGTACAAATGTATTCCAACTGAATCATATTCCTATCTACCATGTCTCATACATAATGATATGGAATCTCAATATGTTTGGATCTATCATGAAACACCGGATTCACTGAAAGTTTTATACAACTTTGGTTGTCGCAATGAATAACTGTAGGCTTCATTGGTTCACCGAATAACCCCACAAGTAGCTTCCTAAGCCATACTGCCTCTCGAGCAGCCATGGAGGCTGCAATGTATTCGGCCTCAGTGGAACTCTGTGCTACTGATGATTGTTTTTTGTTGATCTAGGATATCATGGCTGAACCTAAACCGAAACAACATCCCGAGGTGCTTTTCCTGTCAGTTACACTTCCAACCCAATCTGAATATGTGAATCCGTGTAGATCTAGTTCAACTCTCTCATATTTGAGACAAAGTTTTAGGGTACCTTGTAGATATATCATGATATGTTTTACTACTACTAGGTGTATCTCCTTTGGTTCACATATAAACTGACTCAAGGCATCAACTGCATAACAGATATTTGGTCTCGTATTTACAAGATACATCAGGGACCCAATCATTTTCTTGTATAGAGTAGGATCTGAGGGTTGTGATTCTGTTGCTGCTTCCTTAAGTTTATGAAGGTTTGTTTCCATTGGAGAGGTCATGGGTTTGCAATTTAGCATTCCAAATCTCTTCAAAATGTCCAAGATATATTTACCTTGGTTTAGTATAATGCCACCAAAATTCTACCATACTTCCAAACCTAGGAAGTAATGTAGGAGTCCCAAGTCCTTCATATCAAATTCTTTAGCAAGGTCTTTCTTACACTGATCTATGAGGTGATCTTTTCCCGTGATTAACAAATCATCAACATATAAAATCAATATTAGCATATCACCTTTGTTTTGCTTATAGTAGAGATTAAGATTTGCATCATTCTTGGAGAAGCCTACTTTTGAGAGATAAGTATCAATTCTTTCATACCAGGCCCTGGGAGTCTGTTTAAGCCCATAGAGAGCTTTCTTGAGTCTACACACATGAGACGCTGCATCATGAATCTCAAACCCTTTAGGTTGCTCTAGGTATACTTCTTCTGAGATCTCACCATTAAGGAATGCTGTCTTAACATCCATCTGATGAACTTTCCATCCCTTTGATGCTGCAATGACTAAGACTGCTCTTACGGAGGTGTATCTGGCTATAGGTGCAAATGTTTCTTCATAATCAATTCCTTCCTTTTGAGAGAACCCTCTGGCTACAAATCTAGCCTTGTGTTTCTCAATGTTGCCATCTGCAGTGTGTTTGATTTTGAAGAGCCATTTGGAGGTGACAACATATTTCCCAGCTGGCCTAGGGACAATCTCCCAAACATCATTTTTCATAATGGATTGGTATTCCTCAGACATGGCATTCTTCCATACTTGATGTTTAAGTGCATCTGATACATTAATAGGTTCTTCTTTTGAGAGATCATTCATGAGAGCGACGTAGTTGGTGATTTTGTTAGGCCTTTTTCTTTCTCTGAAGGTTCTTGAAGGAGCAACATACTTCTGAGCTTCTTCTATAGTTTTGGTGGCCCATAGTGGTCTTTTCTTGAAATTTTCTCTAGGTGGGTTTTGAGTTTCACCTACATTTTCCTCAAGACTCTCCCTCTGAAGCTCAGGAGTAGAGTCTTCCTCTATGCTAGGGGTAGGGATATAGACTTCAGGTTCTATTGAGCTTTGGGCTCTTTTGAAGGCCAAGTCTTCTTCAAAGATTACATCCCTACTCAGTTCAATATTCCTCTGACTAGGTATATAGATTCTGTAGGCCTTGGAGGTTTCACTATATCCTACAAGTATTCCCCTTTTTCCAGAAGGCTCTAATTTTAATCTTTTCTCCTTAGGTACATGAATATAGACAAGACACCTAAATATTCTAAGGTGGCTGATATTTGGCTTTGTTTTAGTAAAGACTTCCTCAAGGGTTTTAGCTTCAAGATGGGAGTGAGGACATCTATTTTGTATCTATACAACAGTGCTTGTTGCTTCTGCCCAAAGATTGGTATTTAGATTTTGATCAAGAATCATGGCTTTGGCAACTTCTACAATTGTCCTATTTTCCTCTCAGCTATCCGATTTTGTTGAAGATTATAGGGTATAGTAAGCTCACTCTTAATCCAAGCATTTTTACAAAAATATTTAAACAAATCTGAGGTGTATTCCCCCCCATTGTCAGTTCTTAAGGTTTTGATTTTATTTCTTGAGTAGTTTTTTGTTAGTGATTTAAATTCTTTAAACATATTAAGGATCTCTTCTGATTCTTTACACTTCAGAAAGTAGATCCAAGTTTTCCTAGAGTAGTCATCAACAAATATTACATAATACAAAAATCCCCCTAAAGAAGGTACGAACATAGGCCCACATACACCAGAATGAACTAACTCTAGAACTTTGCTTGTTTTCCTAGTAATATTTTGAAAAACACCCTTAACATTTTTACCTAGGGCACATCCCTTGCATGCCCCTTAATGACATTGCTTTAACTTAGGTAGGCCTGTGACAAGGTTTCTCATTGATGATAAAGCTCTAAAATTCAGGTGACCTAGTCTTCTATGCCAAACTTCATTAGCATCTGTAGTTTCATGGATTAGGGCTAGGTTGGGCTCTGTGCATAGCTCATACAAGTAGCCTTGTCTTTCACCAATGGTTTTAGCTTTCTTGATAGATGAATTCTTTGGCCAAGCCAACACTCTGTTGTCCATGAAGGTCACTCTGTACCCATTATCCTCTAGTGTTGATATGGAGACTAGGTTTCTCCTGATGCCTGGGACATATAGTACTCCTTTAAGTTGCAATGATACACCTGTCTTTAGTTTGATGGTGCAGGTGCCAACTCCTCTGACTCCTCTGACTGGATGTGTGGAGTCATCTCCGATAGTCACTTCCTCATCATTCTCCTCTATCATGGAGTCTAGCACTTCTCTAAACTCTATAATGTGTCTGGATGAGCCACTGTCGATCACCCAGGAGTTAACCTTGTTTGATGCTTGGTTTGTAAGTGCTTAGTAGAGTACATACTTCTCAGAGTCATCTTCCCTTTTAGATTTTCCTGCTTTGGCAAATGTGGCTTGTTGTTTGACTCTTTCTAGACATTTGGCAACATAGTGTCTAAATTTGTCACATTTGTAACATTGAATCTGTGAAAGATCCTTCTTGAAGGTGTTCTTGCCATGACAACCTTTCCTCTTCCTAAATTGTATCTGCTTGCTTTTCTTGTTGGATTTTGTATTTAGGACTTGAAGATCTTCATCTATATTCTTTTGTTTGATCCCTTTCTTATTTAACCTTGATTCTTCTTGGAGACAATCTTCCTTTAGCCTTTTAAACTTTGGAAATTTATCCCTTGCACTGATGCCTTGGACGAATGTTTCCCATATACTAGGCAACCCATCCAGAGCAATGAGTGTTAATTCTTTGCTTTGGATCTCATATCCAAGGGTTGCTAGCTCATTCCTTAGGGCTAATATCCGCATGAAGTAGGCATTGAGTGACTCCCCTTTGATCATAGCTATATGATTTATTTCTCTTTAAAGCCAAGGTTCTACTAGCATTGGATATCTCAAATGCATCTTTAAGTGTTTTGAACATGTTGTAGGCCGTTTCATGTTTCCTTACGATGGGCATAATATTATTTCTCACCCCATCAACTATGATTTTGATGGCATTTTCATTTCCCTCTATCCAAGTTGTTTTGTCAGGTTCAGTCTCAGGTTTTGTAGTTTCAATTTTTACAAATGATTTGACTTTATTTTCTCTTAGAATCATCTGAATTCTGAACTTCCATGTTGTGAAGTCATCACCTCCTCCGAGTCTATCTTCGAATCTGATAGCGCTAGCCATTAGGAGAAATGTGATGTTGAATATATGCTTGTCTTGAATTTTCCACAAAATTGAATAGCCTCAGGTTCGATTTAACTATAGCTTTGATACCATGTAAATGTTATTCAATTTTCTATTCTAGATGCAAGTTATATTCAAGGATTATTTTTCTTTCAAATATATGTTATTTCTTAATATAATAAATCTGATTATTGTCTGGTATGTTGCAGATGAGAAGGAGAATTTATCAATTTCGATGTTCTTCTCATAATCATCGATTGATATATATATGCCAATAAGGAGGATCAAGCAATACCTTGATCGGTCATGTCCGATCAAGATATTACTTGATCGCACCTCTTCAATCATAATCGCATTTAACTTATACCAATAAGTGTGCATATAACTAACAAGTTTAACTGATACTAACCAGTGTGCATATAACTAACAAGTAAAACCGATACTAATCGGTATGTATACAGTTATTAATAAACCTAATAACAATCGGTATATATACAATTATTAATAAACCCGATAACAATCGATATATATATAAGAATCGAGGGATACGATCACAACTAGATCGTATATCATGCATACTATTATTGATATAATATAAATCAAGAATAATATATCGAAGAGTAATTATATTTATCAGATGAAGGAATGATGACTGAAGTCTTATCATAGTCTATCGATGAGATAGATGATTGAATGAGAGACTTCATTTATCTCTCATTCAATCATTTATCTTACTGAGGCTATCATGTATCAACAATATGTTATTAGGAAGACCATGGTAGTTTGACAAGTGTGCAATACATGATGGGCATGTAAACACATATACCTTGACAAAAGCTGGAGTCCGTCACAAGTTAAAGCCTTTGAATAAAGAAGGAAAGGTATGTAATAACACTGAAAAATTGTTTTCTTAATGGAGCTAAAGAATTAGTGAAAGAGGATGAGGATGAAGATTATGATTTACTCATGCAAGTTGTAGCAGTGTTGATTGTGTTCAAGGTGGGTAGAATGAAAGTTTCAATGGAGAAAGAAGAGGTAAAATCTGATTTTTGTGAGAATTTTGTTGAAGCTGATTTACTTGAGAACGATAAGATTGGCATAAGAGAGGATATTGCAGCAATGAACATATTGGAAAATGAAGGTACAATTGAAAGTAAGGAAGAAGATGAGCAGGTGAAGGTTGAGTTGTTTGATGATCTATTGCTTGATAAAGAGATTGTTGAAAATGAAGATCTTATGATAGTTGGTTTGGTACATGTGAAAGATGATTCTCTTGTATATTTTGTTAACATTGATGTGAATGCAGAGGAAAAAGAGTTTTCAATTGAAATTTTTTCTTTTAGAAAACATGGACAAAGAGGGAACACAATGTTGTAGTAGAGAAAGATGATGAACAAATCATTGCAGTAGTTTCAACGAAAGAGGTAATAAATAAATTTGATTATTTTACTGACAAGGAGGACATTGATGCTTATGATTTTCTAGGATTTCATAGTGCATATTGGTGGGAGTTGGATTATGTGAAGAGAGGGAGAAAGATAGGAAGAATGGAATATGGAAGAGACATCAAATTGCAAAGAAAAATTGGGAATAATATTCAGGAAGATAAGGCAAAGAGTGTTAGTAGCAATCAAGAGGGAAGACTGAGAGGAGGGGGGGTGGGGGGGTTGAATCAGTCTTCACCGGATCTCCTCAAGTTAAACTTCCAAAACATAAACTTATAAACCACAACAACAACAGATAAGCAAATTAACAACACAACACACAACATCAAAATTTTGATGTGGAAAACCACAATAAGATGATACTCTGCAGTAGTTGTATACACCTAAAAATGGTCTGAAGATAGTTAATTAAATATGCAGTTATTTGATTAATTCCCCTTCCTAATTAATTGAAATCACAAGCAATTTAATTAATTTCTCTATTCATCTACTAGTAAATAAATCTAAATGATGTATTTATATAGTTCATTTCATATCCCCCTTTGGTTAATTAATTCTAAATTAATTAATGTCTCCCCATATTAATGTTGTGAAATATGGATCGAAGAATAATGACAGTGATTTTGGAAGACTGATTGCCGCGAGTTATTGATTGTCTCCATCATTTAATCCGGTTTAAATACAAGAGGAAAGGTTGCCTACATAGGGACATGTCCATATGTGGCAGTTGCCACGTATGGACATGCCCCTACGGAGGCAACTGTTCATAACAATTAGTTTGTTTATGTTTAATTTCTGAACTGTATGCTCTGTTAATATATCACTCTCCAGATAATAACCGATTTACCATCAGTTAGATTCACGAGGGCTATATCTTAACACTCCCTCTTAGCAGGAGTGGATCTAAGTAGTTTTCTTGGGAGCATATTCTGTCATGACTTCCAACACAATTCGGGACAACATTTAATATAGTCTTGTCATGACAATAAACTCAATATCATGATATCCGGCTCAGTCCGGGACAATCACTTAAGAAGTCAATCATGAGATGATCACATACTTTAGGATCAAGATATCCGGCACAGTCTGGGACAACAACTTAATGTAGTCAATCTTGACACTTGGTCAACTATTGTCAAGATCGTCACCTTGAAATAGTAACCTTAAACATAAGAAGATCGTCATCTTCTTGAACACAGTTAGAATATTGCAATATACATTTTATTTATTTATTCATGAACAAATTAAACATGGTAGGAATTTCATCCTAATAATCTCAATTATAATCTAGTCATACCAAGTTTACTTCTGAAGTATTCTATCTTCAATCTTGCAAGTGGCTTGGTGAAGATATCAGCATTTTGTTCTTCAGTACTGATGTACACTAGTTTTATGACGTTTCAATCTACCATATCTCTTATGTAGTGATAAGGGATCTCAATATGTTCGGATCGATTGTGAAAAACTGGATTTACTGAGAGCTTGATACAACTCTGATTATCATAGTGAATTATTGTTGAATTTAGAGTTTTTCCAAATAATCCAAATAATAACTTTCTTAGCCATAACGCTTCACGAGCTCCCATGGAGGCTGCCATATATTCTGCTTCGGTGGAGCTTTTTGCAACTGCTGACTGTTTTCTGCTGAACCAAGATATCATAGCAGAACCAAGACTGAAGCAACACCCTGTAGTACTTTTATGGTCAGTGGTACTTTCGGCCCAATCAGAATCAGAATATCCTTCAAGTTGAATCTCAACATTTTCATACTTTAAGCCAAGTTCGATTGTGCCTCGCAAATATCTTAGAATGTGTTTAGCAGCCATTAGATGTATCTTCTTAGGTTCACACATGAAGTGACTTAATACATTTGTAGCATAGCAGATATCAGGACGAGTATTTACCAAATACATGAGTGAACCGACGATTTGTCTGTAGAGTGTGGGATCTGTAGGTTCTGAATTTTCTACCTCAATTTTCAGCTTGTGCAAATTAGTTTCCATTGGTGTAGCTAATGGCTTACACTCCATCATCCCAAATCTAGTTAGAATATCTGTGGTGTACTTTCCTTGATTTAGGAAGATGTAGTTTTTCTTTTGCCATACTTCTAATCCCAGAAAATAATGTAGAAGCCCTAGATCTTTCATATCGAATTTTGCTGCCAGATCTTGCTTACATTTCTCAATGAGATTATCCTCTCTTGTTATCAAAAGATCATCCACGTAAAGGACCAATATAATCATATTGCCATTTGAAACCTTGAAGTAGATGTTGGGATCTGATAGGTTCTTGGAGTACCCTAGTTTGGAGAGATAGTTGTCTATCCTTGCATACCAGGCCCTAGGTGCTTGTTTTAACCCATAGAGAGCTTTCTTTAGTTTACAAACATAGCAATTTTTATCACGTATGGTGAATCCTTCTGGTTGTTCTATATATACTTCTTCAATTGAACCATTTAGGAAGGCAGTCTTTACATCCATTTGGTGAATTTTCCATCCTTTGGATGCTGCAATTGCAATGATTGTTCTTACTAATGTATACCGGGCAACTAGGGCAAATGTCTCTTCATAATCAATTCCTACTTTTTGACAGAATCCCCTAGCCACAAAGTGAGCTTTATGTTTTTCAATGCTGCCATCAGATGCATATTTGATCTTGAATAACCACTTGGATGAGACAACTGATTTGTCTTTTGGTCTAGGCACTATATCCCAAACATCATTCTTTAGTATAGATTGATATTCTTCAACCATATCATCTTTCCAAGCCTGTTTTGATAATGCTTCTCTGACATTTGTTGGTTCAGAATTTGCGAGTTCGGTTAGAAGTGTAGCATAACATTTTAGAGTTCTTGTTCTCTTATTTTCTTTGGAAATTTCATTTGGTTCTACATTATTCTCTTCAATCATTTTCCTTGCCCATAGAGATCTTTTCTTGTTATCGAGTGTTTCAATATTTTCATCAACAAGAGGTTCAGAAGCTCTTATGATGTCCTCCCTCTCAATGTCTGAAGGTTTAGAATTTTCTATGATATTCTCCCTCTCAATCTCAGTTATGTGATCTTCTTCTTCTTTAGTAATGTTATCATCCTCGGGTTCTTTGAGTGTAGTGTTTTCTTCAAACTTTACATCTCTACTTATCTCAATAGATTTTTTCCCTGGAATGTAAATGCGATATCCTTTAGTATTTTCACTATAGCCAATGAAGATACCTCTTTTTCGAGATGGTTCTAGTTTTGTCCTCTTTTCTTTAGGAACATGGATATATACGGGACAACCAAATATCCTTAAATGACTTAAGTCTAGTTTGTTCCCTGTAAAAGCTTCTTCAGGAGTTATGTTTTCTAGAACTGAGTGCGGACATCTATTTTGAATGTAGACTGTTGTATTTGAAGCTTCTGCCCAGAATGAAGTGTGTAAGTTTTGGTCATGCATCATGGCTTTTGCTGCTTCAATTATGGTTTTGTTCTTTCTTTCTGCTACTCCATTCTGTTGTGGATTATATGGTACAATATACTCCCTCTTAATCCTAACAGAATTACAAAAGTCTTTGAAGTTGTCAGATGTATATTCTCCCCCATTGTTGGATCTTAACACCTTAATTTTCTTCCCTGACTGGTTTTCTACTAGTGCCTTGAATTCTTTGAACTTAGATAGTACTTCATTTGAGTCTTTGCACTTTAGAAAATATATCCATGTTTTTCGAGAGTAGTTGTCAACAAAGATTATGTAGTATAAGGATCCAGTTAGGGATGGTGTTGACATGGGACCGCATAGGTTTGAGTGAATTAGTTCTAAAATAACTTTTGATTTGTGCTCGCTTGAGGGAAAAGAAACTTTAACATTCTTTCCCAAGGCACATCCTTTGCAAATGCCTGTGTGTTTAGATTTTAGTTGGGGCAGTCTTGAAGTAATCTTCTTTATGTTGGATAGAGCACTATATCTTAGGTGTCCTAATCTTTTGTGCCATAATTCATTATTATTTGAAACTTCAAGATTTAGTGCTTCCTTTTGATCACTGCATAGTTTGTATAGGCTACCATCTCTTGAACCTACTGTTATGGCATTTTTGATATTTGTATTTTTAGGCCAGAGTAGAACTTTTTCTTCATTGAAGGTAACCCGATATCCTTGATCAGCTAGGCCTAAGATTGAGACTAGATTTCTTTTTATTCCAGGTACAAACAGAACATCTTTTAATTGTAGAGATACTCCATTTCTTAGTTTGATAGTACAGGTCCCAATTCCTTTCACAGGATATGTGGAGTTATCTCCAATAGTAACCTCTTCACTTGAGTGCATGTTAAGTGTTTCAAATTGATTTCTGAATCCAGTTATATGCCTTGATGCTCCACTGTCTATGATCCAAGTGTTTTTATTTGTATTTATTTCGCTTGATAGGACTAAGAAGAAAAGTGAGTTTTCTCCAATGACTTCGGCTAGAGTAGCTTGTGTTTTCTTCCTTTCTGGACAATTCCTGTGAGTGTGCCCATATTTGTCGCATTTGTAACACTGAATTTAGACATATCTCTTTTCTGATGGTTTTTATTTCCTCTCTTCCGTTTGGAGAACTTTTTCTTTTTGTTGAAGGTATTTGTATTAAGTGCTTGGATTTCTCCTTCTTTATTTGGCCCTAATCCTCTTGAGATTAGTCGAGATTCCTCTTGAATGCACTCATTCTTAAGTTGTTCAAATTTGGGTAAGGGGGGTGTTCTGCTAGTACATTGAATGTAGGATTCCCATGAAATTGGTAATCCTCTTAGGGCTATGAGAGAGATTTCTTGATCATCTACCTCATTTCCAATAGTTTGTAATTGGTCTTTTACTTCAGATATCCTTGAAAAGTATGTAGATATTGTATCATCTTTATTCATCTTTATGTTTAAAAGTTGTTGTTTCAAGGTTAACATTCTGCTAGCATTGTTAACTTCATATGTATTTTTAATGGTTTTAAATACTTCATATGCTTTAGACAGTCTGGCTATAGATGGAAGAATATGATCTTTGACTGAGTCAATAATTATTTTCTTTGCTTTTTTATTACGCCTTTTCCAGGTAGATTTCTCTGGTTCATCATTTGGCATGTCTAGATTTTCTTCTATGTAAGACTCTAATTCTAGTTCTTCAAGAATGGCAATGATTCATATCTTCCAAGAAATGAAGTTGGAGGCTCCTTTGAGTCTATCTTCCACTCTCATATTACTTGACATTTTGAATATTTTCTTAGTCGGATATATCCTCTGCGTATATAGCCTCTGCGTCGATTTGTTATTTACTTCTGATAAATGCTTATGGGTAATATGGCTGTCTAATTTATTCTCTTAATATGCTGGCTCTGATACCATGTTGTGAAATATGGATCGAAGAATAATGACAACGATTCTGGAAGACTGATTGTTGTGAGTTATTGATCGTCTCCATCATTGAATCCGGTTTAAATACAAGAGGAAAGGTTGCCTACATAGGGACATGTCCATATGTGGCAGTTGCCACGTATGGACATGCCCCTATGGAGGCAACCGTTCATAACAATTAGTTTGTTTATGTTTAATTTCCGAACTGTATGCTCTGTTAATATATCACTCTCTAGATAATAACCGATTTACCATCAGTTAGATTCACGAGGGCTATATCTTAACAATTAATCAATTCTTCTAATCCCTAATTAAGATTAACAAACTCAAGTTTGTTGAGATTAATTGTCATTTTCCAATTATTTGAATTTCTAAATTCAAATGAGCACATGGCTCCTAACTTTAACCACCTAACCTAGCCATCCCCTAACTTAACCCATTCAATCTAATCTTGGGTCTAACTAACCCTATCCTATCTTGCACATTCTAACCTCCTTATCCTAACCTCCCATGGTGTGGATATTCTCTCCTTGAGACACATGGCACTTTTGCCACATGTCTCCTCCCTTGGACACTTGCCCTCTCATGAGCAAGGCTCCTTGACACTTGTCACCACAGAGATGACAAGTATCCCTTCCTCCAACCTCTTCTCCAACTTGCTCAATCTTGGCCCTTGATATCTTCAGATCAAATCTGGCCCGTCGATTCCTGCCACCTCAGCTTTGGCCTTGGAATTCCTATAAATATCCCCCATTTTGGAGCAATATGGATCCCATCTCCTATCAATTTAGGCATCATTACTATAGGCAATTTGCATTTCAATTATCTAGTAATTAGATTTTGGATTAATCATAGCATGTTAATCTAGGTTCTCAAATCATGCATTTCATATCATCTTCATAGTCAATCATGATCAAATAGCTACTCAACTCTTGAGTTGCCACTTTGGAGGTCATTGCTCCACTGAGAGCCCATCAATCCAACACCTTCAAGGTCCTTAAGAATAGAGGAAAATGGAACATCTCAAGGAAGGCTTATGGTTTGCAACTTTGATTTAGTTTTGAAATTAAGCTTTTCAATTACATTATATTGTCTCATTATATGTGTATGCCTCTTATACTAACAACATTTTTAGCATCACAATAGTATGTGAAAATATTACAATGGGGAATGCATATGCATTCAGGCACATTGCCTAGATCTCACTGCTCAAAAGATATATGCCTAGAAGGCTACAACCCTCAAGGAAGTCTCACTGACTTACAATATGATTCAGACTACAACTCGAAAGGAATGAACTGCAATAATAGCATCTACAAATGCCTTATGACAGTTCCTGTTAAGTACAATTGTTTGCTTTGCAACACCAAACTCACCACAACACTTCGCTGAATTATATATCCTTTGTTCACACATTTACCTCTCTCTGATAATGCAGACACAATACCGACACTTAAATTACTTAAGTATATCACCTATATATACAAATCATCAACCTTGATAACAAGGTCGGCTAAACCCTTAACTCTCAACTCATAATAACAAAAAATACATTACATGATACAAAGATCGACCACCAAACCAATATTATGATTTACATTACATATCATGTACCTAATTCAAATTCCCAAACGATTACATCCACCGGAAATCTTGCCAAGATCAACCGCAACATGCTACACCACTAGAAATATGCATAACACGCAAATTATCACCAGTTCAAAGAAATCGCCAAAAACTTGCTCAATGATCAATGCGGATCACCAAAACAAATAGGACACAACTAGGAAACACCATCAAACACGTTAGAATATCATCCGGAACAGTTGCACCAACATCTCTTTTCAAATCTTCATCGGTCAACGTCTTAAAGTTCAAGAACACAACCAATCAACAATCGTCACAAAGAAAGATAACTTGTGGTGCACCAAATCACGAACCATTTGAAATGAAGATACAAAAGATCATCCCAAACAATAATCCAAAATCTCAGCACAAGATTTGATCACACCAGAATATATCGGAGGGAACACCGGATTCTGCAAAATAGTGATCAACAGAACCAAACTACAAAACCAGACCAAAAACCTTTTCCAAACTCACCAGAATAACTCATAGGAATATGTTGACACCAATGGCAACATATCCTAGCAATAGCAATGAACAACCAAATCAAACAATCTCCCCAATAATCCAACAAAGAGATGGATCTAGGACAAGCGTACAATTTGTAAATGTTTACGAGTTTCGCTCATGAAACATTTCGATCTATTTTGGGTGTCTGATGTAGGAGCACCCATGGTGTAGGGGCTATCCTCACCAACCAAAAAAATGTTTTATTTTAATTTCCATAGTTTAGGTGAATAAGTGTTGTAGTTTAAATATATATTTGTAATAAAGTCTAAAATATTTGCCAAATATTGGCCAAGTTGTAATGTTGCAGTGTTCTGGTTATTTGGACACCTAGTGGTATCTTCTAAGCATATTCTTAATATTATTCCATCTTGGTGTGGAATTGGAAGTTACATGATGGTAAATTATTCAAAATATTACATTTGCTATGTTTAAAGAGCATCTCTTCACAAGTGGGAATCCAGGTGACAAGTGGCATTGCATGTCTTACTACAAATTCTTGTGGAATTATGGAGTTGTCATAATTAACCAGTTTGATTGGTTGTTAGAGGAGGTAGCTTGTAACAACATTTATGGAGCATCTTGTGTTGTATCATTATTCTATGGTGGCCTCATTATTTGGGTTTGGTATTTGTAGAAAATATGATTTTAAATTGATAATTATTGTTATTTTTCATTGGTGGAAGTTGAGGTGGACTAGTGCAACATTATGACAACATTTAATGCAAAATATTGATATTTTTTGGAGGTATTTTCAATCTCAATGTAGGATTTGGTTGGGCTACCCAATAATGGATTGTGGCAACCATAGGGGGGTTATTCATGGGATCAAATTTCATAAAATTTGAAGACAAGAGTTGGAGGATTCAGTTTTACAATTGTAGGTTGAAGAATGACTAGCTAATTGAAGGCAAAAGGCATAGTTGGTGGTTACAGTTTGCAGGTGGAAGTGCAAGAGAGCTTAGGAGAAGGTTTTGGATGGCATATTGTTGTATCATCATTTTGTTGCAGGTTTATATCGGTTTGTAATCGAATTTGTATATTTGAATTGAAAGCCAACAAGCTTGCCTCTTGCCTGAATGTATTTTAGTTTTATTTCAATAATTGAAAAAAATCCTCTATATTTCTTGCATTTTTTGTGAGTTTTTGCTTTGAGTTTGCCGTTGTAAATCAAATTTGTTGAAGAGAGAGTATCTCTTTGTATCAGTGATATTAGAGCTAGAACTATTGAGTTAAACAAATCATTGGATGTGAGTCAGTTTGCACTAGGACGTGTGTGGTGGGTCTTGTAAAAATGCCTCCAAAAAGAGGTAGAGGTGGAAGTGGAAAATCTCTTGACATTGGTCGTGGAAGTGGAGAGCATTAAGAAGACAATTTGTGGAATTGTTACAACTGACCAATTTGATTGTTAGTTAGAGGAGGTGGCTTATGACAATATTTATGAAGCATATTTTATTTTATTCATTATTTTATGTTGGCCTCTTATTTGGATGTAATGTTTGGAAAAAATATATGATTTTACATTGATGATTTATGCTATTTTTCATTGGTGGAAGTTGAGGTGGACTTGTGCAATATTATGACAACATTTAATGCAAAAAATGAATAATTTTTGGAGTGATTTTAAATCTCAAATTGGGATTTAGTTAAGTTACCAAATATGGGTTGTGGTAACCATAGGGGGATTATTTATGGCATCAAATTCCATAGAATTGAAGACAACAATTGGAGAATTTAGTTTTTTAGTTGCAGGTTGAAGAATGAGTAGCTAGTTGAAGGTAGAAAGCCTAGTTGATGGTTACAGTTTGCAGGTGGAAGTGTGAGATAGCTTAGGCGAAGGTTTTGGATGGTATATTGCTGTAGCATCATTTTGTTGCAGGTTTATATCAATTTTTAATCAAATTTCCATATCTAAATTGAAATCCAATAAGCTTGCCTAAATGTATTTTAGTTATGTTTCAACATTTGAATATAAATCTCTCCCTCTCTCTCTCTCTCATGTGAAGTGCTACTTAGACCCTTATATTATTGGTTTAATATTTTATTTGTCTCCTATAAGCAATCCTATAAGGATTAGAGAGGAACCTCAATAGGGAAAGCAAATACAAGTTCCCCTTCTAAGTAGACCACCCCAAGTTGGATGCAATTGTCTTATTGGATGTCCTATCACTCATGGGCTAAGGGGTTGAGTTGACTTGGTTGGATGCTTCATGCCCTTGGGATTAATTGTGGCAAACGTTTTGGGTGCCCTATTGTAGAGCCATGATTGAGAGGGCAAATACAGTCTCCCTTTCTAAGTAGACCACCCCAAGTTTGATGGAATTATTTGGTTAGATGTTCCTACCGCTTGTGGGCCAAGGGGTCAATTCTTCTTGGTTGGATGCTCTATGCCCTTGGTCTTAGTTGTGACAAATGTTGCAAGTGTCTTAGCACGCTTCTTCTTCAACCCCTATTATGGTTTATTATAGGAAATGAAACTATTGATGATTTTTGGTTTCGACAAGTTAAAATAGCCATTACATGATTTATTATAGAATCTTATTAAATAGATTAAGATGATTATTAATATATACACACTTATTCTTTGTTGGATCTCTAACCTTTGTAGTAATATTTGGCCTTATGAATGACTTTTCAAATGTTCACGAAAATTATTGCAAGGTTAGTACCAAAGTTTTTGTTGGAAAGGAAATTGTTAATTGGTAAGTTTATATTTTTAAATCTATTATATTTCTTATTTTAATTGAACTTCTAATTTTAGGGCAATATTTAAAAACATCCTAAAAGGGGATACTACACCATTTCAAGATTTCATAATATTTTTAACTTTCTTCCTCATTTGGCATGCAAAGTCTTGAAACTTTGTTGTTCTAACAAAAAACACTACTTATCTCCTGACATGATGTAGAATGACATTAATAGTCTCAAAATGGATATGATTCAATATATAAACTCTCAAACGTCTCTTGGCACAGTGAGCTCCTCTAAGAGATGATTGATGTACAAAAGTGTATGATTATTGATAAGAAGGGCACGGTTTCAAGTGTATGGTCATGTGAAGGTGATATGAATAGACATGGGTAATATGTGCAAATGTGGATGACTATGGTCCTTCCTCCAAGATTTTTTTGTACATACATACATACATACATACATACATACACATATGTATGTATGTATGTATAGGCAAAAACATGAAGTTGTGTCGCACTTGGGGCTAACTAGGGGTTGTCAGGTCGGATTGAGTCTGGCCGAACTACCACCTTGCCACATGGTGTCCCGTGTCAGTGGTATGGTGCCTAAATGACACCAAGAGTTCGGTCGAACTCTTGGCACCATTTAGGCGCTTTTTGTGAGCGCTTGAGCTTAGAAATTAAAAAAAAAAATCAAAATAGTTTAGTCGAACTCAGTTTGATCGGACTCCCCTATGTGGTAGGTGATGTGGTAGCCAAATCACCTATTTTGTCTATATGTATGAAATTTTTCACTTTTGCTCAATTTTTCTTCAGGCAAAATATTTTTTTTGCAAAAATAAAAAAATACCCTTTTGTAGAGCTCGAAGTCACGAATCTAGACATTTAATTTTTTTTTAGTAATATGATTAATTTCAATATTTTTTATTAATTAAACATTGCGAGTAGTTTTTTAAGTTAAAAAAGAGGCTGATTAGAAATTAAAAAAAATATTAAATGATAATAAAAAATTTAAAAAATATATTTTTCACTAATTGAGATAATCTTCTCCAAAAGGTTAATTTTTTTTTATAATCATAAATTTAGTAGACAAAAGGTGACGCGGAATGAAAACTACCAAATTCGGCTATGTTGGACTTTAAAATATTATTATGAGAAAAATATACATACACACACACACACACACACACACACACACACACACACACACACACATTAACACTGCATATATATGTCCTCTATTTGGAAAATTAAAATCAATATAAAATAAATTCGTTTTCATTTTGTTTGGTGACGCCAACTAGAACCCCTGATTTTCAACATTTTTCAGCAATAAATAATTTGTCTTTGAATATATAAAAAAAATGTCAAATTTTTAATTTTAAAAAAAAAATAATAGACACAAATTTCATTAATATTTCTATATTTGATCAGTTTACATTATTTTAAAATTCAATTTAGAAATTTTAGTTTTATGTGGCCAAAGTTAAACATTTTTAGTTGTGTTGGCCAATTCCTTTATAAAAGTGTGACACAACATTGTGCTTTTACCCGTATACATATGTGTGTGTGTGTGTGTGTGTGTGTGTGTGTGTGTGTGTGTGTGTGTGTGTGTGTGTGTGTGTACATATATATGTATATGTACACACACACATATACATACATACTACGTATGCACGTACACACACACACATGTATATATCTACCCACTAAAAATATTTAGGGTCAAGAAGAATATGAAATGAACAACCAAGTGAATGTAATGGTGACATGTGGCAAAACAAGAAAAGATGGAATGCAACCATTTGGTTTCATAACTACAACACAAACGGTTCAACTTCTCTACTAGTGTGATATGAAAAGGAAAAAATATGTTGTAAAAGGAGTCATTTGGTTGACTAAGAATAAGTTTTAGGAAGATCAAGGAGGATTCGAGAGTTGATTGATAGAGAAACTCACTAGAGAAGAAAGGGTGACATTGAAAGAGAATGTGAAAGAATAATTTTGTCGTGGAGACAATAACACTCAAGTTGTTGTAAAGGCTTAAATCCCATATTGTTGAGAGGGTCTATGTTCCATGTATTTATAATGATCGTTTACTCTTGAGGAGTGTAATCTTCGAGAAGTAATACTATATTTAAATCAAAAGATAACAATTATTGTATATTCTCATTCATCATGCATGCGCAAAACATCAAGATTACAACTACATAAAAATTCTAGCAACAACCATCATTTGTATTGTTCATGATTCTAACATTCATTATATGGTAAAACTAAAAACAACTTAACGCTAACTAAAGAAGATCCCAACTGACACATCACTTCCTCCTTTTAAAGCAATTAAGAGAAAGTGGATCATTATTTCTTGCAATTAATCCTAAATAGATGTTGCATCTCCCTAACACTGAGGCGACTTATTAATTTAGAAAAAAAATTAACAACTAGACTACAAAGTCCCATTCTAGAGTTAACTCCTCTATTACTCCTTTATTCAGTGTCTTGTTCTAGTAAAACATGTCATGGAGGAAGACAACATCTTTGCCTTAGTCAATAGGTCAATAAAGACTCAAGGAAATGGAGATGAAAGGGTTGCAAATCTAACCTATTGGGAGAGTGTTGTATATTTAACCAATCCAACTTCAAACTTTCATTTGATATTATAAAGTGAGATTAAATAATGTTAAAGAATTGATTTTTTTGTTTTATCCTTGAAGTATGACATTTAAGTTGGACAAATCTACTAGAGGCTAAAAAATATGCTTAAAAATGGTAACATTTATTTTTTGAAATGCATTGGATTACCAATAGAGTACATATTTCAATGTTATGAAGCTTATTCAATTGTTGGTATTAGTAGATGATGGTAAATGAGAAGAAAAATATAATGATGCCTTATTTGGAAGGTGGATAGTTGGTCGGATTAGAGGTTCAAAACAATCATGTAATTGATTGCTCAAATGTAACTTGATCCATGTTGATGGATTTGGTAAACCTTAAATGACATGGGTATACACTTGAGATTTTGAACATACCTCCATAGATTCTTCCTCAAACTATTAACAAAGCTGAGGTGTATGGGGGTTGTGAGAATCACACTTTTTCGATATTTTAGATACCAACATTTTACCATGCTTCATAAATCTTGTAAAGGTGAACCAAAATCTATAAATAAGTAATGAAATGATTACAAAATTAAAGATTAGAAAAATGATAAAAATGTAATAACTAGCATGCTCTTAATAAGTTATGGAGGAGATTGTGCTTCACTTTCTCTTCTATTTAGATCTATATTTAAATAATTGATAATGATTCATTAAATTGAAATATATAATTTAACGATAATTATTTACAAATTTTGAATACTTACTTGAAAACTATTTATTTTAAATGTAATCATAAGATAATTGAATATTTTCACTGAAATAGAGAAAGAATACATCTATAATTATAATAGTAGGAAAGCAAGGAAGACTTGGGTTGCAATTTAACTATTGAAAGGTTATATGAAATCTATTCTCAGTGTAGCTTCAATAATTTAAATAATATTACCCAATCAAGGATGAGCTACACTTTAGTTTTAAATAAATAAAGGTTTCAAAAATCTATAAAAAGAGTACCAATACCACAATGAAATCTTAAGGTGGGTGCATTTGTTGAATTCATTACATAGTTTTTTCAAAGTGGTCTTATTTGATTTAATATAAATTAACTTTTAAAGTGCTATCATGGTTTTAATTACCATAGTGTGAGATATTTGGATGATTTTGTTGATGACATCAAATTTCAATGTCATATTTATAAAGATTTGCAATGGAAATATAATTCAACACATTCAAGATATAGTGAAAAACTAATGGTGGAGAAGGAAATTTTTGAAAAATGTAATGTGACTGTGAATATTGAGAAGTGTTTTGTAATGTAGCATCATGACATCAATTTTAATGCACATCATATTATTAATATTTAATAATAAATACAATATTAAAAGAGAAGCATTATAGATATCCTATATACATCTTGAATTGAGTGCTTTTGAATTGATGTTGTAAAAAATACACATAGTGAATTGAGTTTAACTTGGAAGCACTCAATTCAATAATATGAATTGTGAAAACATCATATCTCCACATCAAATATATTTAATGTCAAGAACATCAACATGCACAAAAGCTACAATCTTAAGAAAATACTAGTCTAGTAAAATTTTCTCAAGTAAATAAAATAACTCAAATTGATATCTCTTTGCATTTTTTAGATAGATGTATTTAAGATATTTTATACTAATTTAATTACTTCAAATTTTGAAAAACTAAATTTTGTATGCACTATCGATCATTACATTATATTTATTATTATTATATATTTTTTTGTCTTATTTTATTTTTTGATTGAACATATAATTTTTCTTTTGAATTATCATATACTTTATTTCAAACTTCAACATATTTAATATTTTGTCTCATTCAAAAAAGTTATAATATTATCATGTTCAACCATTTTATGTATGAATTCCAAACAATAACAATCTATATAATTACTCTTCCAAAAACTAATAAATAAAAAACACTAAATACTTATATATATTAAATATTTAATAACATACTTTTCCTAATTAATGTATTAAATTGAAGGGTCCTCTAAATATAAAATAGAAACATTTCCTTTCACTAACTCTTCAAATATATACTTTGTTGTCCTTTTTTTAAAATAAGAAACACAAATTAAAAGATACATATTATCTTTTTTCAAAATAAAAAACTAACATATCTATTTTTAAATCTTCTGTCAGAGGACCCTAATGATTCTATCGCTTGGAATCTGGATGGGGTTCGTCCACAACGGAAGGGGAGATCCTCCCTCCCTTCCTTCCAATCTCTCCCCCAAACTTGGCTCCGATGTCTCTCCCCAAACTTGGTTCATATGTCTCTGTCCCCCTTTGATTTGAGCTGGGGAGATCCTCCCTCCCTTCCTTCCAATCTCTCCCCCAAACTTAGTTCTGATGTCTCTGTCCCCCCTTGATTTGAGCTGGGTTTGTGTTGTTTCTGCACACCTTCCCTTGCCTCGTTAGAAGAATTTTTATAATATCATATTATCATATTTTTATTTTTATATTTATTCTTATTGTTATTTTCTATCCTCATAATTAATAATAATACTATTTCTAATCTATTATTATATTACTACTACTATTAATTTTTTTTTTTTTTTTAATATATATTTAAATATCACATATGTGAAATTAAAAGATAACTATGATAATCATTCATGTCCCTTTTAAAAAAGAATGTTTCAAATACCTAGGTAAGAATGTTTCAAATAACGTATGACATGGGGCGAACATGTTTCCTTAACGCGTAAAGGAAATATTCAGCTGCCCACACGCCCTAAAAGAGTATATAATAGCCTTCACTTTAGTCTATTTTTCATTGTAAAGCTGATAAGAGGCACATGATATGAGATGGTATATGCCACGTCATCGTCATTGGGCTGTAAGTAGAATGGGGAGATGTGGGGAAAATCTAGACAAAGAAATAATACATATATTTCTATATAGTTTTTCCCACCACTCCCCATTTTATTTGGGGACAATAATTGCAATGGATTATGAGGTATAGTATGCATTTTTATTATTTGTTTATGAATAATAAATGTTTGAAATATTTATTAGGGTTTTATATTTAATTTAGATTATTTTTGTGATTTATTAAATTAAAAATTAAAAATTTAAAGATAATTATTCTTAGTTTGATGGTTTTTGGATTTGAGTGATTAAATCTTTTATCAACATTTTAGATCATATTCCATGTTCCATCATCAAAATGAATTAATTAGAAAAGAGAAAAAAAATTACACGTTTAATATTTACTCCTTAGAATTATTTTGATTAATTGTTTTAAAATTTTATTAAAGAATCAATTTCTGATTTAATTGTATTTATATAAATTTAATCTGATTTAATTGTATTTCTATAAATTTAATATTTAATAGATTGTATTACATGCTATCATTTTTATCAATTTTTTTTTTTTTAAATTTATTTTATTTGAATTAATATAAAATAAAATTTTTGATTCTAATTCTAATTCTAATTAAAGATAAATTATTTAAAAGAAATTATATGATAATTAAAATTTCCAGGTGCACAATTAATAGGTCCTTTCCCCTAAGACTCAAAATTGGCTTGAATTCTTCTTTAATTTGATTTTTACAATTTCTTCCAACACCTTTAGAATTTAATCGAGGGTATACATGAATTATCTCTGTTTCTGGTGATTATTTTAGAAATATCTTCACGATCAAATCTGTTTCTCTTCTGGTTCAAAATGTTGGCTTCTCAATCTGGTTTCTGGTAAGGTCAAGTCAATCTCTTTTACAGTGAAGTTTATATCTCGTAGATTTGCGGTTTTCTTGCTGCTCTGAATCGGATTTAGGGTAAGATTACGGACATCTGTTTTTCAATAAATGTTTTATGTAGTGGATTTGTGCTTTTCTTGCTTTGTATCGATGTAAAACACAGGGGTCGTGTTTTGTTCTTAAATTATCCATGTTACTCCAACGATATTGTAAATTAGGCTTCGGAGAAATCTTAAAAGACCTGTATTATGTCAGAGGGTTTCATTGAGTTGTTAAGAGTGCTCACTCTGGGCTATTGACATATGCTTGTTCGAATTTTTTGTCAAATAAACTGCTATTGTAGGAATTATTGGACGCTCTGTTCTAACCAATCGTTTATTGGTGACGGCAAACCCTACTTCTGGATATGTAGAGCAGCAGAGATGAGAATATTAAATCTTCTTTTGTTTTTAAGGTAGATTTTAATGTCTTAAACTCTTTTTGAAGGATTTGCCTCTGCAAAATTACTGGGGAAGGGCTTATTTTTGAAAGTTTGCATTTTTTAGAGATGAAAAATTCAGGCAGGCTGCCAATCGATTGCCTATTTCTTTTTAGTAGATAAATTGGTCAGATAAAGCAACCCCCTTATTTTTTTCAAAGAGGATAAATACACGATTGTTTAGTATAACTGTGCAAGAATGTAGAGATCTAAAATAGGGAAGTCAAACTTATACCTGACATTCATGAATTGCTAACACAATGAACGGAATCCGTGTTCCTCTTCGTAGGGGTTGCTCAGAGAGTTTCAGAAAATTATGCAATGAAACAATTCCGGCAGAAGTACTGAGCATCTATCTCTGCTGCTGGTTTCAGTGTTCAACATGTCAATTTACGAGTAAGTAATTGTAACCCTGCAAATCGATTTCAGTTTGTCAGATCTCCATCTTTAAATTCGTGAGCAACAACTGCAAACTTATGGTTCCTAGAACCAGCTAGAATAATGTTTCCAAAACCAATATTTGCACCAAATTTCACACGAACGATTTTAATTCAAATTTGCAGTAGCTCATTTTTTTCTATTTTTCTTTGGGAAATTTCCTGCAAGATTGCAGCATAATAACAAGGGTCACACCCCTCTCAATCGAGCCCCAGGGGCCAATATAAATCCAACCAGATTTGAATCTGGGTAATGGATCTAGAGTTCAGATTCCTATCTCACACCCACTGGATTGCAAACAAATAATTGTCAACGGTCTCCCCTGATCCAGAGGAGGGTTTACCCTGTTAAATTGCACCTTTGGCTAAAAATAGCTTCAAGTGCTGCCTATGCTCTGGGGTTTTCTGATATTCAGCGACAACTTTCATAATATGGTGATAATCTTTATACCAAGTATTTGAATGAGATAGTTCTTCAATTCCACCTAGGGTTGTAGATTAAATTGTTAGATTTTGTTTACCATGGTAATTGCAATGGCTCTATATATCTGCATACTTCAGAGTGTTTCTACTTTCTAGAGGTTGGGTGTTTTTTAAACACGTTATTTAGCGTATTTCGGTTCCTTACCTAATTTCTAGATTACAAATTAACAGACATAACTTCTCAAAGTTTGAGCGTATTACAAGTTAATCAAATGGTAGTGAATTTGGCTCTCTGCAGAAGTGACCTACAATAAATAGTACAGTTTCTTGGCATATATTGGCCCACTTTGAATGTATTGGTTCCTTTTTCATCTAGGTGCTAGGAAGCAAGATCCTTTGATGATTAAGTTGTACTAACACAGCAACCTTCACATTTACATTTCAAAAACAGTTCTTATGGATAGTGGTAGCATCCTTGAAAGTTAGAAACTATATTTTTTTTTTTAGATCTATTAATGTGTATCATATAGCAAGCACTATGGCCCAAAAGGTGCACAGAGATCACGAGCCTGCCAGACCCAGTGGAGGCTTGAGCCTGGGTCGATGCAATAACAGTGCCACCTGTGACCATTACATGATGCCCTCAACAGTTGTATTTTTCCAATTTTATTACTTATATGGCATGAGTTTATGTTCAACTTATAAAAAATATTTACTTAAATGTTTCCCATTTCACCAGTCATTCTATCATGTTAACTAGAAACGTGTGTCATAAAAAATGTATGCAATGAACTCCCATCACACATTTCATAGAAGGGGCTCTCTAACTTGGAAGGCTATCTAGTTTCTAGAATGTATCAAAATATACATGCCTCTCATGTATCATAATAGATACCTTGGTGCATCCTAAAGACTGGATAGTCATTTCTCTAAACAGAAAGGAATGTATTTCTCACAAATAAACCCAATCTCATATGACTGTATACAACTCCCCAAGTTTTTTATTCTACCTTTATTAAATATTTTTGGAAGTACTAGCTGCAATTAACTTATTTTTTACTACACTAAAAATATATTCTATAGAAGAGTTTCCATGAGTTATGAAGATTACCCATTCTGAGATGTACTGACGTATATGCTTAGTTTGAATTTTCTGTCAAACAAGCTGCTATTGTAGGAATTGTCAGATGCTCTATTCTAATCTACGGTTAATCGGGGAGGGCAAACCCTACTTCTGGATATGCATAGCAGCAGAAATGAGGTTATTAAACATTCTTTCCTTGTTAAGGAAGATCTTTCTGTCTTCTATTCTGTTAATGTATATGTAGAAATTCGAATCTGCATAGTATTTTCCTGTCCTTCCTCCCTTCTTTGTGTTGAGTAATCTTAGATGGTTGTTCGTGCTTGATCTATCTACAAAATTATGCCCGAATGGATGCAATGACAGTGGCACCAGGAACCATTGCATGATGCCCTCAACAGTTGTATTTTTCAAATTTATAAAAATCAAAATTGTTACCTATTTGAATCTGCAAACTGGTATCTTCTCCTTCCTTCTTTGTGTTGAGTAATTTTAGATGGTTGTTTGTGCTTGATCTGTCTTCAAAATTGATAAATATGTGATACTAATTCTAATTAAATATAAATTATTTAAAAATTTATATGATATTAAAAATTTATAAAAAATCATTTTTATAAACAAACAAATTTATTGACGATCAAAAGTTGAATTGAATTTTTCTTTAGTTTAAATGTAATGTCTCAAATTTAAAAATAAAATAAAAAATCAAATCATTAATACTATAAAGTTATAGAAGATTATTTCACAAAAATGAAATCACTAAGATTGTAACTCAAAGAACGTGAGATTGAAAAGAAGGATGATCAATTCATCCTCTCCACACTTTCAAAGTTAAGACCTAACTACTCAGCTTTCTATTCCACCGAGAGGGCTCTTGGTCCAACATGGTCAATGCCTTATATTGATAATTTTATTGTAGATCTTACAAGGGAGAAAGATAGATTAATTTAGATGGGCACCACTGCAAAACTCAAGTCCTCATTGCAAAGAGTGGAAAATCACAAGTTCAAAACAAAGATAGTAAGCAAAAGGGTAATGAAGAGAAATCACAATTGTCAAATCGAGACAAAAAGAAAGAAAGAATAAAATGTTCCTATTACAAACAATTGGGACATAAAACATTCAAAGGTATGAAGAAAAAGATTAGGCACTTATCTCATCTTCTTGAGGAGAATAAAGGAGTCTTTGAATTTTCATCGTCACTAGACAAAGAAAATTCAAATGGTATGACATTAACATCTATAGTTTCAGAATAATAGAAATGGCTTCTTGACTTGGCAACATCCCACCATATGACATATTCCCTATATCAATATATTTCATTGTATCATTTAGATATAGTTGAAATAAAAATAGAAAACAACATTACTTTGAGTGTTTGTGGAAAATGTACCATTTAGATAGGGAATTGATATTTCATTCATGTGATTTTTGTTCTAGAATTAAATAGGAACTTTCTTTCTATTCATCAAATTGCAAATAGGGAGTTTTGAGAAAATAATCGAGTTTCAACCAAATTTATTTGTCATCCGAGACTTGCTAAGCAAAGCAATTGTAGTTGTTAAAAAAGCTAATAGTTCTTCTTGTTTATAGACATATACAAACTTTGATCCAAATGATTATTCTTCTATCGTACACTCACTAGCATCTAATGTAGAAAAATCATCATCTATTGCAACAAAGTTCAAAGGTGTTTTAGAGAAAGCTTCCAAAGATTCTTATCATTAATACAATATTGACTCCATTGAGGATATATGTAGTCACCTTTAATGTATGAGTCTTTGTATCATGTCTAGTTTACTTTTTTCATCACTATTTTTAAGGATTTTTTTTCCCACTAGGTTTTCTTTCATACTCTGCTTTATGAGAGATTCTTTTGTGCATGGGTACCTGCCATGACTAGTAGCAAAGATTTATCATCATTAATGCTTACATTACTCCCTGAGTTGCCCTTAAGGGGAGAGGGGGGCAGGTGTTGTTAGTGTAAATTGTGACATCATGTCTCTAGTTTGCTTTTAGCTCGCATAGGCATAGTCCTATTCACATTGTTTTAGTCTTAACTTATGCACTTTTAGAGAATGAGGTTGAGACATGTGTACTCACTTAGAGAGGCACCTCTTCCACACACATGCCACTTGTTCACACACTTGTCAATTGTTCTCACAAGTGTCCCACATATGGAGGGGTATTTAGTCATCATTCCTACCTCCTCATCTCACTAACTTGCCTATATATGGAAGCTACTATGTACATTCATATCATCTCTTGCATAGCATAATTTTTGGGTTGGTATGTGCCAATTGTTTGTGGAAGTTTGGCTTTACTTGTTGATCTTGATAAACACTAAAAATTCAAAGATGTTTAATTTGATTCATAAAGAGAAATTTATCATTAAACATGATATAGGAAACAAAAAACATGTAATTAACATTTCGTATAATAAAAGAAAAAATATAGAGTTGTTTTTCACCTCTAATAATAAAAAGGTTGAGTTGTGTGATGGAGGAGATTTGGAGAATTCTTTTTTAATGATTTTGAAAATATTTTTATCACCCAAAAATATATATGTATGTATGTATGTATGTATGTGTGTGTATATATTTGTATATGTATGTCTATATGTGTGTGTATATGTACATGTATACATATCTTAAACCAAGGAAAACCAAAAGCACATAAAAACCAACTCATAATTAAAAAAATGCTTCACTAACTAATTTAATTTAACCACAACTCACATCTTAATTGTTCCAAAGTAGAGATTAGTCACAATGCTTACCAGAAGAATACATGAAGAAGAAGAAGATGCACCATCTTTAGATGCCAACATTTTAACTAAATCCTAAAAATACTAATACTATTGCAAACCTTATTTGTTGCTAAAAAGAATTGTTTTAACAAACAAAACATGCTCAAAGATGAAATCTAAATGAAAATGTTGGTAGCGAATACTTGGAATGCAAAACAATGAAGAGTAGAGAGTGTTCTGAAGAAATGCATCAAAATAACTCGTGGATGACTCGACTTGGATTTGAATTTTCAATTAGTCTTATCTTTGGTAAACTCAAGGTTCTTCTAGGCATCTTAAAACAAGTGTTGCAGAGTAGTGAAGTTCTTGCCAAAGTGCAAGAATGATTTTTTTTTTTGTCTATTTTGTCTGTTATCTTTGTTTTGTTGCCATTAAAGAGATAACATATGTCTTATGTTATAGCATGACTAGAGAGAATTACATATTTTATGTGTTACGATAATATTTTTATAGGAAGCTCCTAAATTTCTATGAAGAAACAAAGCTTTGTAGTTTTTGAAAAATAACCATTTTGTTTATAAATGTGGAAGCTAGAATGTAGAACATGTATCATAGGCTTTTGTTACTAAACAAACAGTGGAGTGTTAGTAATATGTAAAATTGATTGTTATTGACCCAATCCTTACAAATTCATTCAAGTTAAACTCAAAGATTATTGGGAACTAATGACAAATTTGGAAGCGTCCCTAATGACCATGTTTCTCTACAATAATGCACCATCCCAACATGTTTTCACTTTTTAGACTATAACGTGTCCCCATTTAGACTTTGTTTGTATGGACCTCTCCAACCAATACCAAGCATTAATTTGTTGTTCAAATTATAGAGGGTTTCTTCTAATGGAAAACAAAATGGAATAATGGAAGGGGTAAACCATCCAGATTGTTATTGTAAACACTATATGAAAACTGTATTTCATAACCTCCTTGATCAAGACCCTGGGCTTATTTAAAGACATTCAATTACAAAACTTCAAAATTTTGGAGTTCATGGTATATTCAGATTAAAGTGATTTTAACCAAATATCACAAAAAATTATTTTCTTTTTTATGAAATTTAGAAGGTACCCAATAAACCTCTCAATATGCATTCATCTACAAATTATAGAGCACTCAAAGAGGATCGATTTGTGGTAAAATGAACTAGATGATTTGTTAACAATGCAGATTCTTTGAGGTTTAATGAACTTACCTTGAGAGATACGCACATATTTAAATAGTTGTTTACATCATCTCTTAGGTATGACCTTTTTCTTACTTAGATCTCTTTAATTAGTCAAGAACTTAAATCCGAAATGATTCTCTATGGTCCATTCAATAGGATTTGTGGCCAAAGGAGTTACATGAGTTGCTTTATGAAAGAGCAATTTGAAATTTCCTCCTCCATGATGCCTAAATTCTAGGCCTAGTAAACCAATGGTTAACTTTTCTTAATACATGTTTGCTTCTACACTTACCTTTCGAGGTAGTGTGTCTCCCTCCTATGGATGCAAAAGAAACATACAAACAAATCAATTGTAGTTCAAGAAGAATAAATGAAATTAATTTTAGTAAGCTGACAGCTAAGGAACATTTATTTCTATGAAGAAAAATTAGTCAAGTAATATATTATTGGCTACATATCTTTGTTTCTTTCTTTCTTTGAAACCTCAATTTCTTTCTTTGAAACAACAATTCTTCTTCTTGCAAATATCTTAGCCTTAATGCTATTGATACCACATATGGAAAGTGGCAACATCAAACAAAGCAATACCACACTTAATCAAATTTTGAGTGCTCACAAGCTCATTATAGTAAATGGTTGCATTTAATACCAGCACTTGCACCATCAAGGGTTGTGATTGATTCACCAATAAGAAAGAAAATATGAATAGTGTCTGCTTAATTTTAGAGAGAAAATATGTTTTTCAATAAAGTGAAATAATTCTACCATAGATTTTTTGAGCTTTAAAACCTAAATTATTTTATAAACTTTTCCTTTAATACAAAATAATCAAACAAATTGATTCCTTTTCTTAAATTTCCCATAACATTTAAAGGTCAAATCCATGAAAACTGAAGTTGACAATGGTTCAAATTTTCAAATGTCATAGAGCTTTAGACTAAAATATATGCAAAGCTTAAGTATGATTGAGAAGTGTTCTAAACTTTAGAATAAATCTTAAATTATTTATTTGTAATATTAGATTTGTAAAGAATATTTAGATATTGATGATATAAGTAGAAAAAAAAGTTTCCTGTCAAGGGTAGAAGAATCCCTTGCAGAAGCTACGTAAGAATTCAACTGTGTTTGATTGCAGGGGGCTGTCGAAGGCTGTGATAGAGCCATGCAATTTTGAACTTCGTTGGCAATCATTTCTCCCATGATGTCTAGGAGACAGAGCCCTGCAATATGTGCATTGTTTTCCTTACATTGAGATTGAGAAGCTTGAAAAACTAGAGAAATGGTCTGCTGAACTGTCATTTTCACAGTCTTCATCATCATCTGCATGGCCTTATCTGTTTTGAGGTGTCTATTCACACATTCATCACTATAGATTGTTGATGTTGCTGATGATGTAGCTGAAAGGGATGACTCACAAATGGGTATTAAAAACCCTTCTATTGGGTATCACATGCAAATGGATTTTGTGGAATTTTCTCTTATTGCCTAAGCTCTACATTTGTTGTATTGGGCTGTTGTTGAATTTTGTCTTTAGTTTTGACTTTTTTTTCGGGAAGACCCATGCAGGGAAAGGGAGGGAGAGGAAGGAAGATCCTAATTGATATTGGCATAGGATTTGAAGGTTGATCTGATGTCTTCCCTTTTTTAATTCTCACCTGCATGAGAACTGTCCAACACTCTTATTTTTTTGACAAAATATTGTCTATAATTTTATGAAGGCATTTGTGCCCTCTCTTGCTTTGAATCTGCTTCCTCTGGTCTTGAAACCGTCAATAGGCACAGACCAAAAAATTGACAAATATCGTTTGGCCTTGAAATATCTACAGTGCCTTGAGGGAAGTCTGTTTACTTGTATTGGGAACATATAAATCCTCCCTGTCATCCTGCAACCATGAATAAAACGAATAATAGTGTGCAAAAAATATTTGAATTAACATTTGTCTGAAAAAATATGTAACTTCACTAAGAAATTAGCAAATGGAAATCAAATATTGAGAAAAGATGACATTTGATTGGTTAATCGCATATAGTTTAATCACGTGTTAAGGTTTAATCCTCCATAATAGTTCTATGGCCATGGTATGGCAAGAACTAATAAGTCCATCTTTAGCAAGGAGGACTATTAAATGACATGAAATAAATTTGGTAGTTGTTCCTACCGAACACATCCAAATTTTAAACTAAAGTTAGGGCAAAGAGAGGAGGGGAAGGAGGAAGAAGGTGAGAGAGGAGGGGAGGGAGGAAGAAGGTGAGAGAGAGAAGGAGAAGGTGTGCGCGCGCGCGTTCGTCCGCTCGCGCACGTGAGAGAGAAAGAAGAAGGGGAGGGACCCTGGAGAAGATGTACATGCATGTGTGTGTGAGTGAGTGAGAGAGAGAGAGGGGGGGAGATGATGTGTGAGAGAGAGAGGGAGACATGAAGAATGGAGAGATAGAGAGGGAGAAGGATGAGAGGGAGGGAGAAGGTGTGTATGTGTGTGTGAGAGAGAGAGAGAGGGGGGGGAGGGGGAGAGAAGATGTATGTGTGTGAGAGATAAAAAGAGAGGGAGGGGTAATGAAGAATATGGAGGAAGGGAGGGGAAGGAAGAGAGGGAGAGGAAATAGGGGCAGGATGGAGGGAGATGTTGTGTGTGTGCGTATGTGTGTGTGTGTGTGTGAGAGAGAAGATGCATTGTGATGGTTTTTTCAATACAGAGCATTTGGCGTGCACCATATTTGGTGCACACCAAACTTGTTGGGCCTTGGAAAACACCAAGCCAAAGGCTTTGGTTGGATGCCTTTCTCGGGCCTAAGACGTGTTTTCTAGCAAACATTAAAATTTCTCTTTTTTCTTCGTGCTCTCCATCAGGTTTGCAAGTGTTTCAATGCAAACGAAAAAACCACCATACAATCGTCAAGCTCTCTCCTAGCTATCCAGCCATATAATTCTTTTCAAATTTTGATAATGTTAAGGTCTTCATCCATAATTTCTTTTGTTAGTGTGTTCGTTTTTTGTCAAAAACCAATATGTCATATTTAGGCTATAGATTTTTACCTATTTATCATATTTTGAAACAAATTACCTTTTTAGAAACTAGACTCCATTCTACACAATTTAAAAAAAAGTGATCCTTTTTTTTATTAGTATTCACAAATTTGGGGAGGGGTGGGGGCGAGCATGCTCAAATTTCTGTTTTTAGGATGTATCCACTTTAGAAATTTGTAAAAATGTAAATATTCATAAAAAAATTAGTCAAAAGATTTGGGATAAAATTCATGTGTTAGCTACTTTCTCACTAGAGCGGTTTGCAAAATTCTTTAAAAAAAATATTTTAGGGGCACCACATTTGATGCTATGCTATGTTTTCTGAAAATGTTTGAAACCCTTAATCTCCACCATTTTCAAAATAAATTAGTAGTTTAGTAAGTAGATTCAGAGCACTTCAACTTTTGTTCTTGTTGCATCTTCAAATTTTGAGTGTACCTACCTTCAATTTCTCGTCGAAGTTCAAACTTTGTTGACTTCACTGGGATAAAAGTGGCAGCTTAAGACCCCTTTTTGGTCCCCCATCTTTGTGGACTTATATATACATATTGGAGCCATTGGAAGTTAAATGAAGAGGTCAACATTTTGGTCGAGCATGTATGGGGGATAACAATTATTAGACATGTAAAGTTGATGATTGATATCATAGGATGTTGGGAATCAATAGTGAGCAAGGTGAATTAAATAAATCAAAAGGATTGTATTTTAAACAATGCAATCCCTTGATATCATCTATAAACACTATGGATGCACCCATTCGGTTGGTCTACAACAAGTGATAGATGACTTTCTTAGCAAGTATTTTAGAGAAGAGGCTATAAAAAGTTCTTAATATGAGCACTATTCTTTTGTATATAGTCTAGTGGGTGTTAGGAGAAGAATTCATGATCTTTGACCATTGTCATAAGGTCAATTGAACATTTCCTCATTGTTTCTATTGTCATGTTGGATCTTATAGAGGCAACATAGTTGATTCAAAAGATGGTGTATATTTTGTTTATAAAATAATTTCTTAGAAATTGGATGAGGTTCTTATGGTTTTTATCTATGGTTGAGATATATAATCATCAAAATTTTAATAAAGATTAGGGTTTGAGAAAAAAAGAACATAATACTGAATTTATTTGGTAGTTTGAAAGATCCCCAACCCAATTTTAACCAAATTTGATCTAAACATTGAGGTTATTTGCAATTGTTTCTCTTATTTTTCTCTATTACAATTCTCTTTTTACTATTCCCTTAAGGCCAACTTTAATACTTCAATTTTAATTATGGATTCAAACCCAAAACTTCGATTTGAAAGACTCGTAAAGCTCCCCGTTCAGGTCCACAACCTTTGATTGGGTCCCCAACCCACACTATTGACTTATTGGACCCTAATAGTAGGCCAACCTCCACTAAGGTCTGAGATGCCTAAGGAAGGGACATGACATAGTCTATGTAATTATCCTACTATATAAAGGCATAGAGCACATGGCAATGAAACTCTATACATTATATTTGGAATCAACAGGGTTAAAAAAACTATAAGTGAACAACTAATTATTTGAGAGTCCATGTAACTGTCTCACTGTATAAAGGCATGGAGTATATTTAGAATCAAAAGGGCTAAAAATATCTAGAAGTGAATAACTAATTATATCATTGTCTCGAAAATTATTAAACCCTCGACTTCATCCATATAAATAATTTATAATTTATTTGAGGAAAAGAAAACATAATAGATGATTTATAATCCATTGGATGAAAAAGCCACATAACACATAATTTATTTGATAGTATGTGTAATTGTCTAACTATATAAAGGCATAAAGTTCATGTCAATGAAACCCTATACATTATATTTGGAATCAAAAGGGTTACAAAAAATGGATAGATGCAAAACTAATTATTTTACCGTCTTGAGAATTATTAAACCCTCAACCACATCCATACATATAATTTATAATATATTTGAGAAAAAAACCATATGATACATAATTTATTTGGTGTAATTAAAAACCACATAATAGATGATTTATTAATAATGTATGCGGGAAAAGCGGTTCAATGAAACTTAAATTGTGAAAATATTCAAAGACTTGCACACACACCCATGGGACTATTGGTGAAAGTTATGGAGCCATGAGGAATAGCTCAACTTCCCAAGGAGTGTTCCATGGTTCTCTATCTCACAAGGTCCCTCAAGCCAATGTCTTTGCTCTCAGATCACTAAGCATAGTGACTTAGGGATGACAAATGCAAGAACGAGGGATGCTTTAGATCAAATTTAGTATGAATGCATCCTATTTATGCATGATTTTAACAAATGAACTAAACTAGATGACAAGATGACAAGGTTAGTAAAAGTACTATCCTAACATGATATACTAGTTATATGTTTTAATCTAAGATGATAGAAATACTCTAAAATGATTATTAGATTTATTTATATTGCAAAGAGAGGCTAAATGCTTACTAAAATTGAGTATAAGTATGATGCTAAAGACTTGGATTCTTTTGAAGAAGGAATGGGCTCTATTTATAGAAGAAACAATGCAATGGATGATCAGGATTGAAGGATCTTATCAAGGGTCAGGATTGAAAGTTATCAATCCATGTTTACAATTCTCACCAATGAAATGGTGACAATTGTCAACATAAGACTGCTTGAGAGGGGATGTAAGAAGCATTAAATGCTTGAGAAGACCTCATGGTTACCTTAAGAGGTAAAGGTTAAGGTTATCCATTGGATAAAGCTTTTACCCAAAAGGTAAACTCTTGTGCAAGGGTTAAAGGGATAACCATGGTCAAAGCAATGAATGCTTGATGAGACCCTTGGGCTAGATGAGGGTTGAGTTAGGCAAAAAGTCTCTAACCATGCCACTAAGGGTTAGTTAGCCATTAATGGTTTGAAAGACTTTGGGGACAAATTTGTAAGAGTCCTTCCAAATTTGGGGGTATTTAACAAGTTAGCTTGTTGAAGGCATAAAGGCTTTAATGCCTTTGGAAGACTTTACTCCAAATTTGAGAAGTGACCTCCTCAAATTTAGGGAAAGGGGATAATTGAAGGGTTTAGGTTAATTAATTAAGATTAGAGGGATTCTAGAAGAATTTAGGAAGAGGGTTAGGAGGCAAGTGGGAGATGTAGGAAAATGCAAGTGGGTGATGAATAATAGGATTTAATTAAAATAAATTGCTTTATTTTAATTTGGTTGCAAGTGGGGGATTTAAATAAATTAGATTTATTTATTTGGGGTGAACTATTTAATTAAATGTAAATTTAATTAAAAGTAGAGAGAAGAGATTTAATTAAATAAAATGATTTATTCAATTAAATGATATAAAGAGGCTTAAGTGAATTTTAAATAAATAAATTGAATAATTTATTTAATTAAATAGAGGAATGTGGATGATTTAATTAAATTGGATTTAACTAAATAGAGGAATGAGAATAAAATGAACATTAAATATTCATTTAGGAATATGGTCATTTTTATACGTCTACATTTTGCCCCTCTTTGAAGTGACGTGTGTGCACATGCTGATTCAAAGAAAATTGACGTGTTGTCAAAATTTGATCAGTGATTAGTGTGATGTCGTGTATCGAGATGTTCATGTTGTGCCTCAGATTTGATAAATGATGTTCCAGATTTGATAAATGATGTTGATAATGCTCCAGATATTAAGAATTGATTTGATATGAAAAGTTGATATGATGCCCCAGATTTGATGAATGATATTGATGATGCTCCAGATATGAAGAATTGATTTGATATGAAAAGTTGATATTCAAGATTGATGTCGATATGAAATTGATGTCGAGATTTGATATGATAATGCCCCCTCGAGAGATCGTTCGTGCACAAAAGGCATGAATGATCTCTTGAAAGAAGAAGAATGTTTTTTGAAAGATAGAAGAGTGGATAGTGATTACATGCATGGGTTTGATCAGATTGATTAGATTGATTGCATTGAGATCAAGTCTAGTTTCAGGTATGACACCTCTTGTATAAGACATGGATGATCGAGCGTCTGGTTTCAAGAATGATACCTCCTGTATAAGACATTGATGTTCAAGCATCTGGTTTCAGGAACAATATATCCCATATAAGACATGATAGAAGATCGTTTGGAAGAATGATGAAGATATGAAAGTGAAGAAAGATTCCATGATGATGCGATAGATATGCATGTGAGGGATGCAATGATGAATGATATGCATTATTTTTCGATATGAGATTCTATGAGGATGATGTGATGCTTAGATAAATGATGCTCTTGATTTTGATTATGATGTGAATGTATGATTCATGATTTTGATAAGCGAAAATGTGATGATGCATTGCTTTGATTTATGAGATGTGAGATGTGAGACGTATCTTGAAAATGAGATGTATGATAATGATAATGATGTGCAACTAAATGCAAGATTAAAAATGATGTGCAACCTAATGCAAGATTAAGATGATAATGATGTGCAGCTAATTGTAAAATCATATGCAACTAATTGTAAAATGATATGCAACTAATTGATCATCCTCATTCTTTCGTTTGTCATTCCTGTATAGTCACATGTTGTTGCTTTCTTTGTGTTTATCATCATTGAGCATTGATTTGTTGGGATATGTTGAAAAATTATACAAACATAATGGTAGAATTGAACCATAATGACCTTAGAAAAATTTATATGATTTTTGATTTTGCAAGATGGCACAAGCGTCGAGGTATAATTGAACCAAGATGATCTAAGTGCGGCTTGTGTATAAACAGACAAAATTAAACCAATTGTATGCGCAAAGTGGAACCATGTCTTCAGTGATATGCTTTGAATCACGTTTCAAGACAAATATTTGCACCATACAAGTGATCGCCTTGCAGACATAAAACCAAAAAAAATATTGGAGTCCCAATTTCTTTCTCTAGCTCGATGCCTTGTTGAGAAAATTTAGAGGATCCAATAGTTCAAAAAAAGTTTAAGTGCAAAATAGTCAAAACTTAATGCAAGATGCAAACATTTTATACTTCAGAAAATCATCCATCTTGTGTTGTGAATCTGTTAAGTGTATCAATGTTTTATTCTCATGATTGTTTGTTTGGTTTGCTGGAAATGATTCTCTTAGTCTACTGCATTTTTGACTTAGGACGGAATGTTAATCAATGTTGCCCCTAGCTAAATTTACCTCCTGAGGTGGATATGTACAGTGATTACCAAGCCATGGTGGGAAATGATGAAATGATTTTCGGATAAACTAGGATAGTGACTACGCTAAGTATATCCTTGATAATATTGCTTGGATAAAGTGTTGGGCAATGGCTGGTAGTGCTGGATTGCAGATATAAAAGTTCTTTAGTATAGATAGATAGAGGAGCTGTCTTCTCATAATAGCATCTGTTGCCAGGTTTTCACCAGTTGTTTTTATTGTACCTTTTTATTTGCTTTTTCTAACTTTTTAATTTTTTTTTAATTTTTTATTTTTTCGTGCATTAGACTGCTCAAGTATAGTATTTCTTCAAATGGATGTTGTTAGTTGGTTTGTCGAGCCCATCTCCTTCGGAAGTTGTTAGCTGATAGGTGCTTGATCCATAGGCTGATATGATGACATAGGGACCCAACCAGTTAGGTTCAAATTTCCCTTTCTTTTCCCAATCCTGTTGATTTCTGGGATTTTCTTTGAGTACTAGATCACCAATTTTAAAAATCCTAGGGATGAATTTGTGGTTGTAGCTTCGACACATGGGTTGCTGATATGATTTGAGGTGAGTATAGGCATGTTGTCGCTTTTCATCTAGAAGTTCTAGCTCTTGCAATCGGTTGACTCGATACTTTTCATTCGGAATGAGGCCTTTCAAAGATATGAGAGATGGGATTTCTACCTCCGGGGGTAAAATTGCTTCTGATCCATACACCAATGAATATGGCATAGCCCCTATAGGTGTGCGGATGCTAGTTCTGTATGCCCAAAGTGCTGGATTGAGTTGCACGTGCCAATATTTTCCTGCATCATTCACTGTTTTCTTGAGGATTTTTAATATTGTTTTATTGGATGCCTTAGCTTGACCATTTCCTTGTGGGTAGTAAGGTGTAGAGAAATGATGTTGGATCTTGAATCGTTCACATAGTTCTCGCACATCTTGGTTTTTGAAAGGTTGTCCATTATCTGTGATGATGGAACTTGGAATGCCATATCTGCATACCAGATAATTAAGAATGAAAGAAGCAATTTGTTTTCCAGTTACTATGGTCATGGGGACCGCTTCAATCTATTTGGTAAAATATTATGTTGCAATGATAATGAACTGATGTCCATTTGAAGATGAAGGGTGTATTTTACCCACTAAGTCTAGTCCCCACTGACAAAAAGGCCAGGATGTTGTGAATGGTTGTAGTTCTTGTGCGAGTGCATGTATAAGATTGCCATAGATTTGGCATTTAAGACATTTCTTTGCAAAATGATACGAATCCTTTTCCATTGTCGGCCAGTAATATCCCATTCGTAGAAGTTTTTTTAGCGAGAGTAGGGCCACTTGAATGTGTGCCACAGATACCTTCGTGAAGCTCGTGTAAAGCAGAGTCAGATTCATTACGATCAAGGCAATGAAGAAGAGTACCATCTAGACCTCAATGATACAGAGTATTAGTAGTGAGAGTATAATGAGCGGCTTGCCGGATAAAGTTGCGTTTTTGGTTTCGAGACAAATCAATGGGCAGGGTATTGGTTTTGAGATAGTCATATATTGTTTCGTATAACGGAGAGTTTTAACCAGTTAGGGCATAGATAACATGGGATGCGGAATGGTCATAGGCTGGGGAGAACAGTTGCTCTACTAGAAACTCATAACGACTCTGTTGTTCTGGAATTTGTAGCAGTGAAGCGATAGTAGCCATTGCAACGGCTGCTTTGTTGTCCAAACTTGGTAATTGTTCGAAGGTGATGTGTACAAAATATTGTTTGAAATCATCCACCATTCATTTATATGGTAGCAGCTTGTCATCTTTCATCCGATAGTCATTGTTGATCTGATTGATGACTAGTTGTGATTCTCCATAGACTTTTAATTCTGTGATTCTCCATTCCACGACCATTTTGATCCCTGTAACCAGTACCTTATATTCAACAATGTTATTTGTGCATGGAAGCATGAACCTATATGATCTTGGTATGGTGTGTCCATCAGGAGTGATGAACATAATGCCAACACTTGAGCCATGTTGAGTGTAGCAACCATAAAAGTACAGGGCCCATTGCTTGGTGGAAATATCAAGAACATCCCTATATGGAAATTTAATCTCCACTGGTTGTTTATCTATTAATGGTGCATTAGCTAATTGATCTGCAATTACCTGTCCTTTGATACCTCGTCGCTCTGTGTAGTGGATATCAAACTCATTGAGAATCATTACCCATTTAGCCAATTTGCCAGTGAGAGCTGCTTTGTTGAGTAAGTACTTTAGAGGGTCAATTTTTGCTACTAGCTTGATTGTATGAGCTAGCATGTAGTGTCGAAACTTTTTAGAAGCAAATACCACTGTTAGACAAGCCTTCTCAATGAATGTATAATTGAGCTCATAATCATTCAAAGTTCTACTGATGTAATAGATAGCTTGTTCCTTTTCTTCTTGATTTTCTTGTGCTAATAGTTCCCCCAGTGATATGTTTGTTGTTGATATGTAGAGAATAAGTGGCTTCCCTACTATGGGTGGTACTAGAACTGGTGGGTTCATTAGATATTGCTTGATTTGGTAGAATGATTCTGCACATTTGGCTTCCCATCGGAATGGTACATTCTTATGTAGCAAATTATTGAATGGTAGACTTTTATCTGCTAGTTGAGCGATGAAACACATGATTGACTGGAGCCGTCCTTGCAAGGATCTGAGTTGACTGATGTTCTTAGGTGGTGGCATCTCCATGATGGCTTGGACCTTTGCTGGGTCTACTTCAATGCCCTTTTCTGAGACTATGTAGCCTAATAATTTTCCTGATGTAACCCTGAAGACACACTTCTTAGGGTTGAGCCTGACTTGAAATTTTTCCAATTTGTCAAAAATCTTTTCTAAGATGCTCAGATGTTCTGTTCGGGTAAATGACTTAGCTAGTAAATCATCCACATAATCCTCCATGAAGGTATGCATCATGTCATGAAAGATTGTTGTCATTGCTCGTTGATAAGTTGCCCCAACATTCTTTAAGCCAAAAGGCATGACATTCCAACAGTATGCTCCCCAAGGATAGGTAAATGTTGTTTTATCTTGATCCTTTGGAGCTATCTTGATTTGATTATAGCCAGAAAAACCATCCATTAGTGATAGCATTGCATGGCCTGCTGTGAGGCCTACAATTATGTCGATACTGGGCAAAGGAAAGTCATCCTTTGGACAGGCTTTGTTGACATCTCTAAAATCGGTGCATATCCTGATGCTGCCATCTGGTTTTGAAACTGGCACAATGTTAGAAATCCATCCAGCATAGTCGATAGGTCAAATAAATCCGACATCTAATAGTTTCTTTAGCTCAGCTTTGACCATGAGTGCTACATGTGGATTCATCTTTCTCAATTTTTGCTTAACTGGCTTGGCTCCCTGAGTAATGGACAAGTGATGCATGATTAAGTGTGGATCAATCCCAGGCATATTTGCGTATGACCAAGACAAATTGATTTTCTTTTCTTTGAAGAAGTGGATAAACTCTGATTTTTCTTTCTTTATTAGAGATTCCACTAGGTGTATGTTTTTGGCTGCTTTTGGTGTACCAATGTTGATTGATTGAGTAGACTCAATCAATATGGGTGATCGCTACTGATAATGTTCAGGAAGAGTGTCAAGTCGCCCATCTTTAGGTGCCTTAAAAAGGTTCTTACCTACATATGCGTCCTTTATTTTTACTTTTTTGTGATCTAGTGCTGCCATTGACTGGTTTTCAACAATAGATCCTTTATTTCATTCATTTTTGCGACTAAGAGACTTGGCACTCCCCTATTTGCAGATGTCGTTACTTTGTTTACTGGTAGAGTCTGTTTCCGGGTTGACTGTACATAAGTAATGGATAATAGACTCATCATTTGGGAAAATTGGTATGTCATGATTTTTAGGTTCATCCCAGTCTATGAGGTCAGGAAAGAAAAGTGATAAAGAGTCATTGGGTGGGTCGAGTTCAGCCGCTGTAAATGTTAGGATGGAGGTACCATCGTGGTTGGCCGGGATATTAAATAAGTTAATGATTTTGTCGAGTTCTTCGATGGTATCATCTTCTGTGTAGACTTGCTCGTAATGTCGCTGCTCGTTTTCCTTGGCATCATAGATATTCTGTGGACCAAATTCAAGTAGTCTAGGTTCTGTGCCTTGTTCTTCTTGAGAAATGGGTGTATGACTGTCATTTCCAACAATATCTTCAGTAACATTGGAACAACTGCCCCATTCATATTCATTTGAATCAGTCTCAGAGGTTTATCCCAGATTCTTGCAGTGCTATGGACTGGTATGTTGTAGGGTAAAAACAGGTCCTTGATGATTGATACGAGTCTATGTTGGCAAATGCACACTCCAATGAGAAATTGTAGGTGATTGAAGGCTTTGTCATTGATGGCAACCTTGCAATCATATGATACTGGCAAGACAGAATACCGACACCGGCAACAACAAACTCTACACTGACACACAGAACACCGATAGTGAAAGGAAGGATACTGGCACCCTAGCCTACAATAATTTTGTTTATAATGTATTTTGTAATTAATTGTAAAATCATTGTAAGCCAACATGGCAAGTTGTAAAATGACTCATATATGTATGAGATCATTGTAGCACATTTTGTAATAAGGAGATAGGCAAAATTATGCAGACCTAATATGTGAAGTATAGGTTAAGGGTTTATGTATGAAGCAGAGCTTAAACTGGTACTAGATCTAGCATAACATATGCTAATCTGAAGCAGTACAAGACATTGGATTAATATAATCCATTTTTGTAAGTCAGTGTGACTTCTTTTGTAATTGAGCAGTGAGCTCTAGGCACTTGACCTTCCTGCATGTGCAGGCCCCTATTGTAAGAGTAATATTCCCTTATTGGCCAGTAAGCGAATATTGTGGGTCACAAATCCCACTGAGGTTTTTCCCACATCGGGTTTTCTCGTTAAAATATTGTGTTATGGTGTGCTTCTCATGTGGTTGTTGTTATTCTTGTTTACTGCATTATTTATGGTTTACTGGTACACAGTTTTAATATGCTTTTCATGTTTTAAGTCAAGTAAATTTATTAACCGGTTGGATACTGATTCACCCCCCCTCTCAGTATCTTTGGGAATCCTAACAGTCTGATAGTTTTCTCTGATTATGAATCAGATCCTGCTTCTACTCTTTGCATTTGCTCATATATTGTCTCTCCTCGGGGAGGAATGATGTTATTAGGGGGTGATTCTTCTTTGTTTGAAACCGATTCTTGAACATGATGTACACTTGCACAAGGTGCTCCTTTCTTTTGAATGACTAATGTTTCTTGGTGTTTCTCTCTTTTTTTGTATTCACGTTCCTTGTGTATTATTTCTGTTAATTCAAATAGTGCTTCCTACCATGAGTCCTCCTTGTATTTCTTCTTTGTTTTCCACTGAGGTTTTTGGTATTTTCTTGGTGTCTTCTTTGGTGGTAGAGTGTGTTCATAGCCCAATCATGTTTTGTCTTTACGAAATTGTGAAGGAGGATCTAATGGTTCTGTAACACCTTCTTAATGCTTACCAATCGGTCCTTTGCCATTGTATCCCATCTGTTGCATGATTAGGTAGCCTTTTCCATATAGATGTGTTGGTATAGCGACTTCCATAGTAGCTGCTTTGTCTTCTTCCTCATCCTTGTATAGCCAACTAAGGATGTCCTTTTCCTTTGATTCATGTGATAGTGTGTCTAGTTGGATAAATTTGCCATCAAACTTGGTGATGGGTTGTGTTGCTTGATGTATTGATGCCGAAGGTAGCCCACGAGATTTAGGCGATACTAGCAAGTTGATAAAACACAAGGGTTCCAAAGAGTACTCTCCCATGATTTGTTCTTTGATTTTCATCTTCAGTTTGGAATCTATAGATAAAGATTTAGGCTTTTCTTGCTGCAGATATGGTGTTGAGGAAATTTGTTTTTCTCTGTTATGCGGAACCAAACTGTCTTGGGCTGCCCCCATAGCATTACAATGTTGAAAAGGGTTATGATCTGTTGATATAGAAATCTCCTGTCCATTGTAGGGGAACTTAACACATTGGTGATAAGTTGAGGGTACTGCTTGCATTTCATGTATCCAAGGTTGACCCAATAAAATATTGTATGTGAGCTCTATGTATAGGACTTGGCACATAGTGTCCTTTTGTATTGGTCCTACTTGAATTGGCAACACCACTGTTCCTTTGGATGATCGTTCTTCATCATCATATGCTTTGATAGTGATCTTTTTGTGTGGATCAATAGACTGTTCAGAGAAGCCTAATGCACGGATAAGTTTTAAGGTACATATATTGAGTCCAACTCCTCCATCTATTAATACTCTTTTGACTTGATGTTTGTAAACCAAAACTTCAATGAGGAGTGGAGTATTATGTGGATGGCTTAATGAAATATTATCTTGTTTAGAAAAGGTGAGATTATGAGGTCCTGTCATGTGAGCCACCATGGCTTGGAATTTGTCAATATCTAGATCCTGGGGTACATTTGTTTCCAATAGTGCTTGTTCCAAGATGTCTTTGTGTTTTGGTGAAAGTTTCAGCAACTCAAGTATAGATATTTGAGCAGGGGTTTTGCACAATTGACTGACCAGGTCATATTGAATCTTGGGTATGGTGTTTGTTGCTGACGTATGTCCCTTCAAGACATATTTTTGAGCTCTGGTGGTTACATTGATTGATTCATTTTCACGCTTGTCGTTGATTGTAATAACATTTACTTGATTGTCCTCAGCTGATATATGATTGATGGTGTTATTGTATATGTGATTGCTACGAGCTCCACGTGTATCATTTGAGGTTGAAGCTCCATCCTTGTTGTAGTTTGGAAGAGGATTCTTAAAGGCACCATGGTCACCATTTGTCTTGAGACCATCGACTATTAAATCACTTCTATCAATCATGTCTTGAACAATGTTTTTCAGTCTCATGCAATCATTTGTTTGATGTCTTTTGTTTCGATGAAAATCACAAAAGTGTGAGTCATTCCACCAGGGTGGTTTGATTTGTGGTTCAAAGTTGTTGATTGTTGGTAAGGAGATAATTTTGTTTGCCAGGAGCTCTCTGAATGCTGACTCCAATGAATACCGTAATGGTGTGTAGACGCATTTTGTAAAGTTGTTGGTGTTACCTTGTGAGTTTGTATTAGGTCCTCGATTGGTGTTATTGTCTTGGGTATTGTTGGTGTTGTTTGTGTTAAGATGATCTTGATTGGTAGTTGGTGCATAAGTGTTAGTACCTTGGTTAGCACCCTTTTGATTCTTAGTAGCCTGAGGATTACCTGATAAAGCTAACACCCGTTGTTTGGATTTCACATCATTAGTTTCGTTTCCTCCTTCATTTCCAGTATTTTTGTTTTTGGTCCAGAACCTGGATTTGTCTAAGTTGTTGTTTTGGTTATTGTAATTAGAGTTGGATGAATTTTTCCCTTCTTCAAAAAATTTCAATGTTCCTTTCTTGACACATGCCTCCTCTACTTGGATGCCATTTTCAATCAATTTAGCAAAAGATGGTATGCATTGGAGTTTGGGTATGTAACTCATCTCGCTATATAAATTGTCAATGAAAATTTTCATCTTTTCCTTTTCAGGCACATCTCGAGGATATCTTGAGACCATTCGTTGCCAACGTTGAAGGAATACCATGAATGTTTCGTTGCTTTTCTGTTTGGTATTGCAGACATCTAGCATGGTGATGGCATGTTGAATGTTGTAGGAATATTGAGTGATGAATTTGTTGACTAATTCATCAAAGGATTTGATAGGAGGTGTGATTTTGGATAACCATTCCATGGGTTGCCCTCCCAAGCTTCTTGGGAATAATCTCATCAAATAAGTGTCATCATGGGCAAATTCCAAGCTCATGGTACAAAATTCCTGGACATGATCACGGGGATCGCTTTTTCCCATCATATTTGTTAAATTTGGGAATGTTTGAATTTGGGGGAAAAGGTACTGTATATGGTGAAAATGGATAACAATAATAACAATATTGAAAGGCTAAATGAATCCAACCACAAAACCCTAGCCTAACAATCAACAAAGATCCACCACAACATATGAAGATTACCTAAGACAATGCAAATCACATGAAATCACAAAGATTATACCATCACATGTCCAATAGGGTTTTGATCTTCATTCTTCCTATCTCCATTGATCTTGCTTGATATATTTGCTCTCAGATTTTATGTGCACAAGAGCTCAACAAAGAACGGAATGTGGTTGCAAGTAGGATCGTAGTGTAGTCAATTGATCAAGTTGTTAGAATGAGTGATTAGGGTTTGACAATGAAGAAGGCATCTCCTTAAATAGAAGACACAATATGAAATGGAGGGATAAGATTGAGAGGTGTAAAAAGAGAGGTCGGCTAGGATTAGAGGGTAGGTAGAAGAAATAATAAAATAATGAAAGGGGTAGGTAGTGTAGGAATTAAGAGATGAATGACATGTGTCATGTGTAGAAAAAGCTAATGAATTAATTAAATAAATAAAGATTTATTTAATTAATAGAAGAAGTAGGATAATTAAATAAATAAAATATTTATTTAATTTAAGAAAAGAATAATTTAAATAAATAAATGTATTTATTTAAATGAGAAATAAGGCTAGAAGAGGATAAATGAATTAATTAAATAAATAAGGATTTATTTAATTAATAGAAGAATTAGGCTTAGATAATTAAATAAACAAAATATTTATTTAGTTAGACTGGACAATTTTAGGTGTCTACATTTTGCCCCTCTTTGAGACAATGCGGCTTGTCGCGTTGTTTCAAAGAAGATAATATGAACTGATACAAAGTTGCCCCAAGATGGGAATGATATGCCCCCTCGAGAGATTGGATGAAAAAGTCTGAAAAGATTGCAGACAATCTCTCGATAAGAAAGAAAGGCTAGAATGGACTGACCGAATAGAGTGACAAAGTCACGGGCTGAAGAAGACTGACTCGGGAAATGAAGGCGAGGGCTAGGGTAGGCTATAAGATAGATCACGGGCAAAAGACATCCTCATTGTCATCTACACCCTCACAAGATCACAGTGCAGAGTGAGAAGAAGAGCAGCAGCAGTCAGCAGCGATGGCTTTCGTACACAGATTCGACCGCGTTCGCCGATTTCAGAGACCAGCAGAGGCAGGAGAGTCGGTAAGTACCACCAAACCTCCTCGTACTTTGACGCATTTGCTTTTGTCATTAATGCATGGTAGATAGGGTAATAAATGTGCTTAGAAGTAGGATGCAAAAAATGCAAAAACTGGGAAACCGCGTCTGCGTCGGTGCCAGGCGCGTCTGTGTCGGTGCCAGGCACGTCTGTGTCTGGAACCGCGTTTGTGCCAGATGCGGGCGCGTCTACGTTCTCCAAGGGCGTTTATGTTGCAAAGTCGCGTTTGTGACAAAAGTAGGCACGTTTATGTCAAACAGGCGCGTCTGTGTTGTTTAGGCACGCTTGTGCAGTCAATAGGCACGTTTGTGAGTTAGAAACGCGTTTATGTCTAAAAAATGCAAAGTTTTGTCTTCTAGGTCAAATTGGCAGTTCTGTGATGAACATACGCTGTCGATTGGATAAGCTGCTGAGAGGATACACTCAAGTAGGTCCTCTAGGAAGACTAGGATAGATCAAGGCACTTTGTGATGAATAAGGAGCACCAAGATAGAGTACTTTGTGATGAACAGGGAGTACCCAAAGTATGAGCAGCACTTTGTGATGAACAGGGAGTGCAAGATGTGGGTAACACTTTGTGATGAACAGGGAATGTCACACACGTAGTACTTTGTGATGAACAGGGAGTACTACTAGGATAGAAGCAACACTTTGTGATGAACAATGTGTGTCACTTAGAATAGATAACCATATGCATTTAGATAGCGAGTAACATTTTGTGATAAACAGTGAATGCCACCATGACTGACATGATTGATTGGTTTGACTGCAGGAGTATTTGCCTATGTTAGAGTCACGGGAGAGATTCCCATCGACACAGAGGTTGCGACCGGAGTTGTCATTTCAGGATAGAGCTGCCATCGAGGAGATGGGATTGAGACACGTGTTGTATGTGCCTGAGTTTCGGGAAAACATGGGTTTGCTGACTGCGCTGGCCGAGAGATGGCATTCAGAGACATGCACATTTCATTTGCCGATGGGTGAGATGACAGTCACCCTTAAGGATGTTTATAGGATTCTACATATATCGATCGATGGAGAGCTGATTCCATACGATCGCGACGGAGACAGAGAGGCTTTGAGACGGGTGTTTCAGGATCCCGACCTAGAGATGAGAGCAGGACATGTGACATGGGATACCATGACCGTGACAGGATTAGCCTTGCCAGCTGTGATCGAAGGAGCTATCAGTGGGTTCCTATGTCTGGACAGGGCGACACGGGGGTTGGCAGTGGGCTGGGGAGGAGCACTGGAGACATTGGTGACGCATCACACCAGATATGCGTGGGGTCCATGTGTGTTGGCCCACCTATATTATGAGCTTCACCAGTTTGTCTACCATGGATCAGTGGGACTGGGCTGTGGAGTGACACTTCTGCAGGTTTGGGCATACGAGCATCTACCGATCACGCGACCGATACATTTTAGAGGGAAAGGTCATGGACGGAGCTTTGTTCATCTGTATGACATGATCACTTCGCAGCCTCGGATTAGCAGGCTAGAGCATTGGCGGCGAGTGATAGATGACATTGATGTAGTCATCTGGAGGCCGTATCTGGGATGTGAGGAGTGGGAGGATGACGCAGTGGAGCTGCCCTACACCTTCCGGAGCAGGTATTTGATTGGGCGGATGCCCTATATACTGGAGAGACAGCTGGTGGATAGAGTATGCAGGCAGTATGGTAGGATCCAGAGGATGCCACGAGGCTCGGGTATGTATGCCCGTACAGTTAGGGATCAGGCGCAGTTCGGACCGTTATTGTCATATGATCAGGCACTGACACAGCTGGCAGAGATGGTGCCCCTACCCTGGGATATGTGGCTAGAGATCGAGGACGCCGGGATGGATGCAGAGTATTCAGCATATTGGGCCGAACATCCATTCCCTCGATTGACAGATCCAGGAGAGCTACTGGAGGGAGATGGAGGAGGAGATGATGATGATGATGGTGGGGGTGATGGAGGCCGAGGCCGACGGAGGCGGAGGGGAGTAGTTGGGGAGAGGAGGGTGGCACCTCGGAGGGAGGGTGGACAGAAGGGACAGACCCAGGTGGTGAGGGGTCGCGGTGGATTGCCCCTGCAGGTACCAGCAGCACAGGGACAAAGACAGGGACAGGTACAGGTACAGGGGCTAGTACAGGCACAGGAGCAGGGACGGAGACAAGTACAGGGACCTAGGCATGTACCGAGACAGGTACCCGTTCAGGCACCAGTACAGGTACAGGGATAGGTACAGGGGCAGGCACCCGCAGAGGGAGAGCCACAGGCAGAGGCAGAGGGTGGGGATCTAGAGGAGGATGAGCTGATTGAGCTCAGGGAGATCTGCCAGGGCTAGGTAGATGAGATCCAGGATCTGGAGAGGGAGAGGGACCGACTCAGGACCAGGCTCAAGGATACTGAGCGGGAGAGGGATCAAGCGATTTAGCGCTACACTGAGGCTGAGACAGCGCTAAGGGCAGGGAGGCAGGCGGCGGAGGACACAGGAGCAGGCTACGCATATGTTCTGCGAGCTGAAGAGGAGATCGCCTACTGGAGGGACCTGTATTATGGTGTCGTGCCAGCAGATCAGCGGGCGAGGAGCTTCCATAGACCATCGCGGACAGTGACAGCTACGGGAGGGAGCCGGAGGAGACAGGCGTCGAGTGGTGGGGTCATGGGTCCTCCACCACCACCAGACAGGCAGGGTGATCCTGGGGCGGGTCCTTCTAGAGCTCAGATTCCGTCGAGGCCAGGCAGCTCTGAGGGAGGGAGTTCATCATAGCCATAGAGGGCTCCCTTGTATCAGTATTTGTACCATTTTTTATATTGTAGACACCTGCGGGTGATTTTGTAGCCATATGAGTTTTGACATCATTGTATCATGACACTTTATATATATATATGAGATGATTCATTTTTGCGGCAGCTATATGCATGTGTACCTATGTGATGAGATGTTCTTATGATATACGTTTATGACATGGATACAAATATGTATATGATGCAATATATTTTTGTTCTTTTATGTTTTATATGTTATGCCAATGCAAATGTGAATGTATGAAATACAGATGAATATGATAATGTAAGTGTAAATTGTGCTAACAGGTGTTGTGTGCAGGATGTGATGCAATTGTGATATCTATATGTATGTGTGAAATGCTTATATATGGTAATGCGGGTGCAAACTACATGAAATGCAAATGTTTTGGGTGTGTCATTATACTCAGTCATGTGATAGCAGGCTAGACGGACTCGAGAAGGACGATGGAAGTCAATCAAGAAAGGGGGATGAAAGGTAGAAGATATGACCGTGAAAGAGCTTCTTGTGTGTTATCATCATTGAGCTTTATTATGGCAAAATAGGTTATGACAATCGAGACATATGTTCGACCCAGAAAGTCATTGTACCTGTTTGCATGGAGATAAGACAGTCACAAACAAGGAATGCCCCAGTTCACTCTAGACTTACAGTGTCCTCATATCCTTGGACAAGTCATAGCATTATTAAAAGACAATCCACAGACAGCAAATGCAAATAGGTAACGATATCCCATCCTCGCCTTTCTAGTCAAAGACATCTTGGAGATAGAATCTCTAGTCAGAGACATCCTGGAAAAGCTAAAAGATACGTCACCAAAAAAGATAAAATCAAAAGAAAACCAAGACTCGACACCAACATCCACTGTGGTCCTCAAGTTTAGTGTCTCTTGTCACTTGTATAAGTCTTATTTGATTGTGGTCACAATGTTTACTTTCACAAAAAGGATAGATAGCACTGAACCATATGTTGTCTGAGTCTGTTGAAAGATTTGATTTGTTGAAGTTCATTGTTGCTGTTGTGTCTCATCTGAAACTGACTGAATCCATGAAACTGATACTTTATTGCGGAGAAGACGAAACTTTATTGCGAATCTGTGATGCAAATGTTGCTTTATTGCGGATTGTGCGCGAATAGACTGAAGGAAGCTGGAAGAAACTGTACTCCTCGAAACATGTGGTGTTCTCAGTTCCACACCCATCACTAGACGTAGGAATTGCCTTAGCCACAGATAGGATCTGACTTATTATGGATGGAAAGGGAGGTTTATTATGGATGGCTAACCAATCTTGGGTAGGTCAGTAACAAGCCATGATGGGAATGGGTAAGTTTATTGTGAGTGAATAGGTTGTGAGTGTGTGCAAAGTGAAAGGATGAAAGTGAATCCTAAAGGAGGGAGGAGCAATGTCTCTACACATGGCGCTGGTGACCCAGTTTTCACCATGGTACTTGCCCAGGGCGCCACCGAAGTGGTTTTCACCGTTGGACGAAATTATTTCTCTTTACTTTTTTGGATTTTTGGATTTTTTTTTTTTTTGTTTTTTTTGTGTCACAAGGCGCCTATTTGCCAGCTTTTCACCAAGTAGCGATTTTTTTGTTTTATAATTTTTTTTGTATTTTTGAATTTTTTTGATTTTTTTGTATTTTTGAATTAGGATATTCCGAAGAGCTATGTGTAGAACCTGCGAAGGTGCATGCTGTTGATAGGATCCTCCAAAGGTTCACCTTTTGTAGTTGAGAGCTGATATGCCCCAGATCCATAGGCTGCTGTAATGATGTAAGGACCAAGCCAGTTTGGTTCGAACTTGCCCTTCTTCTCTCTGTCTTGCTGGTTCTTGGGATTTTCTCTGAGGACCAAGTCACCTACTTTAAATGTGCGAGGCTTGACTTTGTGATTGTAGCTGTGACTCATTCGTTGTTGGTAAGCCTTGAGATGATTAAAAGCAATTTGTCTCCGTTCATCCAACAGTTCTAGTTCTTGTAAGCGAGAGACCCTGTAATCTTCATCGCTGATGATGTTTTGCAAAGAGACCCGTAAAGAAGGTAACTCGACCTCAATAGGCAAGATGGCTTCAGCGCTGTAGACAAGTGAGTATGGTGTAGCTCCTATAGGTGTACGGATACTTGTGCGGTAGGCCCAAAGTGCAGGATTGAGTTGGATATGCCAGTTACGGCCAGCGTCGTCGACTGTCTTTTTGAGGATTTTAAGAATTGTTTTATTAGACGCCTCAGCTTGGCCATTACCCTGGGGGTAATATGGTGTGGAGAAACGATGGGAAATATGGAAGTGGTCACAGAGTTCACGAACATCCTAATTTTTGAAGGGACGCCCGTTATCAGTAATAATGGAATTAGGAATACCATATCGGCAAATGATATAGTTAAGGATGAAAGTAGCAATTTGTTTCCTAGTGACTTTTGTGAGAGGCACGACTTCAATCCACTTTGTGAAATACTCTGTGGCTGTGATAATGAATTTATGACCATTGGAAGAAGGAGGGTGAATCTTGCCTATGAGATGAAGTCCCCACTGACAAAAGGGCCAAGGAGACACAAGTGGTTGTAGTTCTTGTGCTGGTGCATGTATGAGGTCTCCATGAATTTGACATTGCTTACATTTCTTGACAAACTGATATGAGTCTTTTTCCATATTGGGCCAGTAATATCCAGTCCTGATGAGTTTCTTGGCCAAGGTAGGACCACTAGTATGCGGACCACATATCCCTTCATGCACTTCACGTAACGCAATCTGAGCTTCGTCGCTTTCTAAACATCTAAGAAGAGTGCCATCTAGACCTTGTCGGTATAGGATATCAGCTAGAATGACATATCGAGAGGATTGGCGAATGAAAGTGCGGCGTTGGTTGTTTGATAGATTAGGAGGTAAGATATTGTCACAAAGATATGTGAATATGGAACCATATAACTGGGATTCGGGACCAACAACGCATATCATTTCAGTAGGAGTGATCTCATATGAAGGAACCAACAGGTTGTCTACTAGGAACTCATAGCAGGTTTCATTTTGAGGTAGGTCAATTAGTGAAGCAATTGTAGCCATGACATCTGCAGCACGATTCTGCTCTCTTGGTATCTGCTCAAAATCTATCTTCGTGAAGTGCTGTTTCAAATCATCTACCATTTGTTTGTAAGGCATTAATTTTTCATCTTTTGTTTGGTAATCATCAGTTGCTTGACGGATAACAAGTTGAGAATCCCCAAAAACACGAAGTTCTTGGGTCTTCCACTGAACTGCAATTCGTAATCCCGTTGTTAATGCCTCATATTCCGTTATATTGTTAGTGCAAGGAAATGATAAGCGCTATGATTTTGGTATAGAATCGCCTTGAGGAGTTATAAAGAGAATACCAGCTCCTGCCCCATGTTGTGTGTATGAGCCGTCAAAGTACAGTTGCCATGGCTTTGCATGTGATATTGTTAAAATGGATTCATTTGAAAATTCTGAATTTAGAGGAACATCATCTATCATGGGAGCATCTGCTAATTGATCCACAATTGCTTGTCCTTTTATTGCTTTTCTATCCACATACTCGATGTCGAATTCACTCAGGATCATTACCCACTTGGCCAGTCACCCAGTAAGTGTAGCTTTGTTGAGAAGATATTTTAATGGATCAATTCTTGCAATCAACTTAGTCTTGTGAGTGAGCATATAATGTCGTAATTTTTGTGAAGCAAAGACCACAACGAGACATGCACGCTCGATTGGTGTGTAGTTTAGCTCATATCCCACCAATGTGCGACTGATATAGTATACTGCTTTTTCCTTGCCGTCAGCTATTTGTTGTGCTAGGAGTGCCCCCAGTGCTGTTGGAGTAGCTGATATGTATAGTAACAAAGGCTGATCTAGAATTGGTGGCATCAAAACTGGCGGATTCAAAAGATAATCTTTGAGCGTCTGAAAAGCTTGTTGACAGTTATCATCCCATTTGAATTTGATATTTTTATGTAGCAGGTGCTGGAAAAGATTACACTTATCTGCAAGTTGCGTTATGAATCTTCGTATAGACTGGAGTCTCCCTTGTAAGGATCGAAGTTGACTGATATTTCTGGGTGGCGGCATGTCCAAGATAGCCTTGACTTTTGCTAGATCGGCTTCGATTCCTCTTTTAGACACAATGAATCCTAGGAGCTTCCCGGAGGTTACTCCAAAGACAGATTTCTTGGAGTTTAATCTTACCTTGTATTTTTCCAACCGATCAAAGATGACTGAAAGTATGTCCAAATGTGTATCTCTGTCTATTGATTTACCCAAGAGATCATTAACATAATCTTCCACGATTATGTGTATGAGATCATGAAACATAGTGGTCATTGCTCTTTGATATGTAGCGCCTGCATTTTTCAGCCCAAAGGGCATGACATTCCAACAGAAAGTTCCCCACGGACAAGTGAATAATGTTTTGTGTTGATCCTCGGGTGCAATCCTGATTTGATTATAACCAGAAAATCCATCCATTAAAGATAACATTTCGTGACCTGCTGTGAGATCAACGATCATGTCGATATTTGGTAATGGGAAGTCATCTTTCGGACAAGCTTTGTTGATGTCTCTGAAATCTGTACATATTCTAATGCTGTGATCTGGTTTACTGACATGTACTAAATTAGAGATCCATTCGGGATAATCAATTGGGCGTATGAATCCGACATCCAATAATTTCTCTAGCTCTGCTTTGACTAGTAATGCCACTTGTGGATGCATTTTTCTTAATTTCTGTTTCACTGGCTTTGCCCTCGGTTTGACTGTCAAATGATGCATTACCAAATCCGGATCTAGTCCAGGCATATCAGTGTATGACCATGCAAAGTTGATTTGTCGTTCTTTGAAGAAGCTTATGAATTTTGACCTTTCGGACTCTGTCAATGATTGAGCCAAGAATATATTGTGTGGAACCTCTTCTGTACCAATGTTTGTTTTGATAGTCTCCTCTACCAACATGGACGACTTTTCCTCATATGATGCTGGGAGAATGTCGAGCCTTCCATCTTCGGGTGCCTCAGAGAGGTTTTTGCCCTCAGATTCGTCCTTTCTTTTTACTTTTTTGGGATCAGATAGCGCCACAGTGTAGTTTTCGCCATAAGACCCTTCATTTGTTCTTATTTTCACATTTTTGCGCCTAGAAGGTCCGACACCCTAACCGAAATATGCCATGTTGTTGAGTTCTATGATGTATCCTGCTTTGTGGTCCCCAGGGGGAAGATCATCTCGTATGCCAAGATAGTCAATAATAGCTTCGTCATTTTGAAATGTGTCAAATTGTGCTGGTCCTTCATAATCCCAGTCAATGAGTTGGTGGCGAACAAGGGGAAGGCCTTTAATGTTTTCGGAGTTTGCAGGGCTAAGAGTGAAGATGTGGTTATATTCGGGTATATCGAGGCAATCGTCGAGATCATCGATGGCACTCTCCTCATCAGTTTCGATCGCAAGCGAATCCAAATTGTCATCACTAGTAGCGCATTCTGGGACAGGTGTCCTCATCCTATGTGATTTCGACCTAGAACCTTGAGACGAAGACTGTGGGGAATCTTTGTGGGTTGTTTCTTGAGCAACTCTGAACTTTTTATAAAATTCCTCTTCTTCTGTGGGTTCATATGGCTCTCTGAATGTCTCAGTGAACTCATAGTCATTGGAGGATTTGTCTGAACCCCATTCCCATTCGTTGGAATCTGTGGAATAGCAATCCTCTTGTTGAACTTTGGCAACTTTGATTTGTGATGCCTCTTCTGTCCTTTTAGTGTGGATCTTGGAAGTCAGAAAGCCAAGTCCCTTTGAGCGTTCTCTTTTTACAATCAATTCAAGTTGTAAGGGTTCCATGACGCCTTCTTTGCGTAACCCAAGAGGGCTTTTTCCATCATACCCGAATTTTTGTAGAATCTTGAAGCCTTTGCCATATTTCTCACAGGGTATATTGATCTGATCATGTGCATCATCTTCAATGTCTTTATAGAGCATTTTGTATAAATCTTCCTCTTCTAGTTCGCCCCATCTTTGAAAGGTAGTAGGATTCCATTTGAGTATCATGATGGATATTTGCTTGTTAGGATGTGGCCTTCCATATTCTTTTGGAGAGCTCATGACTTGTCGTAAATACATGGTCTGATTTAAAGTGTATTCTCCCATGCCTTTGTCTTGAAATTTGCCTTTAAGTTCACCTTGTTTTGATGTCGAAGGTTTCAATGACTCAGGGTCAATGTATGCCGAAGAAGGAGCAGCCTCACGATTACTGGGAATGATGGTCTCAGTATGTGATCTCAGGTTATTGCAACATATGAACGGATTAGGATCACTGTTAACTGTTACCTCGACTCCATTATGAGGAAACTTAATGCATTAATGATATGTCGATGGGACTGCCCTCATTTCATGAATCCAAGGACGTCCTAGCAATATGTTGTATGTGAGATCCAGATCTAGGACTTGACAAACCACATCCTTTGTGACTGGCCCAATTCTTAGAGGTAAGGTGACTGTGCCCTTGGATGAACGCTCTTAATCATCATATGCCTTGATGGTGATTTGATTTGTCGGATTCACAGCTTTATCAGAATATCCCAATTGTTTAATGGTGCTCAATGTACAAATGTTTAGACCAGCTCCTCCATCTATCAAGACTCGCTTTATTCGATGTTTGTGTATGAAGGCTTCAACATGTAGTGGTGCATTATGTGGCTGACTTACGGAGGCGTCATCGGCTTCTGTGAATGTAAGGGAATGTGGAATGGAAAGGTATCCCACCATGGCTTGAAACTGGTCCACGTTCAGATCAGTAGGAACGGCAGTATCTCTCAAGATTTTGTCAAGAATAGCTTTATGAGCGGGGGATATGCGTAAGAGCTCAAGGATGGAGATGAGCGCGGGTGTCTTCCCTAACTGTTCTACAAGGTCATACTCAGGCTTGGTTGATGAAGAAGTGGTATTTTTAGTTGAAGCACCTGGCAAAGTAATTTTACCTCGACGGGTTGTAACATGACATTCAGAGGTAGGTTCGGAAGAAGATCCAACACCTCTTAGGACAATCTTGGGTCTCTGAGGAGGATTCTCAGGATTTTTGTTCTTGATGGTAATAGTAGAGATATGATTGTCCATCGAGATGTGATTGATAGTTGAGTCATAGTTGTAAGGTACTCTAGTATAGTTGGCTTGATCATCTGTGACTTTGGCTTTTCCCTTGTCATGCTTTGGGAATGGTTCCTTAAACATCTCATGTTCTTGATTGGATGAGTGTCCCTCAATCTCAATATCACCTCTATCAATGAGATCTTGCACAATGTTCTTCAGTCGATGGCAATTTCCTGTCTTATGACCCTTGCTCTTATGAAATTCACAATACTCATCATCATTCCACCAATTTGGTTTGACCTTTGGTTCATATGGAGGAAAATTTGGAACTGTGATCACTTTATTTGCCACAAGCTTTTTGAAGACTGATTCAAGTGGTTCTCCCAATGGGGTGTACTTCCTTCGTGGTCTAGAAGTTGTTTGAGTATTCACTTGATTGTTTATAGAACTTGATCCCGAAAAGATGAATTTGGGTCTCACTGTATTGGCATCAACAACACCATCATTGACTATGTTCTTGTTTTTATTCCAAAATCTTGGCTAGTCTTTTCCTTTAAAGTCATCTTTGTTTTCCTTGAATATCTTAATGACTCCTTGTTCAATTAAGACCTTTTCTGTTGCTAAGCCCTTTTCAATAACATCCTTGAAGGTGGACAAACAAGCTTTCCTTAGATCATAGCCAATATCCTTGTTAACGTTTTGAGTGAACATTTCTACCATTTGTTTCTGTGGAATTTCACAAGAGCATCTGCTAGCTAGATTTCTCCATCTTTGTAAAAATGATGAAAAAGATTCTCCCTCCTTTTGCTTAGTATTGCACAAAGTAGTGACTGAGATATCTATTTCGATATTGTAGGAGAAATGTTGAATAAATGCCTCTGCTAAGTCACCCCATGACTTAATACCAGGTGGTAATTGAGAGAACCATTCCATAGCTTGATCGCCTAAGCTTTGCGGGAACAACCTCATCAAATATGTTTCTTTTGCCGCTACCTCAATGCAAGCTGTGAAAAATTGTTATATGTGTGCCTTGGGGTCTCCTTTTCCTCTATACTTGTCAAATTTTGGCGTCACAAAGTGTGCAGGAAATGGAGGCATTGGAATGCTCTTATCAAATGGATAAGGACATATGTCTCTCATAGTGTATGTTGGTTTTGGTGTACTCATGTCCTTCATTTTCTTTTGTAAATCTCTGATTTGTTGCTCCAAATTATTCTTAGGTGGCGATCGATTTCTTGTAGCATACCCCATGTTTGAGACACCAATTTGAGGAGGAGCTTGTTGCATGTATGGATGATATTGATCATAGACGTGTTCATATGGAGGAGGTCTATATTGATGCGGCATATATGGAGCACTTGGTATAGCTTCATGTTGAGGAACCCCATATCTATTTTGTGCATGTATACCATATTTTATAGGCATGTCGTGTTCTAATGTGTTGCCCCCAAATTTGACATGAGGTTTCCTTGTGTCCAAATTTTGAGCATGCCTTTGAGTATCCACTTGTTTTGATTGATCCATAGCTTGAGCATGTGATTGAGCATATCTATCTGCATAAGGCTTCCATAATGGTCTTCGAAGGTAAGTATCATATGTTTGACCATGTGTATGTGGGATTTCTAGTTTTTGAAGCAAAGCTGATGGTGATTCAGGTACCATATGCGGTCCTCCATTTCCTCCACTATTGGGTCTTCTTTGATCCATGTTGGAGTGAGTTTGTTGCGAGGGTCGGTTTTCCATAAGTTGAGACATGTCAAAGTCATGAGGTATTTTAGCTCCACTTTGTGCCATCATGTGTAAGAAGTATTGTCGATCCCTCCTCATTATTTCTTCAACCAATCTATTGAAATGAGGATTCATAATGGATTCTTCTACATCTGCTGATTGTATTGAAAAGTTGTCCACATTGTCATTGTGTGTAGCATTGTTGTTTGTAGTGTCTGTGTTTTCCACATTTGGAATGTTTCTATAAACATCCATGTCAGGCAATGTAGTGTGCTCAGGATTGAAAAATAAATCATTGTCATACTCATAAGAACTCATGTTGGCGGACTCTTGAGCTTCTTTAGCTTTTCTCCTAGATTTTTGAAGGCGGGTTTCAACCATGAACTAGGTGTTTGACCAAGATGTGAGAGACTAGATGAAAAATGAAAAGAGTATGGAAGACCAAGAGTTGTATGGAGTGCAAATGAATCTTGAGGTGTACTTGCAATGTCCAAAGTGTAAGACCAAGTATGTAAGTAGTAGAGTAGGTGTGACTTCCAAAGAGATGATAGTTTCTCTTGATGAGGTAAGCTGACCTTGACTCTAAGTAAGACCAAATGAGACCCAAAGGTAAGAAACCTTGATGAGGGACCACTTAGCAAAGTGTAGTTGTATGTAGTATGTTGACAAAATATGATGAGGACAAGCAAGTGACCTTTTTGACTCAAGTTTAGACAAGTATGAATGTAAAATGAGATGTGAAGCAATGATGGACTATATGAGACCCAAAGACAGGTTGAATGCTAGATGAAACCTGAAGAAACAACCTAGGAAGCTCAAGTATTCCGAAACTGATTTCCTTTGTTTATTGGACTGTAAAAATTTTCAATTCTGGACACAGACGCTTCTGTATACTTCACAGACGCGATTCCCAGAACAGACGTGTCTCTATTCGACACAGACACTGCTAGACACACAGACGCTATTATGCCTTTCACAGACGCGCTTAGATGACTCAGACGCGGTTAAAACAGACACAGACGTGTTTCTGTAAACTTCGTGCAATTTTTCCAATCTGTGAAGTTGTTTTGTTGTGACCAAATCCGACTGTTTGACTGTTTTTTGTGACAAGAGGACACAATGTTGATGAGGACTCAATGTTTGCAAGTCTTTAGACTCCAAAAGTGTGTTGTTTGATGTAAAATGTTTTGCATACACTTGAAGACACAAAAGACACAATGTTTTGTTGTTTGGTTTGGAATGTTTTGAATGTTTAACATAAGACAAACACAATTTTTATGGCTGGCCAAGACAATAGTTGTTGATCCCACATAGGGTTTTACCCCCGAGGCTACGCTATTCAGAGCGGATACTTAGATGCTTGACCTCACTGGCTCCACCCTCGGCACTCACTCCTCGGGTCAGCTAAGCGTCAGTCCCCATGAAAACTCCCCATGGCGAACTTTGTATCTCTACTAAGAACCGTATGTGTGTGGGCCGCTACCAGAGGTCCGACCTCCTGCCTCAACAACTAGAAGGATTTGGGCTTCTAAAACAAAAAGGTGCTAGTAAGGGCATCCGCTCGTGTGGCCATACATGCAGCACTTTCAGCTCTGTAAATACAGAAGGCTCCCAGCCGGTAGGGGTTACGCCCTACAAATGATCAAATAAATTTGATCAAACGGGTTTATGGGGAGACATAGTGTCGGTATGAACTAATCAGCACACATTATTCATAGTTTTCACCATGAATACATTTGATTATAGTGGTTCGGAAGAGGTGGGTTTTCCTCGCTACCACTTGGGTCGTTCTCTTCTCACTAGTAGTCCTAATGACCACACGGGAAGATAGACCCTCTAAAGATTAAACAAAAAGAGCCTATTGCTCAAGACACAAAAGACAATGATTCAATTTTAGTGCACCAATGGAAGTGTTTGCTAATCTATGAAAACAAGGCACACAACAAAATTTCAAAACCCTAGCCAAGGACCTGCAACAAAATTGGTTAGTAGTTTGGGTTGTTTCAAATGATCACCCCTTCCTGCAAGCACACAAGTTAGATAAATTTTAAAAACCCAAAAGACTTTGTGAAAGAGGGGCCTTCAACCAAAACGTTTTTGCTTCCAAAACAAGTTGCACAAACTTAGTTAGCTAGATCTGACAGGGGTTAGTCCAAAAATAAACCAAATCTGAAACCCTAAGTGCGAAATCCGAAAACCGAATCAATGAAAATTTGAAAATTCTGAAACATTCAAAACACAGACGCTGTTACCCCAGACACAGACGCAGCTCTGTGATGCACAGACGCGGCCAAAAATCACAGACGCCCCTCTCTGACACAGACGCGAGCAGAAACAACGCAGACACGCTTATGAAACACAGATGCTCCTGTCTGAGACCTGCAAAATAAAACTTGTCAAAAACACAGACGCGACTCCAGTATCCGCAGACGCTCCTAAAACTCAGAGACGCGATCCGAAGTTCGCAGACGCGGAAAAACCTAAAATGTCGTCGAAAAATGTCCGATCTGCAACTTCAAAAACGCAAAATCTACAACAAAAAGATTAAATGCAAAGGGACAAGAGTCCCACAGGGTGTGCCAAAATGTATATGGTGAAAATGGATAACAATAATAACAATATTGAAAGGCTAAATGAATCCAACCACAAAACCCTAGCCTAACAATCAACAAAGATCCACCATAACATATGAAGATTACCTAAGACAATGCAAATCACATGAAATCACAAAGATTATACCATCACATGTCCAATAGGGTTTTGATCTCCATTTTTCCTATCTCCATTGATCTTGCTTGATATATTTGCTCTCAGATTTTATGTGCACAAGAGCTCAACAAAGAACAGAATGTGGTTGCAAGTAGGATCGTAGTGTAGTCAATTGATCAAGTTGTTAGAATGAGTGATTAGGGTTTGATAATGAAGAAGGCATCTCCTTAAATAGAAGACACAATATGAAATGGAGGGATAAGATTGAGAGGTGTAAAAAGAGAGGTCGGCTAGGATTAGAGGGTAGGTAGAAGAAATAATAAAATAATGAAAAGGGTAGGTAGTGTAGGAATTAAGAGATGAATGACATGTGTCATGTGTAGAAAAAGCTAATGAATTAATTAAATAAATAAAGATTTATTTAATTAATAGAAGAAGTAGGATAATTAAATAAATAAAATATTTATTTAATTTAGGAAAAGGATAATTTAAATAAATAAATGTATTTATTTAAATGAGAAATAAGGCTAGAAGAGGATAAATGAATTAATTAAATAAATAAGGATTTATTTAATTAATAGAAGAATTAGGCTTAGATAATTAAATAAACAAAATATTTATTTAATTAGACTGGACAATTTTAGGTGTCTACAGGTACCATGTTTAACCTTCTGTCAAAAGGATACGGACAAATTTCCTTCAAGGAATACCGTACTGTTGATCCTTGTTGCATGTCTTGCATTTGCTGTGTAAGAGCAACGAAGGGTGTGTTTGTTTGCCGGGGGAAGAGTTCTTCCTTTGCATTGTGTCTAGTTTGAACTGGCGTGTGTAACGGTATGTTTTGCTCAGGGATGTTTTTCTCAGGTAAGTTTTGCTCAGGGATGTTTTGCTTGGGTATGTTTTGCTCAGAGATGTTTTGCTCGGGTATGTTTTTCTCAAGGTCACCTGCATCTTCTTCTCTTTGTTGTTCTTGATAAGTATAGAGTCAAGACCTTGTTGTAAAGTGTTTGAATCAAAGTCCTCTAGGATCCTCACTTCTTTGCTTGCGAGCATGAGTATATATTTTTCTTTGTCAGCCTCTATAAGTCTTTCCATGAGTCTTTGGAACGAGGCATTTTCTTGGCATTCCTGATGGAGTTCCTCAGTGATCTCTGTGTCTTCTAGATTTGGATAGTCGAAGGGATTTGATAATCAACACCCCATACTGGACTCTGGTTGTGTTTCCCTTTGTTTCGTTGAGAGCTTGTGATAGCAGGTATCTAGTAGAAACTCTCTGTGATGAAGGGAACAAATTCCTCTTCTGGGTCTTGTTTAGGTGTTGGTGGCTCTACTCGAGGTGTGTTGTAGGTGATGCGAATTTTTGGGAAGAAAGCTAAATTGATCTTTCCTCCTTGATTTAGGCGTTGACTAAATGTTGATTTTTGACAGAATGCTCTGCTCCTCAATGGTTCCTCATCAAATTCGTTTGTTTGGTCTTGAAGATACAAGCGCATATGACGGAGGAATGTTCAATGAGATTTGAAGAGTTGGCGATTGATGTACAAAAACCTATTCCTTTTGGCAAGTTTCAGAGAACTAGGTTGTTGTTTCCTTAACTTGGTGTTGTGATAAATACTCTTTCTTCTCAGGATATGAGGATTAGTCATGCACAGGTGATCAATGGTTTCCTTTGATTTGTTTTGGATTCAGATATCTTGTTTGGAAACTTAATTTTACTTTATCAAATGAAGGTTTAGATGCCCCCCACGACAAAGAGTGTCAAATGCTATGGAATAAGAGCTTTCCCAATATGGAAACTCGATTTGACAACTTTGAGTTTAAAACAAGTATGTTTTTGGATAAAGATTTGTTTGATTGAAGGACCATTTGATACGTGTGATGGTGTTTCTTGATTCTGATAGGAGAGATGTGTTTTTATCTCTTGACTAGTTTTCGGATTTTGACAACTTTGTTTTAAGGAAAACTTGCTTCTGGAGTAGTTTTGATACTCTGATTTCAATTTTCTGTCTGATGGAGTTCAAGTGAGGAAAAAGGGCTTCCTAAGTTATTTTCAGAATTTTCAAAATAGCTTCTGTTTTGCCCTTTGTTTTTTCAGTTTTGGCTATGCACTAAGATAGAAACTTAATGCGCTACCAAATACCCTTAACGCGCTAGAGAATGATCTCAACGTGCCAAGCTGCCTTTTTTACGCACTAACTCAAACTGTTTGATTTTGGTTTGGTTTGAAAGCTATGTGCTAAAATGTCCTATCAATGTGCTAGCTGCTGGCTCTAATGCGCTAATGTTTGGTCTTGACGCGCTAAGCTGTTGCTCCAACGCGTTGGAATATTTTCAGCAAGTGCCAAGATTCGAAGTGTTGAATGCTGAGATTGATTATGCACTAAAGTTTAGGACTGATGCGCTATGTTGAAGCTTGGATGCGCTAATATATGGTTCCAAAGCGCTAAGATGTTGTTCTTATGCACTAAATTGCCCTAGTTGTTTTGCCTTGGTGGTTTTTCTGTGATTTTTGAATTTTTCAACTGTGATAGCTGATTTTCTGAAGTAAGAAATGAAAGCACAACACAAAAGAGAACCATTTTGCTTAGTCTAAACAATGAGTGTATGTTCTGCGAGGATATGTTCAAATCCCTAGTGTTTTAACAAGTTTTGATACAGAAAATACAATTCAATCACACTCTTTATTCAAGGGTCATCGGCAATACCATAGCTCACTAGTCTCGATACTCCGCCAGCTCAAACAACCTTGTCACCCCCTAGAGGGCGCCCGTTTTTTTGCCTTTTGCCAGAAATTAACTCAAAGTGAATTGCTTCACAATTGAGTAGTTATCTTGGGAGATATATGGTGAGTAATCTTGGGGGCGGATTCTTCCCCTCCCTTGCACTATGATACTATAAATGTTTGGATACTGACTCGACTCAAAGTTTCTAATGCTAAAGTTCGTAATTCGGCTTCCCGTTCGATCGTCAGTGATAAACTCTCTCAGGAGGCTTCCCAACCTTTAGAACAAAGTCTTTACATATCGTAAAGATACTGGGGGAAGGTTAATCGTTGCGCGCGACCGTTGAAAAGGACTTTCGTCACTTTCCACTTTTGATTATAGTGGGTTGGAACACTTGTTGGAACACTTGGCGTCAAAGTTGTTCCCCAGTTAGGTCGTTCCCCTCACACCGGCCAAAGAATGACTTTAAGAGTTTGTTGACTCCTTGGGAGGGCAGGCCTGCTAAAGGATTTAATGCTATAAACACTGAAAGTGTAAGAGTGGTTTGACTTTTTGATCACCCAGTTAAGGGGAGAGCATATACCTTCCACTTTCGAAGCGAAACACACAAGTGTTTTTTTTAGCCTTTTATCACAATGATTTGCTAATATCTATATGGAGATATTGCTCCACAGAAACATGGTGTTCATTTTATTTCCTCAAATCAATGATTATCTGATCTAGTAAAGAAAATTGGTCAACAAAACAAAAATTCGATTTTTAGTCCACAAAAGAAATCGATAAAAGGGGAAGAATTTCCCTCTTTAACTTGGAATAAATTTGGACAAGTGAAGTTCTTTTTCTTTGCAAAAATTTAAAAGTTGATCCGTTTATACACTAAAGGATGGTGAGGTTCTTTTTTTTTTAAAGCTCTTTTTGCAAAATGAAAATTTGTCGATTCTTTTTAGAAACGCAAATGAAAGTTTTCTCCTAGGAAAGCAAGAAAGATTTTTGTTTGTGGTTCTTTTTAGGTACCCAAATAAGGTGTGAGTTCAATTTTTAGCTTTAAACAAAAAATGAAAGGAATTTAAATTTTTAACTAACTTAGTTAAGTTAGTAAAAAATTCCAATTGCTTTAAATCTAGCTTAAATAAATAAATAAAAAGCTTCAAACCTGCAATTAAACTGTCAGTTACCTGCAAAACAATAGTTTAATCAGTTAGCAAAATAATGGCTTTGTGGACTTCCACAAGTCTAACTCTCAAAATCTCTGTTACAAATTATTTCCTGCCCTCTGTTTGTGATGCACTACAGAATACACTGTACGCACTACATAATGCCTCAGATGCGCTATCCAAAAGACCCGACACGCTAAGATGTTTTCTAAATGCACTGGACTGTTAAATTCTCGCGCTGAAAGCTATAGGAAAGACTTAAAAACTCTATGCGCTAAGGAAGGTTTCCCACGCGCTAAGATATGAGTCTGACGCGTTGAACAGTAGACTAGATGCGTTGAAGTTTTAACCAGATGCGCTATCGAAGGTTCCCTACGCGCCGATTCTCGTTTCCCACGTACCTGCAAAGTTGGTCATATTCAAAAACCGATTTGATTAATGGGGTTATGCACCACAGTGGGCATCAGAAATGTATGCAGGAAAAGCGGTTCAATGAAACTTAAATTGTGAAAATATTCAAAGACTTGCCCACCCACCCATGGGACTCTTGGTGCAAGCTATGGAGCCATGAGGAATAACTCAAATTCTCAGGGAGTGTTCCATGGTTCCCTATCTCACAAGGTCCCTCAAGCCAATGCCTTTGCTTTCAGATCACTGAGCAAAGTGACTTAGGGATGAGAAATGCAATAACGAGGGATGCTTTAGATCAAATTTAGTATGAATTCATCCTATTTATGCATGATTTTAACAAATGAACTAAACTAGATGATAAGATGACAAGGTTAGTAAAAATACTATCCTAACATGATATACTAGTTATATGTTTTAATCTAAGATGATAGAAATACTCTAAAATGATTATTAGATTTATTTCTATTACAAAGAGAGGCTAAATGCTTGCTAGAATTGAGTATAAGTATTATACTAAAGACTTGGATTCTTTTGAAGAAGGAATGGACTCTATTTATAGAAGAAACGGGGCAATGGATGGTCAGGATTGAAGGATCTTATCAAGGGCTAGGATTGAAAGTTATCAATCTATGTTTACAATTCTCACCAATGAAATGGTGACAATTGTCAACATAAGATTGCTTGAGAGGGGATGTAAGAAGCATTAAATGCTTGAGAAGACCTCATGGTTACCTTAAGAGGTAAAGTTTAAGGTTAGGTTAAGGTTATCCCTTGGATAAAGCTTTTACCCAAAACGTAAACTCTTGTGCAAGGGTTAAAGGGATAACCATAGTCAAAGCAATGAATGCTTGATGAGACCCCTAGATTAGATGAGGGTTGAGTTAGGCAAAAAGTCTCTAACCATGCCACTAAGGGTTAGTTAACCATTAACGGTTTGAAAGACTTTGGGGACAAATTTGTAAGAGTCCTTCCAAATTTGGGGGTGATGCCCTCCTAAATGGCACAAGGTTAGTCAATGATAAAATAACACAAAAGACACAAAACCATTAGTGTTAGTCAATCAAAAACTAATCTAAAAAGGCATACCAAGAGAGACACTAAAAGCATGCAAGCATATTTAACTATCAAAGCAAACATGATGAGACATTTCCAAATACCTCCTGACATACTCTTAGTTCCTTCTCCCTTGTTCCTCTCCTCTCCAAGTTTCAAAATAGTGTAGCTTTCAGCAGCTTTTTGCACTATGGATGCTTATGGAGGATTGAGATTTAATATTAAGCTTCAAATATGAAATGAAAAGCTAAATACTATGTTAGTAATGCTAAAATGATTGATTTTACCAAAAAGACAAGATTTTAGTTATGCTATGCTAAATGCTCTCTAAAAATGCCTATAGCTTAAATGCATACAAGTTTTCAGGATCTGGATTATGAAGAAATGGGCTCTATTTATAGGAAAAATGTAGCAATGGATGATTGAGATTGAGCAATCTCAACAAGGGTCAGGATTGAATGATTTCAAATCCATGTGAGGGCTTTCAACCCAATCCCAGGATGACAAGTGTCAATGTGAGATAGGTTGAGAGGAGAGAGAATAAGCATTAAATGCTTGAAATGACCTTGGGAGTTAAAGTCAAGGTTGGTTGAATGAATAAATTCTTTATTTAAAGAACAAAGCTTTTATCCAATAGATAAATTCTTGTGCAAATGTGAAATAGATGAATATGGTCAAAACAATAAATGTTTGGGGAGACAAGTTTGAAATAACCATAAATGGTTATGTAAGAGCCATAAATGGTCATGTAAGAGCCATTAGTGGTCTTGGAAGACTTTGGGGGTTAATTTGTTGAACACACAAAGCATTAAATGCTTTTCAAAGACTTTGAAGTCTTTGAGAAGTGACTTCATTTTGCTTAGGAATGTGACAATAATTAGGGGATGGATTAGGCTAATTAGGAAGGGGTTAGAAGAATCTAGAAGGGGATTAGATTTTGCAAGTGGATTTGGTGGGTGAGGGAAAATAGGATTTATTAAAATAAAAATTCATTTATTTCAATAAATGTGTGCAAGTTGCATTTGTAGGAAAATGCAAGTGGGGTGGGGAAAATGATTTAAATAAATGTTTTATTTAATTTATTTAAAAGAGGAATAGGGGGATTTTAATTAAATAAATATATTTTATTTATTTAATTGATTTGTATTTGGTTTAATGAATGAATTAAAATAAATTGAATAATTTATTTAATTAATAGAAGAATGTTTGGGGATGAATTAATTAAATATTAATTTAATTAACTGATGGCTAGTGGATTTTTAATCAAATAAATAGCGAATATTTATTTAATTAAGCTGAACAGATTTGTGTGACTACATTTGCCCCTCTTTGAGACGGTGCGGTTTACCGCATCGTTTCAAAGAAAGAAAAACTGGTGTGAAGAAATGCCCCATAAAATGTAAATTTAATGGGTGGGATGCCCCCTCGAGAGATGGATCGAAAAATTTCAAAAAATCGGGCGATCTCTCGAAAAAGAATGAAAATTGGTAGGGTGGTAGAAGAGAAGAAGTTAGTCATACGGGTGAAAAATAGAAGAAATCAGAGAAAACATGGAGAAATGGGGGGCTCGGGAAGTTCACGGGGACCACGACGATGAACAGGGGGGAAGTTACGGTGACGGCGAAGGGTATAAATGGAGTGAAAGGGGGGAAAACAGAATCATTTGTGACCAAGACCAGTTGAAAACAAGAGCTCTGATAGTGACATTTGGAGGAGCGAGCAGAAGCGACGATGTCGATTCCGATAGCCGAGCATAGATTCGAGCGAGTCCGTCGGTTCCAGCGCCTAGATGACTACGGACCAGTGGTACGCAAATTCGAAAACTTAACTTTTAAGCATTTTGACTAAGTTTTTAGCTGAGTCCAAGTCAAGTCGGAGCAAGAGCGCTAGAACTTTGGTTTTGGCGCTTTTGCTCCATGAATTAGCGCTATTATGCCGCAATAGCGCTATTGTGCTCTGGTTTGAGCGCTTTTGATCGGTATTAGCGCTATTGTGTGCAAGTTTTAGCGCTATTGATTAAGTAGCGCTATGGTGGGATTAATTGAGCGCTATTGAGTTAAAGAAGCGCTGTTGAATAGGTGTTTTAGCGCTTTTGCAATTGTAGCGCTTTTGTATAGCTTATTGAGCGCTTTTGATAGGGTTTTAGCGCTATTGTTTTTAAACTAGCGCTTTTGTTGGTAAAATAGCACTTTTGCTTTAGGATAAAAGAATGCCCCAGTTTGAATGAAGAAAAATCTCTTGATGCCAATGATTGATAGATGGCGAGGTGAAGTGGGAGTTGTTTTGAACTATAGTAGCCTGATGAAACTTAGGTCATTTGTTAGGATAAATGCCCGTTGAAGTCTAGGTGGCCATGATTGCTTACCTGTTGAGACCCGAAGATACTTGATCAAAGTATCTGATGATAGTCTAGGTTTAAACTTAAGAAAGTTTGAAAACAAAACAACTGATGGTGATTTGATGAATGTCCATGTGCAGGAGGATCTACGCGTGTTGCAGTTACGCGAGTGTCATCCTGCGACACAGGGGTTGCGGGACCGATTGACTCAGATGGAGATTGATTGTATTGCAGCGACTGGTCTTTACGAGATGATGCACATGCCCGTGATTCGGATGAATCACGGCTTGATCACAACACTGACAGAGCGGTGGCACAGTGAGACGTGCACCTTCCATTTGGCATAGGGGGAGATGACCGTGACTTTGGAGGACGTGTGGCGCATTCTTCGGATTCCGATTCGAGGGGAGCTGGTCACATATGACAGATCCTGGGGGACTCTTTCGTGTCAGAGGATTTTTGATGAGGACGTGTATATTGACGATGGGTCGATCGCATGGGAGGATATAGCGGCACTATATGAGCCTCTGTCGTCAGTGTTGTCAGGGATTGTGGGAGGGCTTCTGTGTCCAGATAGGTGGTCACATGGATTGGCAGTGGGATGGGGACAAGTGATAGAGATGATGATGACCGAGGGGACGCGATTTGCATGAGGGTCGTGCGTGCTGGCGCACATGTATCAGGAGCTCCACGAGGTAGTGTATCGGGGGAGGGGTTCTTTAGCAGTGGGCATGACGCTTCTACATATTTGGGCGTGGGAGCACCTACCAGTGACTCGATCAGTGAGTCTCAGATTCCGGGCAGTGGACCAGCCGTACATGTTTATGTACAGTGGCATGATGAGTCAGCCCCACTTGGGGAAGTTAGAGTGGTGGCGGCGGACATTGGATGACTTGGATGTAGTGATATGGCGGCCATACTTGGAGTGTGAGCCATGGGATGATGATGCAGAGGCACTGCCGTATGTCTTCATGACCCGATTCCTCATTGGGAGGACTACATATGATGTGGAGAGACAGGTGCCTGGACGAGTGATGAGGCAGTTCGGACGGCAGCAGGGACTGCCTAGCAGATCTGGAGAGTATGCTCGAGTGATTCGAGAGAGGTATGCATGGGGTCCAGTGCTACCGTATGATCAGGCATTGGCAGAGTTTCAGACACTGCAGGCGAGGCCATGGGACCTACGACCGAGGGTCGTTGATGCAGGTGTGACAGATGAGTATACACAGTACCGAGCGGCGCACCCGATCCCGCGGATATCAGATCTAGCAGAGCCAATCCCAGCATTCGAGGATGAGAGGGGACGGGGACGGGGATGGAGGAGGGCAAGAGGAGGAGGAGGAGGAGGAGGAGGTGGTGGAGGAGGAGGAGGTGGAGGAGGAGGTGGGTTGGGGTTGCAGAGACAGCGGAGAGGGAGAGGTGGACTACCTCTACAGATATCACAGGGACCATTGGTACAGAGGGGAGTGCAGCTGAGTGGGAGAGGGATGGAGAGAGAGATCCCGATGGATAGAGGAGAGGGGACTATTGGAGAGGGTGGTGCAGGGGAGGCAGCGATGGACACTGGGGAGGGAGCCACTGGAGATCTGCGGGATCACATCATAGTGCGCTTGTAGATGTGGATAGAGGGTTTAGAGGATGAGGTAGCAGCTAGGGATGTGCAGCTATTTGCACGAGAGGCAGAGCTGGCGGTGGTGCTGCGGGAGAGGGATACTGCAGTGGAGAGATTGGCGGAGCTGTAGGAGAGAGTCCGGGTTGGAGTAGGAGCACAGGGGCCTATAGGAGAGGTTATGAGGGAGATACGGCGAGCTCAGGCGGAGATAGAGTACTGGAAGGGGGTTATATGAGTAGGTGGTGCCAGTTAGCCAGCGAGTGCTCAGTTATTCACAAATGCAGCAGGCAAGATCAGAGCGATCACAGAGGATGCAGAGCAGTGGGGGTGTGATGGGTCCTTTGAGGCGAGAGAGATCAGGGGATGCAGGAGGGAGTGAGGGTTCGATGAGGCCTCCACAGAGAGATGGATCAGGTGGTGTAGGCACCAGTGGTGGAGCAAGGGGAGGTGTTGGGACAACATTTGGCCAGAGCGGTATTTGAGAGAGCATTCATGCATCTATGTATTTGTATTTATTTTTGGATTGTATCTTGGATGGCTCTTGATAGCCGATTTTGTAGACTTCATTGTACTCTGATATATGAGATGATATATATGAGGAGATCCCATATTTTGATGATATGCATTTGATTTATGTATGGATGTTTATGCAGGATGATGAGTGATTGCTTTAGATGGATGTATGTATTGTGATGAGATGTTTCTTATATGCATGTTTTTGATGATGATACTGACATATGAATGCAGGTTTATATATGTATGATTTGTTTGATTTTTAAATGCAATGCTTTATATATGTAATGCCATGATGATGATGTATGCTTGTGTTGATTTATGAACATGATTTTTGGTGTTTCCTATTTTGATATAATGATGAGATGATTTATGTGATGATGTTAATGCAATGGTTGAATGAATGTTTTTATGTATGGATATGCATCTAGATGTTTTTTTAGATGAATGTAATCTGGATAAACCAAATGTTAAGTACAAATGCTTATTTGATAATGTGTTAAATGAATGCAATATGTGTAATGGATATAAAATGTTGATGAACCAATGTTTGTGTAAACAAATGGAGTTATGATTCTAAATGCTTAAATATGATTTTAAGTACAAATGATAATGGGATGATACTATAACTTATGTTTTTAATAATTGCACCTGAATGCAATTAAAAAGAGGAGAATGGATGCAATGTGAATGAATCATAAATGAGCGTAATAAGAGACTTAGTTAATGGATGAATGAATGCACTTTTTTACTAAATGGATAAATGAATGTATGCAATAATAAATGATAAAAGATGATAAGATGATAATGGATTGTTTTGACACGAAATGAATGCCTAATAAATGAGTTGAAAACAATCAAAGACAATTTGATCCCATGAATGAATCGAATTATTGATGATTGATGCAATGATGCAAATGATTTAAGGAAAACTAATGTTAAAAATGAACTATATGTAATGTGAAGTTAAAATGACGTGAATGTACTGAATGCAAGATGCAACTAAGTGTTTAATGCAAGATGCAACTAAATGTTTAATGCAAGATTCAACTAAATGTAAGGATGATATGAGTATGAGGAATGCAAGGTTTTGTAAGACTTTGCATGATGCATTGATGATGTATCAGAGTACTCGATCGTGATTGTATCCAAGACCAGCTTAATTTTCTCATTTGGCATATAAAAGCCTATATATGAATGAGTGAATGGATGGGTGATATGCAACGGAATGCAATGTATAAACAGATGAGATGAAATGATGATCCATAGTGCTCTATTTTCATCATTGAGCTTTAAAATGTTGGAAGAGAATACAAGCATCTTGACATAATGATTCAAGATGACCTGAGTATTTCTTTCATGGATTTTAATATAGCAAGTTAATACAAACGACTTGATATAAGGGTGAAGTCGACCAGAGTATTGCTTGCGGAACAGACAAGGATTATCTCTGTTCATGCATGACTTGGATCGTCCTCCTTGATCTTAGGTTGATCAGATCCTGAAACAAGTGCATACCGTACTTAAGAGATAAAAACCTTTATCCAATTTGGATGAAGAGGAACCAAAGGATGAGCATTGTACCTGCAAACAAACAGTATATACATAAAGAATAAAGAATAAGGATCCTTGGTAATGGTTCATGTGCATACGGTCAAGGTATACGCTGTAGTCAGCAAGCCGTAGTGATCTATGACTGCATTTGGCATAAGATCACGTAGACACCATTAGTACATGCCCCAGAACTTCATCGGAATTAATGTGCAGATGATACAAAACAATCTTGAAAGATCCCGATACAGATAAACAAAGGATTGTACTCACAAATTAACCAAGTATTTGATAGTGTAGCATAATTTTCTTGTCAAAGAAAATGTCATCTTGTCTTTGTTTTGGTAAGGAAGGATGCATCCTTATTTAAGACAGTTTTGAGTGTTGATGTTGATTGTGTGGGTTGCTTGATAAATGGTCATTATGTGAGTATTTTGTTCAATGTTTGTTTTGTATCTGCTTGGATGAGTATGTACAATGTGTTGCCATGTTTTTGTATGATTTTTTAATGGTTTTGTGATGTTTTTAGATTTTGTGAGTCATTTTTGAATGTTTTTGGTATTTTGATGATCATTTTTGAATGTTTTTGGTATTTTGATGATCATTTTTGAATGTTTTTGGTATTATGATGATTGCTCAAATGAAGAACGTAATGATGCATAAGACAATGTAGAGTCCACTTCCATCAATAGGTTAAGGGCATTTCCCCCAGTTTTAGACCTGACTATGAAAAGGTGGAATGCAAGACACATGGAGTACTTTCTTAATTGCAGATCAAATAACAAGCCATGGTTGGATGGATGGATGGATGTGTGTATGAATGTGATCGCAACGAGCCTGAAAGATACTGGAGCCATTGTCTTTACAAGTGGCGCCTGTTTGCCAGGTTTTCACCATCGCACTTACCCAAGGTGCCACTGGAGTGGTTGCTCACCATTTGGATGCATGATTTTTCTTTACTTTTTGAATGTTTTTGTATTTCTTCAGGACATTTTTCTGAATGTTTTTGGTATTTTCTGATATGCAGGGGAGCCTGATGCTCTGTTCAGCTTAGGTATAAAACCGTTTGAGGTGCATGCTATTGATCGGATCTGCTAATGGTTCTCCTTCTAAAGTAGCCAACTGATATGCCCCAGACCCAAATACAACAGTGACAACATATGAGCCCAGCCAGTTTGATTCAAACTTGCCCTGATGTTCTCTGTTTGGTTGGTTGCGAGGATTCTCTCATAGAACAAGATCACCTACCTCAAATGTACGAGATCTAACTCGGTGATTGTAGCTTCTACTCATGCGCTGCTGATAGGCTTTGAGATGGTTGTATGCAGCTTGTCGCTTCTCATCAAGTAACTCTAAGTCCTGAAGGCGTGAGACTCTGTATGCTTCATCATCGATGAGATTGTGCAAGGAAACCCGTAAGGATGGTATCTCAACCTCAATAGGTAAGATAGCTTCAGCACCATAGACCAATGAATAAGGAGTTGCACCTGTAGGGGTTCGAATGCTAGTTCGATATGCCCATAGCGCTGGATTCAATTGAACATGCCAATCATGGCCGACATCATTGACTGTCTTCTTGAGGATTCTTAATATGTTTTTATTGGATGCTTCAGCCTGACCATTGCCTTGTGGGTAATAGGGAGTGGAAAAGCGATGTTGGATATGAAATTTCTTACAAAGTTCGCGGACATCTTGATTTTTAAAAGGGAGACCGTTATCTGTGATGATGGACATGGGCACACCATACTGGCAGATGATGTAGTTGAGGATGAATGAGGCGATTTGCTTGCCGGTGACTTGGGTGAGTGGAATAGCTTCGATCCACTTTGTGAAATATTCAGTAGCGGTAATGATAAATTTATGGCCATTGGATGAAGATGGATGAATCTTACCCACAAGGTCAAGGCCCCATTGACAAAAAGGCCATGGTATTGTGATTGGTTGCAGTTCCTGAGCTGGTGCATGTATCAGGTCACCGTGAACTTGACATTTCTTACATTTTTTGACAAAGTAGTAGGAATCCTTTTCCATAGATGGCCAATAGTATCCAGCTCGCATGATCTTCTTGGCTAGTGATGGACCACTTGAGTGAGTCCCACAAATTCCTTCATGTACCTCTTCCAAAACCTTTGTTATCTCACCTTGTTCCAGACATCGAAGGAGAGTACCATCAAGACTGCTTCAGTATAGGGTTTTAGCAATAATGGTATATCGAGCAGTTTGGCGAATAAAGGTTTTACGTTGGTTATTTGATTGGTTGGGAGGAAGGGTGTGATCGTGGAGATAGGTGTAGAACTCACCATACCATGGGGATTCAGAACTGACAAGGCGACATATCATTTCGGATTCGGGCATATCATAAGCGGGAATCCAAAGCTGTTCTACCAAGAACTCATAGCGTGTTGAATTATGTGGAAGATCTAGGAGAGATGCGATGGTAGCCATAGCGTCAGTAGCTCGATTTTGATCTCTTGGTATCTGCTCAAAAGTGATAGTAGTAAATGATGTCTTTAGACTGTCCACCATTTGCTTATATGGCATGAGTTTATCATCCTCGGTCTAATATTCATCGGTTGCTTGTCGAATGACCAGTTGTGAGTCACCATATACTTGTAGTTCTTGTAATTTCCATTGTATGACTAGCTTGAGTCCTGTGATCAAGGCCTCATACTCTGCTATGTTGTTTGTGCATGGAAATGTGAGCCTGTAAGACTTCGGGATGCTGTCACCTTGAGGTGTGATAAACAAAATGCCTACCCCCAAGCCGTGCCTAGTGTATGAACCATCAAAGTATAATTTCCATGGTTGTGTTGTTGTGATCATGAATATCTCTTCATCTGGAAAATTGGAAATGAGAGGATGATCGCCTATGAGGGGTGCATCGGCCAACTGATTTGCAATAACTTGACCTTTGATAGCTTTACGGTCTACATACTCGATGTCAAATTCACTTAGAATCATCACCCATTTGGCCAAGCGACCTGTCAATGCTGCTTTGCTAAGTAAATACTTGAGTGGATCGATCTTTGCAATGAGTTGTACCTTGTGTGTTAATAGATAGTGCCTTAGTTTAGTGGCTGCTAGGATTACTGCTAGGCAAGCTCGCTCAATAGGTGTGTAATTGAGTTCATAGCCCACCAGTGTGTGAGAGATGTAGTAAATAGCACACTCTTTTCCTTCTGTATTATGTTGGGCCAGTAGTACACCCAATGTTGTACTTGTTGCTGAGATATAGAGTAACAACGGTCTACTTGGATTTGGTGGCATCAGCAATGGTGGATTCATGAGATAATCTTTAAGCGTCTGAAATGCTTGCTGGCATCTGGCATCCCATTGAAAGCAGATGTTCTTGTGTAGTAGGTGTGTGAATGGGTGACACTTATCAGCCAATTGTGCAATGAATCTTCGGATGGATTGAAGCCGCCCTTGTAATGTCCTTAGCTGACTGATATTCTTTGGAGGTGGCATGTCCATGATTGCTTTTACCTCAATACCTTTGCTTGGTCGACCTCAATACCTTTGCTTGAGACAACGTATCCTAGAAGCTTCTCGGAGGCCACTCCAAAGACATTTCTTTGGGTTGAGTCGAACATGGTATTGTTCCAGTCTATCAAAGATTTTATCTAAGATGTGGAGATGCCCTTCTCTGGTGAGTGATTTTGCTAGTAAGTCATCAACATAATCTTCCATCATAGTATGCATCATGTCATGGAAGATGGTGGTCATTGCTCTTTGATAGGTTGCTCCTGCATTCTTTAGACCGAAAGGCATTACATTCCAGTAATATGTGCCCCATGGACATGTGAAGGCCGTCTTATGTTGATCCTCTGATGTGATCTTTATCTGATTGTATCCTGAAAAACCATCCATGAGTGAAAGCATGGCATGTCCTGCTATCAGATCCACTATGATGTCGATATTTGGTAGGGGGAAGTCATCCTTAGGACATGCCTTATTCAGATCTCTGAAGTCGGTACAAATGCGGATGCCCCCTTTTGGTTTGCTGACAGGCACAATGTTGGAGATCCATTCTGCATAATCAATTGGCCTAATGAAACCAACATCTAGGAGTTTCTTGAGTTCTATTTTGACTAACACTGCAATCTGGGGATGCATCTTACGAAGCTTCTGCTTGACAGGTTTGGTTCCTTCTGCTACAGTGAGGTGATGCATGACTAAATCAGGATCAAGCCCAGGCATGTCTGCATATGACCATGCAAAGTTGATTTAACGTTGTTGAAAGAACTCCGTAAATTTAGGCTGTTCCTTTGGAGTGAGAAGAGATGCCAGATGTATGATATGAGGATTTTCAGGAGTCCCCACATTGTATTCTTTGGTCTCCTCAATGAGAATTGTTGATCGTTCCTGTTGTACATTAGCAGGGAGAATGTCAAACCCTTCATCCTTAGGCGCCTCAGAGAGGTTTTCACCCTTGGATACGCTCTTTCTTTTTACTTTTGTTGGATCAAACAGTGCCACAGTGTGGTTTTCACTGGAAGATCCATGTTTTAATGTTATATTTTTGCAGCTGAAAGGTTTGGCATCCGCCCCGAAGTATGCTGCGCTATTAAGGTCAATGGCGAATCCAGCTTTGTGATCCCCGCTTGGTAGATTATCCCTTAGTTCCAAAAAGTCAATGATGGCCTCATCGTTTTGGAAGAAGTCAAGACATGGGGGATTTGGTTGGTTCCATTCGATAAGTTTAGGGTGGATAATGGGCATTACTTCATCGATTAGGTTAAGTGCGTTGGATGTATTAGTGAGGGTCAAGACGTTATGGTGAAGGTCGTTAATGGTACCCTCCCTGTCAGAATCAGGCGTAGGATGAGACGTAGGGTCTGTGGAAGATGTTTCCAGCTCAGGAACCCAAGTGGTCTTTATTTATGCTTCTCCATAAGCAGGGATGTCTTTGTGTGGCAGAGGTGATGATGTGTCTTCCTCATCTGAAGTATTAAGTTGTACTGAATCAAATTCCCACTCATGTGAGTCAGTCTCTGAATCACTTTCCAACATCCGATTACTATACCATACTGGAACGTCCTTGGAGTTAAACACTGCAGGCGTGATTGGTTGATGTACTTTTGTAATGATTGGTGCTGCAGGAAGGTTGATGGGGATTAAAGAATCTGGTACAAGGAGTATCGGTAATATTGACTCAGTTGCTTCAGCTAGAACTGCTGGTGCCATAGATGCTGCTGCGGGTTTTGATATAGTTGTTGCTGCCACTAGGGTTATTGATGTGATGGCTGCTGCGGATGAGATTACTGGTTCGATTGGTGGGATGTTTGGTATTGTAGATGGTTGAGTTGGGGTTGTGAGCCTCGATGGGGCAGTGGGGATAGTGCTTGATGCTGCTTTGATAATAAAAGGTGTCCTCTTTGCCATAGGCTGGCATAATGGTTTGCTGGGTTGTCCTTTAAATTTGAGTTTAGGAAATATTTCTTTCTTAAAGCCTAGGCCTGTATTACCTTTGGGCTTGAATTTCGGCAGCAGAGGTTCATGTTGTCCTTGTTTGCAATATCCCAAAGCACTCTGACCATCATACCCCATTCTTTGCATAATGAGGAGGCCTTTACCATACTGATCCGTAGGAAGTGTAACTCGCGGTATATCAGTGGTGACGGGATCCTTATAAATCCATTCCGCTAGGTCTTCATCTTGTGTCCCTTCCTCTTGACTCTTTCCAAGGACGAAAGGCATCAAAGCACATGCTGGCATGATTAGTGGTTGCTGGAGTACCTGCTGTGGTTTACCATGTGTTTTAGGAGAAGTGGGCATTTGTCCCACACAAAAGAGTTGACTCAAGTTGTATTCCCCAGGACCGTCCTCTGCTACCTTCATCTTAAGCTTTTCTTGCTTTGGTATAGTGGTGTTTGAACTGGCAAGAGAGGCGGGACTTATATATGATGTGGAGGAATGACTTCTCTATTATTAGGAACGGTAATCTCTGGTTGATGGTTGATATTATGGCAATATGCAAAAGGATTTGCATCACCCAGGATTGTGATCTCTGCACCATTATGTGGGAACTTGATACATTGATGGTAAGTAGATGGAATGGCTTGCATGGCATGTATCCAAGGTCTCCCTAATAATAGATTATATGGCAGAGGAAGGTCCAAAACCTGACAAATGATGTGCTTTACCACAGGGCCCACTCGGATTGGTAGTACCACTGCTCCTTTGGATGACCGCTCCGCATCGTCATAGGCTTTGATCGTGATCTTCTGACGAGGATCCACTGATTCTACTGCATAGCCCAATGCTGTGACCAATTGTAGTGTGCAAATATTCAGGCCTGCTCCATTATCTATCAAGACTCGCTTGATTCTATTCTGATTGATAAAGCCTTCAATGTGTAGTGAAGCGTTATGTGGTTGCTGGAAGGAAGAGTTGTCGCTTTTAGAAAAAGTGAGACAAGGTGATGACTTGAGACTTCCAACCATGGTTTGAAATTGGTCTGTATTCAGATTTGCAGGAACTGACGCCTCTTGGAGTGCTTGATCCAAGATAGTTTTATGAGAGGTTGATAGGCGCAATAGCTCTAAAATGGATATAAGCGCAGGCGTTTTGTCTAATTGTTCCACAAGATTGTACTGCTTTGGGATGGAGGTGGTACCTTGTGGAGCTGCCTTAATGGTGACCTTGCCGCGACGCGTAGCAACATTGCAATTGGAGGTGGGGTTTTTGAAGGTTATAGTTGCAACTTGTTCACTGGCATCATACAGGTGATTTACAGTGTAGTTATACGCAGCCTGTGTATAATCTGTGGTATCAGTGCCTCGCCTGGAAGTAGAAGGACCCCTTTGATCCTGTGATGGAAGTGGATTCTTGAACATCTGATGATCATTATTAGTTGTTTTTGGGTCATGTCCTTCAATTTCAATTTCTCCTCGATCAATAAGATCCTGAATTAGATCTTTCAATCGGTGACAATTACTTGTCTTGTGTCCTCTTCCTTGGTGGAATTCACAGTGTTCAGTATCTCTCCACCATGCCGGTTTGACCTGAGGCTCATAGTTTGATAGTTTAGGTAGAGTGACCAAATTTTGAGAAATGAGTTATCGCAATACTGTTTCAATGGGTTCCCCTAAGGGAGTGTATGTGCGTTTCTATTTTTGTTGATGAGGTCTTGGTTCATCGTGAGATGTGATGCGACCTTGATTTGAAGGAACATTTGTGTTATTCTGGGGGGGAGGATTTTGTCCGGCAAACCAAACCACAGGTTGTGCATTTTGGATAGTCCGGGCATCCACAACCCCTTCGTTGACGATATTCTTGTTTTTATTCCAGAAGTTTGGTTTATCGCTATTGAAGCGTGGGCGAGGACCATCTTTTGGTTCATTAAAGATTTTGATGAGTCCTTTTTTGATGAGTGCCCTTTCACATTTCAAACCCTTGGTGATCATATCATTAAAAGAGTCTGTGTCTTTGACATCTAGGTGAAATTCCATTTCTTTGTTTAAGTTGGAAATGAATATTTCCACTAGTTCTTGTTCAGGTAACTGAAAAGAATGTCTGCTAGACATTTGGCGCCATCGTTGTAGGAATACTGAGAATAGTTCACCTGGTTTTTGTTTGGTGTTGCACAAATCAGCCATGGTGATGTCGCGTTCAATGTTATGAGAATAATGAGCTAGGAACTTCTGGATGAGTTCCTCAAATGTTCTAATGCCACCTGGTAGTCGGGAAAACCATGATGTGGTTGTTCCTCCCAAGCTTTGGGGAAAAAGGCACATTAGGTATGTGTCTTCATATGCTACTTCGAGACAAGCGGAATGAAATTCTCGGACATGATCGCGGGGATCCCCCTTTCCTCTATATTTTTCAAATTTGGGTGTTTCGAATCCTCGTGGAAATGGTGGCATGTAAAGATTCCTATCAAAAGGACAGGGACAGATGTCATTGAGTGAGAATTGGTTAGTCTTGACACCACTATGAAGTTGTTGGGCGAGATTCTCGACTTGTTGCCGCAACATCGCCATTTCATTTGGAGGAGGAGGTGGTGGGTTACCTCAAGGAATGTTATATCTGATGGGATCTCTACCTCTTTCCTCTTCATGGAGACTTTGTCTTTCTGATGCTTGTCTTAATTGGGCAAGATCAAAGTCAGAGGGGAGTTTTGCTCCTTCTTGAGCGAGTCTTAAGAAGTGAGCATCCGCATTGCTCCTGAGTATTTCATCAAACAATCTATTAAAGAGAGGGTTATGCTGAGCCCTTTCGATTGTTGCAGGAGTGGGAGTACTTGGGTTTTCGTCATCTGCATTTCCTCCAAGTGCTTCTTGAAATTCATTGAGATTTTCCTCTTCTTCTAATTGTCTTTCTATTTCACGTTGCCTTGATTGGGATTGGGTTTGAGCCATTTTGTTTGCAAGTTTGTGTTGAAGTTGATTTGTTGATGAAATGAAAGATTGATGTTTGATGAATTGTGTTGTTTGTGGATCTCTAGCACTTTTAAGGTAGATGTAACCAAAATTCCTTCTTTGGATTGCTTGCTTGTTTGATAAGTTTGGATGTGATAAGGTGTAGAGAAATCTGAGATGTGTTACAGATTTTGACTACCTAGCAATGAGAGGATTCACTCATGAACTAGTTTTAACCTGCGTAGATGTGTCTCTTAAGACGAGCTTTATCCTAGATGTAGAAACAATCTAAAAAGTGATGTGATGTTTTTTTGATTCAAGCAATATCTAAAAAGGGATCTTGGGACAAGAAACTCTTAATGTTTTGAGAGTTGGGACGGATTGATGATGAAGTGATGATGAATGCGTGAGATGATGGATGTTTTGTTTTCAGCTTTCAATAAAAACTTTGTGTTACAAATGGGACAAACTCTACCTCTTCCCTTTCGGGTGTTGGTGGTATTTCTCGAGTTGTGTTGTATGTGATACAGACGTTTGGGAAGAAGTTGGGATTAATCTTTCCTCCTTGATTTTTGTGATAACTCAAAGCTCTATATTGCATAAAAGCTCTGCGGTTCAATGATTTTGAATCAAACTCGTTCGTTTTGCCTTGAAGGTAAAGACGCATGCGATGTAGAAAGACTCTATGTGAGACAAAGATTTGTCTATTTATATAGAAGAATTTCCTCCTTTTGATCAAAGCCTTTGAGCTTAATGACCTTCTTTTCAAGTTAATATTCTGATGACGCTTCTTCTTTCGCAAGATGTGAAGAATGGTCATAAAATTGTGACTCTTTGTTGTTTGCACTTTGTTTTTGATGTGTTTGGTTGTTTTGAGAAATGTTGGATGAATACTTTGTTTTTGGGATTGATCTTCTGACTTTTCTTTGACAAGAAAACAAAGCAAGCACACAAACACAAGAATGTTGCCTAAAAGGCACAAATGAGTATGGGTCTAGATCAACCCAATCCTTGGACTTATATATGACCCTTCCTTTAGATGTATTTTAAGGTGTATTTCCAAAGCCTGAAGTCGGCTCAATTTTGCACTTGGTCTTTAAAACGAACACACTTCAAACACTTTTTATCCCTAAGGTCAAATGACCAGTTGTGATAAATTTAGCCCACATCTTGATATTTCTTCGACTTTGGTACTACATACCTTATGAATCCCGCTGTGGCAGGTAAGGATGTGATATACTAAGTCTTGCACGAGCATAACAAATAGATGATTCCTATGATGGGGGAGTCACCACTTTTATCAAGCCACAAGTGACTTTTCAAAAAGCTATGTTTCTACTCAAGAAAATATGTATGGTGAGTATCTTGGGAGCAAAACCATCTATGCTCTTACACTAAATTATATCTCAAATATCCTCAATCAATAGAACGGGTGGGCTACTACTTAAAGGTGTTTAGTCATGTTTGATGTTTTTGGACATAAGTTCATTCTGCAGTGACTCACTTAAGAGCCTTGTAACTGGTGGTGGGGCCCATTTGTCCTTTCGGCCAGTTACACTATAGGAACAACTATACCCAAGGCTACAGCTTTCGCTCTCACCTGATTTCTATAGCGGCTCGAAGGATTTATCGCTCGAAGTCGTTTCCAAGAGTATCGATCCCTTGGCAGGCCTCTCTTAAAAAGATAAAATTTGAGTGTTACTAACACTTTTCTCTTGCACCTAGGACCACGAGAGCCAAGGGAGAGGATAGTGTGTGTTAGAAGTAGGACCACTCGACTGATTTTTTGCACAAGTGTGCCAAACACAAAATTCACTTGTTCTTTTTAATCCATCATTGCAATGTGATCTAACTATTTGGAGATGTTGCTCCAGCAATCATGGTGTTCTTTTTAACTTCAAAAGCAATGTGTTTTGTAATCTAGAATTCGGAAATCCTGGTCAACTTAATGAAAACACGTTTGCATGAAGTAAAATCGCTTGCAAAAATCAAAACAAGTGGATTGTGTATTTTATTTGCACCAAAATTTTGAAGTGTGGATTGTAAATTTTAGGTCCGAATTGATGCAAGGAAATCAAATTTGTGTTGTTGATTTTAAGCACCAAAAGAAAGATGAATCCTAGCTAGAAAGCAATACAATTTTTGTGTTTTTGTTCAATTTTTAAAAGCACCAAAATGAAAAGTTTATGATTTTTAGGGGTTAGTTTTAACCTGCAAAAACCACAATTCATTAGTAAAATCTATGTCAAAGGGGGGCTTCCACAAGCCTAAGAATTTCCATTTTTGTGGTTACAAGGTGATTTTTACAACATTCTGTTGCAATAGCGCTATTCTGCATTTAAACAGAAGCGCTATTTCACACAGAAGCACTGAAAGAAGGGGAGAGACAGAGAGACAAAAGCGCTAGAAGTGTTCCAATAGCGCCAGAAGAATTACCAAAGCGCTAAAACAGTTTCAAAAGCGCTGAAACTTTTACAATAACGCTATTGTAAGAACAATAGCGCTAAAAGAAAAAGTGTCGGTAGCGCCAGAACGTGTTCAATAGCGCTAAAGTGCAACCTGTGTGGCACTTCCAACAAGCAAAAATTGTTAGTTAAAAAAAAGGATATGTTTTTGGTTGTTCGATTCACGTTGGGTTCACCAAATGATGCCCTCCTAAATGGCACAAGGTTAGTCAATGATAGAATAACACAAAAGACACAAAACCATTAGTGTTAGTCAATCAAAAACTAATCTAAAAAGGCATACCAAGAGAGACACTAAAAGCATGCAAGCATATTTAACTATCAAAGCAAACATGATGAGGCATCTCCAAATACCTCCTAACATACTCTTAGTTCCTTCTCCCTTGTTCCTCTCCTCTCCAAGTTCCAAAATAGTGTAGCTCTCAGCAGCTTTTTGCACTATGGATGCTTATGGAGGATTGAGATTTACTATTAAGCTTCAAATATGAAATGAAAAGCTAAATACTATGCTAGTAATGCTAAAATGATTGATTTTACCAAAAAGACAAGATTTTAGTTATGCTATGCTAAATGCTCTCTAAAAATGCCTATAGCTTAAATGCATACAAGTTTTCAGGATCTAGATTATGAAGAAATGGGCTCTATTTATAGGAAAAATGTAACAATGGATGGTTGAGATTGAGCAATCTCAACAAGGGTCAGGATTGAATGATTTCAAATCCATGTGAGGGCTTTCAACCCAATCCCAGGATGACAAGTGTCAATGTGAGATAGGTTGAGAGGAGAGGGAATAAACATTAAATGCTTGAAATGACCTTGGGAGTTAAAGTCAAGGTTGGTTGAATGAATAAACTCTTTATTCAAACAATAAAACTTTTATTCAATGGATAAATTCTTGTGCAAATGTGAAATGGATGAATATGGTCAAAACAATAAATGTTTGGGGAGACAAGTTTGAAATAACCATAAATGGTTATGTAAGAGCCATAAATGGTCATGTAAGAGCCATTAGTGGTCTTGGAAGACTTTGGGGGTTAATTTGTTGAACACACAAAGCATTAAATGATTTTCAAAGACTTTGGAGTCTTTGAGAAGTGACTTCATTTTTCTTAGGAATGTGACAATAATTAGGGGATGGATTAGGCTAATTAGGAAGGGGTTAGAAGAATCTAGAAGGGGATTAGATTTTGCAAGTGGATTTGGTGGGTGAGGGAAAATAGGATTTTATTAAAATAAAAATTCATTTATTTCAATAAATGTGTGCAAGTTGCATTTGTAGGAAAATGCAAGTGGGGTGGGGAAAATGATTTAAATAAATGTTTTATTTAATTTATTTAAAAGAGGAATAGGGGGATTTTAATTAAATAAATAGATTTTATTTATTTAATTGATTTGTATTTGGTTTAATGAATTAATTAAAATAAATTGAATAATTTATTTAATTAATAGAAGAATGTTTGGGGATGAATTAATTAAATATTAATTTAATTAACTGATGGCTAGTGGATTTTTAATCAAATAAATAGCAAATATTTATTTAATTAAGCTGGACAGATTTGTGTGACTACAGGGGGGTATTCAACAAGTTAGCTTGTTGAAGGCATAAAGGCTTTCATGCCTTTGGAAGACTTTACTCCAAATTTGAGAAGTGACCTCCTCAAATTTAGGGAAAGGGGATAATTGAAGGGTTTAGGTTAATTGATTAGGATTAGAGGGATTCTAGAAGAATTTAGGAAGAGGGTTAGGAGGCATGTGGGAGTAGGAAAATGCAAGTGGGTGAGGAATAATAGGATTTAATTAAAATAAATTGCTTTATTTTAATTTGGTTGCAAGTGGGGGATTTAAATAAATTAGATTTATTTATTTGGGGTGAACTATTTAATTAAATGTAAATTTAATTAAAAGTAGAGATAAGGGATTTAATTAAATAAAATAATTTTTTCAATTAAATGATATAAATAGGCTTAAGTGAATTTTAAATAAATAAAATGAATATTAAATATTCATTTAAGAATATGGTCATTTTTATACGTCTACAAATAATAATTATAATTTTGTTGTCTTCTGATTATGATTGTGTATGTTTTTTTTATAGTCCCTTTAATTATGTCACTATATAAAGCCTTAGCTACATGCTAATTGGAACTTTATACAATATATTTGAAATCAAAAGAGTTATATATATATACCGGTCATATGCATATGCATACACCCACGTGGCCACTCAAAAACCCTAAATGGTGGTGGGTTTTTTTATATCTCTTTGGGCACAAACTTGCAAAAGTTTAATGTCAACAGGGGCACATATATTAACTTTGTAATTTTAAGTTACTATTGTTTCTATTTAGGTGTTGTTTAAATTTTTAGATGACTAAGTGTGATAAAAATTCTTAATGATTAAAAACTTAATTATCATGAATTGTGAAAATCCAATAGAATTGATTAATATATATACTTATTAACTATTAAATAACATTAAGTGCATTAAATTGCAGGCTCCTGTAAATGCCAAAAACACATTTCCTTTCAAAAATATCTTCAAGTATATTTTGTTGTCCTTTTTCTCTTAAAAAAGAGAAATAAAAAATTAAAGAAATATATTATAATCATTGTCCTCCTTCTGGGAAGAATGTTTCAAAAAGGGAAGACTGTTTCTCATAGTGTATAGGTAACGTAGATAGGACGTTTCCTTAACGCGGTAACGGATAGGGCTCTATTTCATCGAACGTTCACCTTAACGAGTTATAAATACATCACTTTTGCTTTGATAACGGCGCAGAATTTGGGATATTGAAAAAAATATGGCCAAATTATTGGGCTGTAATTAGAATGGGGAGGTATGGGAAACTCTTGATAAAAAATGATAAATGTATTTTTATCTAGATTTTCCCATCACCCTCCATTCTATTTGCCAACAATATTTATAAGTTTTGATTTTCAACTTATGGATTAAAGGAAGAGCAGTCATTATAGTTAATTTGGAGAGGTGGATATATTGAATTTTTTTTTAAATTATTTTTATAAATTGAGAATTTTTATTATTTTTTTAATTTTTAATTTGTTAATATTAAAAATTTAAACTGACAATTTTGAATTAAAAATTAAAATTTGAAAAATAATTTTTTTTTGTGAGAATTGTTATTAAAATTCCTAGATCACTGAAATATATATTTTTGGTAATATAAATATTTTGTTTTTGTTGAATTTAATTTTTTTAAAATAAATCTAGATAGTTAATTTTGATTTATTTTTGTTATAATTATTTTGAAATGGAATATGATTCCTGATAGATTGTATAGCATGTGACCATCATCGATGAAGCTTTCTTTTTTATAAATTTTAAATTTTCACTAAGACAAATTAGATATAAATTATTAAAAAATTATGTGATAATTAAAATTTATAAAAATCATTTTTATAAACAGACAAATTTAGTGACGACCAAAAGTTGAATCGATTTCTTCCTTAGTTTATTGTTTCCTTCAACATCTTTAGAATTCAGTGCAGGGTACAGATGAATTTTCTGTTCATTGATTTATTTTTACTTGATTTATGGCTTATTCGTTGCTTGGCGATTATTAATCTGTTTCTTTTCTGGATCAAAATCTGTGAAGTCAATTTGTTTTACTGTGCAGTTTATATCTAGTAGATTTGCGGTTTTCTTGCTCTTCTGGATCTGATTAACGGTAAGATTTATGTCATATTTTTTTTTATATCTGGTGGATTCGTGACTTTCCTGCTCTGTATCTGTGTAAGACACAGGCGGCGTTATGTTTTGTGCTTAAATTATCCACATTACTGCAACGATTTTGCAAATTAGGCTTCGGAGAAATTTTTAAAGATTTGTATCATGTCAAAGGGTTTTCATTGAGTTGTTAAGAGTGCCAACTCTGAGCTATGTTAATATATGTTTAGTTCGAATTTTCTGTCAAATAAACTGCTATTGTAGGAATTATTGGATGCTCTGTTCTAACCAACCCTCCTGTGGATATGCAGAGCAGCAGAGACGAGAATATTAAACCTTCTTTTGTTTTTTGGGGAGATCTTCATGTCTTACATTTATTTTGAAGGATTCGCTTCTGTGGGGAAGGTCTTATCAATGAAAGTTTGCCTATTTTTTAAGATGAAAAATTCAGCCAGGCTGCCAACCAATTGCCTTCCTCTTTTTACTAGATAAATTGGTCAGCACTAGATAAAGCAACCCCCTCATTTTTTTCAGTTTTTTAAAGAATGGATACATACGCAATTGTTTGAGGTTTAGTATAACTGTCCGAGAATGTAAAGATCTAAAATAGGGAATTCAAACTTGTACCTCACATTAATGAATCAGTAGAACAGTGAACAGAACCTGTGTTCTGCTTAGTAGGGGTTGCTCAGAGAGTTTTAGAAAATTATGCAGTGAAACAATTCCAGCAGAAGCATTGAGCATCTCTCTGCTGCTGCTTTTAGTGTTCTATATGTCAATTTACCAGTAAGTTATATTTACCCTGCAAAACAATTGCAATTTGTCAGATCTCCATCCTCAAATTCATGAGCAACAATTGCAAACTTGTGGCTCCTGGAACCAGCTAGAATAAGGTTTCCTAAAACAAGATCTGCTCCTAATTTCCCACGAACGATTTTAAAATTTGCAGTAGCTCAATAATTTTTTTTCCTTTGGGAGATTACCTGCAAGATTGCAGCATCAATCGAACCCCGAGGGCGGATCCAACCAGATTTGAACCTGGGTAATGAACCCAGAGGTCAGATTCCTATCTCACACCCACTAGATTGCAAGCGGTCCCCTCAGCCCGTGAGGGGGTTTACCCTGCTCAATTGGACTGTTGGCTGAAAATAGCTTTAAGTGCTGCCTATGCTCTGGGTTTTTCTGATATTCAGCTACAATTTTCATAATATGGTGATAATCTTTATAAAAATGTATTTGAATGAGGTAAATCTTCAATTGGACCTAGGGTTTGTAGATTAATTGTTTGGATTTTTTTTACCATGGCGATTTTAATGGTTCTATATATATGCATGCTTCAGATTGTTTCTACTTTCTAGAGCTTGGGTTGGTTTTGAACAGGTGATTCAGTGTATTACAGTTCCTTACCGTTAGACCCAATTTGTAGATTACAGATTCACAAATATGATTTCCTAAAGTTTGAATGTATTGTAACTTATAAGTTAATCGAATGATACCTAGTTTTGTTTCTCTGAACAAGTGACCTACAATAGTACAGATTCTTGACGCATATTGGCAACCTTTAAATGTATTAGTTCCTTTTTCATCTAGTTGTTAGGAAGCAAGATCCTTTGGCTAGTAAATTGTACAACACAGCAAATTTAAGATTTTCATTTTCGAGAACAGGCCTTAGATAATGATAGCACCCTTGAAATTATAGTTTTTTAGATCTATTAATGTGTATCATTTCGTAAGCACCATGGCCCAACAGGTGCACAAAGTCGCGAGCCTGATCCAGTGGAGGCCTGAGCCTGGGTGGATGTAATAACAGTGCCACCTGTGACAATTGCATGATGCCCTCAACAGTTGTATTTTTCAAATTTTATTGCTTATATGGCATGAGTTTAAGCTCAACTTAAATTTTTTATCTTGTTGTACTTCTTAAATGCATCCCATTTGACCAGTCATTCTATCATGTTAACTTGAAATGTACGTAAAAATATGTATGCAAAGCTTATCACACGTTCCATAGAAGGGGCTCTCTAACTTCTCTTGGCAGAGTTTGTCAATAAAATTAGAAATGTGTTTGTCACAGGTAAACCTAATCTCATATGTCTGTATACGACTACCCAAAGTTTTTGATTCTACCTTTATTAAATATTTTTGGAAGAACTAGCTGCAGTTAACTTATTTTTTATTCCACTAAAAATATATTCTATAGAAGAGTTTTCATGAGTTATGAAGAGTACCCACTCTGAGATGTACTGACATATATGCTTAGTTTGAACTTTCTGTCAAATAAACTGCTATCGTAGGAATTGTCAGATGCTCTATTCTAACCAATGGTTAATTGGTGAGGGCAAACCCTACTTCTGGATATGCAGAGGAGCAGAAGTGAGGTTATTAAACATTCTTTATGTTATTAAGGAAGATCTTTCTGTCTTCTAATCTGTTAATGGTGCATGTAGAAATTCGAATCTGCATAGTCTTTTCCTCTCCTTCCTCCCTTCTCTGTGTTAAGTAATTTTAGATTTGTTCATGCTTGATATATCTACAAAATTATATCCGGATGGATGCAATAACAGTTGCACCCGTGACATGATACCCTCAACGATTTATTTATCCAGATTTAAAATTTGTTTGTAGAAATCAAATTTGTTACCTATTTAAATCTGCATTCTCGTTTCCTCTCCTTCCTTATTTGTGGTGAGTAATCTTATATAGTTGTTCGTGCTTGATCTGTCTACAAAATTAGGCCCAGATGGATGCAAAACAGAGCCACTTGTGACCATTGCATGATTACCTCAACAGTTATGTTTTTCCAATTTTAAAATTTATTATGGGCATGAATCAACTTCAAAAATTTATTTACTTTTACCGCTTGAAGGCATCCCATTTGACCAGACTCATTCTATCATGTTAACTAGAAATCTACGTAAATATTTTTTATGCAAAGCTCATCACACGTTCCATAGAAGGGGGCTCTTCCACTAAAAATATATTCTATAGAAGGGTTTTCCTGATTTATGAAGAGTACCCACTCGGAGATGTACCGATATATATGCTTTGTTTGAACTTTCTGTCAAATAAACTGCTATGTAGGAATTGTTGGATGCTTTATTCTAACCAACAGGTTAATTGTGGAGGGCAAACCCTACTTCTGGATAAGCAAAAGTGAGATTATTAAACATTCTTTAGTTATTAAGTGACATCTCTCTTCCATTTTGTTTGAAGGACAGTCTGTATTCGCCACTAAATAATTATTGGGGAAGAGCTTATCCACAGAAGTTTTGCATATTTGCACATTTTTTAAGATGAAAAATATCAGGTAGGCTGCGCAATCGATTGCCTATTTCTTTTTACTAGGTAAATTGGTGAGCAGTAGATCAAGCAACAGCCTTGGTTTAGTAGAACTGTTCTAGAATGTAGAGGTCTAGAATAGGTAGTTCAAACTTGTACCTCGCATGCATGAATCACTAAAACAGTGAGGGGCAATTCATGTTCCTTTCAGCAAGCCCTGTTCAAAGAGTTTGAGAAAATTTTGCAGCGAAACAATTCCATCAGAAACACTGTTTTGCATCTCTGCTACTAGATTTTGGGTTCTACATATCAATTTGCCAGTAACTCTAACCTGCAAATAAATTGCACTTTATGAGATGTCCATCCTTAAATCCATGAGCAATAACTGCAATCTTATGGCTTCTAGCATCAGCTAGAATTGTATTTCATAAAATTTCCAGTGAAGGATTTTAAAATTTGCAGTAGGCTCTCAATTTTCTTTTTCTTCAGGAGATTACCTGCTAGCTTGCAGCATGATAACAGGAGCCACAGCCCGGAGTCACAGCTCTCTCAATTGAACCCCTGTATAAAACCAACCAGACGCGAACCTGGATAATATGCCTAGAAGTCAGATTCCCATCTCACACCCACTAGATCGCAACAAGTGATTGTCAATGGATTCCTCAACCCACAAGGGTTTGTCCTAACAAATTGGACTTTAGGCTGAAAATAGCTTAGGTTCTGCCTATGCACCGGATCATTATAATGTTCAACTTCAATAATATGGTGATAATCTTTATAACATTGCAGATGTAAATTGTGGGGATTTTTTATTGACCGTGGTGATTTTAATGGTTCTATACATCTGCCTGCTTCAGAGTGTTTCTAGAAACTGAGGTTTTGAACAGGTGATTTAACGTTTGTCAGTTCTTTATTATCATACCTAATTTCTAGATTACAGACTCACAGATATGACATCCCAAAGTTCAAACAAATTTGAATTTTCGCTCTGCTGTTAACAAGTGACCTTCAGTAGGAAAGATTCTTGACATGCAGTTATAGCGCACTATTATACATAATCCTAGGTGTAATAATATAATATTTTATATTTTAGATACATTAGAAGCCGAATATTTTTCTAAAAGATATAACTGAAGAGACATCTTCATTTCATATTGATAAATATATACATTATATCACATTTTGGTCAGCAGATGAATGGAAGGGCTTTGCTGAATACTTCTCTATCGTCTAATTTCCAATCCATTTCATTTTGTCTTTCATTTTACATTTCATTCCCCAGCCTACGTTGATCTCAGAGCAAGTTATTTTCCATTTTAAGTTACTCCCTTACAACTCTCTAAACCTCTATTCATCTTTTTGTTGGAGACCGTTCCCGCCAAGATAGAAAGTCTCCTTAAAGGTAAATTTGTATCCAAGACTCTGGCTGTGGCTTTTGTCTACTACCAACATCTGAAATTGATTCTGTATCTTCATGGTCCACATGTTACTTTCTTGGCCCTAACAGTTTGTATTGACGTTCTGTCAACCAGATCGTGGAGTAATTTGGTTTGATTTTAATTTTGCTGGTGAATTTTGAAAATTAGTTATTAAAACACAAACTGTTTAATCTGCCCAGCCTTGTAATGCCAGCGCGTAATGCCAGCGCATCACGGAGAGCTGCAGTAGATGAGAAGAATGCCAGACTTGCGGCACCCTGCTCCCAGTCCTGTTAAAACCTAACCCTAATCGCGGCTTCTCAACGCTGTTCGCAGCCCTCAATATTCTGGTTTGTCGTATGGTACCCTTATAGATATATATTAAAGCCATTTTTTCACTTTGCCTAAGGTACACTCATAGACATATATTAAAGCCATTTTCTCACTTTGCTTGAGTAATTTTTGCGAAATTTTGTTCGTGGCCCCCGAATTCTTTTCCACACGGCTCTACCATACTGTTTATAGTCCATGCACTTCTGTTGCAAAAAATATTATGTCCCTGCTGCGCCACCACAGTTTTGTGAGTTCATTTCATCAAGAGGGAGTCGAAGAAGCCGAGCGACCTGAAGCTTTGAAAGTAAGTTGAGTTTCGCAAAACAAGGCATTCTAAGTGCTGCTAATGTTCCTGGCAAATATGTTCAAGCAGAACATGAGTGTAGAGGCATTTGCAGCCTCATGCACCGCGTGAATTCGAAAGAACTTCTCTTGTAGAAATTATGGTGAATTTTTTTTTTTTTTTAAAAGTGTGGTACTAGCACAGGCTATTTTTTTGACAAAGTAGTCCATTGTCATATCAGGACCCTGCCTGTTTCAGATGCCTGTGAATTATCCGCGTTTATAATTTTGTATAGACTACCACATTCGCGTTAACTTCATCAACGACAGATCGTCTAACGTAAAGGGAACTGCTCTGCCCAGCACAGTCTAAAATCAGAGCCTCAATCGCGCTATTGCTCGCGGTTTACGAATACCTCTGCCGCCCTGTATCTATCAGTCTCATTTTTCATTTAGGGTTTTCAAACAATTGTTTATTGGCTTTGAAACTTTATTAGCTGGGCGTTTGTTTAAAAGTCGATTTGTGGGCTATTTTCTTTAGCATGGGAAGTTTTGAGTCCAGTGCATCAAAATCGGGATGGTTTATGAATATGGTGGATCAGGTATGTCTTCATTGTTTAGTTTAGTTTATTTTAGTTAGGGGAAAAGATGAGTGGTTGAAGGGATTCGATGGTTGTGATAGGGGAAAGGATCCAGAAGTTTAGCATGTATCAATTGTTGTGAGGGTTGTTGATACCTTTTGTTCCAAAAGTTGAACAAATAAAACCTATTGTTTGAAACAAAAAATATCAATTTTTCTTAGGAAATGTACCATCACTTGTTAAGAAATGTACTAATATTGTAAAAAGTAACTAATCAGGTGATGTCATGTCAACTGCACAACTATTGGGGCCTCTTTTGCATGCCTATTGGTCTCACTTTTTTGGGGGGTTGTTTTGGACACCTTGGCAAAAAGCATGCTGATGTGGCATCATATTTGATGATTTGGCCCTGAAACCTTAGTTATAAGCAAGGGACTTGCCAAGTAAGTTGCTGTAAAAAAACGGAGTGATTTGAAATTTCCAAGTAGGATTTTGAGAAGCGCGAAGTTAGGGTGCACAACTACTGGGTCCTTTCCCCTAGTATTTATTGATTTAATGTTCACACTTGTTGATTTAATGTCCAATATTTTTTACAACATTGCATCAATAATTATGACTTTAAAATTGTTATTGTGATGATGACTATTTTATTGAATGAAATGTATCCCTAAGTACCAAAAAGAAACAAATCATGTGATGGCAGATCACCACACAAGTACATCTCTCACTTTTTTTTTGGGCTATTTTGGACACCTTCTCAAAAGACATGTAACGTGTTGATGTGGTATCATATTTGATGATGTGGCCTTGAAACCTTAGGTTTAAGCAGGGGGCTTGCCAAGTAAGCTGTTGTAAAAAAATGGTATTGATTTGAAATTTCCACCTAGTATTTTGAGAAAGGTGAAGTTAATATTTTGAGAAAGGTGAAGTTAGGGTGCTCAACTACTAGGTCCCCTCTCCTAATAGTCATGTCTAATTAGTTGCTTTGGTTTTCAATTGGCAATCAAATTAGACGAAATGAGATATTGGAATCAAATCAAAATTTTACAACTCCACATCACATCCTACAACGATACAAAACCATATCAAAATCATGTATGAAAAATTTAGTGCAAATCTACTAGCTTTAAAATATTGATATTTTAATTAGATCTAATTTTTCGTTTAGAAGGCTGCTATAATTTGTTTGAAAGATTGAAGCAGATGTTGTAGCGATGACTGGTTTTGGTTCATTTTATTTTAAATAAATGTTTGCTCTGGTAGGGTTCTGTAAAAATTTTACTACAAACATTGCCCACTTTTTCTCATTGGCATTGTTAACAATACGACTCAATTTTTGCAGAATGTTGAGGTAAGTCACTTGCCATGGTTTCAGTGAGAATTTTTTTCACAATCTGTACATACTGGATCATTTTTTGTTGTTCTTTATTTCCCTCTTAATTAATTGTGTGTATCTCTTTTGCACAACTCCTTTGGTGGCCATCGCACTGTTAATCCCAACCGGTGCTGAGATGGGAGGGGTGAATCAACACTTAATCAAATTTTCACAATTTAACTTTTATGTTAAAACTTCATTCATCTAAGATCCAACAATATACTTAATCACTGAAGTAAAATATGCAAGCTTGAAAAGTTGATAGTGACACCAAGGAGTTATCTTGTGGAAACCCAATAAGGAGAAAACCATGGTGTGAGTAGGAACTCACAAAATTTGCACTCTTCTGGAGTACGTTTGATTAAGAGCCATCCTTGTTAGGAGATTACAACGACACTGTTAGGTGCCACTCGGTTAAGGGATTTTGATGAAGGTCGGTTAGTGTCTTTACCCTGTTAACGGTAGCTTGGTTAAAGGACTTAGAACATCAATAAAGATGTTACCCAGTTAAGGGATTTTATACAATGGGACCTGTTAAAGTCCACCCAGTTAAGGGGTTTATGTTGCAGTTGTTAGAAAACAACAAATGGATGATCTGTTGAATTAGCTACTGATAGCTTGATCAGATCTTGATATGCATCCCACTCAATACACACTGGTTGTGTCTTCTCTGCACAACACCGATTTCCTTCTTACACCTTTGGCTATTCACTTAGCTGGTCACCTATCCCTCATCACTGCACTCTGCCGGTCCTCTAACCTTCGGCTTTGCACTCTGCCAATCCTCTATCCTTCGGCTCTGCACTCAGCCGGTTCTCTGTCCTTTGGCTCTGCACTCGGCCATTTCTCTGTCTATCGACTTTGCACTTAGCCGATCTGCCTCACACACACACTCAATTGTGCTAACACCTCTTAGCACTTCCTCTCACTTTATTCTTCACCTTGGATCGCCTTCAACAAGATTTCCTTGTTTCAAATTTCACGATCAAAACTTTCTCAAAGAGCTCAAGAACTCTTTATACATCATCTGTCGACACCTTCAGGCATATCCTCAATCAGATCAATCAAGGATTTCAGAAGATTTGAATTTTAAAATCTCCCACTCTTTCTCTGCGTGCCTTGCAGCAATTCCGCCAAGTGTTCAACCAATTCTACCACCGCATCTCCCAAAGATAGAAACTTCTGAGTCATGTTCAGCCAAATAAATGTGAACCAGAGAATCTGCATGTAATCATGCTTGACTGCATGATAATTGAAAGTTAACCTTACCAACAAATGATTTCGCGTAGACACAAGCTTACTAACTCATCCTTTGCCACCGCAACTAAATAACTGACCACTGCTCCGAGATTTATGGTGATCACCTGTCTTCCTTCTGTCATACCAGTGTATCGGTGTGCAACTGCACTTCTTACATTACCTGTTCATCCTTTGATTGTTGTTTTGTTATGCTAGCACCAAGTCTCTTCCCTTGTTTGCCAATGAGTTACCGGTAGGTTAGAGCAAACAAGTTTTCTTGCCTGAGTCACCTTTTGTGACTTCACCATCACCAAAGTGACCAATCTTCCTAAATGATAGATCGGTTGACTTAATTTATCTTTCCTTGAGCTGAAGTAACCTTTGATCATTCAATACCAATGTTGTTTCCATTCACTATTGTTTACTGAAAAGCAACACCACTCTACCTATACCACTTCACCGGTAAGTGTTGGATATCAATGACAAACCTTAGCACATATACCAGTTTTCTAGATTGATCGGTTTTGTCAATGCCAACAATCCAACACGCACACCTCTTTCTCTAGTAGATTTTTTGGCAACTGAAAACCACGAGAGGTCATTGGTGTTACTCATCCTTGTGTTGCAGAGTGTTTAACTTTCCTACTTCATACATTCATCCAAATCTTCTTCTAGACTATATATATATATATATATGTAGCACATAGATAAAACATTCAATTGTATTTTTTGCTTCCCTTTCTTGTTAAGTGTAATTCTCCCACAGACAACACAATTGCCAATGCCATCAAGAAACAGGCACCTCTCCTCTAATCTCTACCAACTTTGTTCAACGTACCTTTTAAAAACCACACCTTCTTTTTAAGGTTACTTTCTTATCTCATATTCCTATATGAACTACACGCACCAAGAAAACACGTCCACACAACCACTGCAAGTCTAACTAGCATCTTAAAAATCAGGTTTAGGGTGTCCTCAAAATAGCCACCATGAGCATGAAGATCAATCATGGACACCTATTGATCAACTATATTTGCAATGCACTAAGGGTAACTCATGTGATTGAAGTATGTACAAGTCTCATCTACTAACGAGAACATAGACAAAGATGTTAGGATGTTAGGTTCGAGAATGCTTCATTAATTCAAATATTTTGAGTGCTTCTTTGCAAAATCCATTTAGTGAACATTCTGCAATTTCCTTGACATGACATCTCTTTGAGGCATTATGCCAGACAATTTAGGTGCATTGTCTATGATTCCACATTTTGCATGCATGCCTAACAGAGCATTTCTAACTATATTATCTAACAAAAATCTCCCTAAATCTTGTGATCATTGTATTCCATGAGACAACATCTCTTTGAGGCATTCTGTCAACTAGTTCACGTGCCCTGTCCGTGCTTCCACATTTTGCATACATACCTACTAGAGCATTTCCAAACATAAAATTTGACAAAATCTTATTCATTATGCTTTGATGGATGTCCATACCCTGTTCCAAAGCTCCCATTTTATCACAGGTAGGGAGGATGTTGGCAAATGTTGTTGAATCTAGCTTTGCATAGGTGCCAATCGCATTTGCTTAAAAGCTCAACAAATCTTTTTTGTGCATATCCTGCAATCATTGAAAGCCATTAGACCACATTTTTTATCAGGAATAATGCCCTGGTTTGTCCATGCTTTGATGGATGTCCATACCCTGTACAAGGAGGGAGGATGTTGGTAAAGTTGTAGAATTTGGCTTTACATTTGGCAATTGTATTTGGTTGAAAGTTTCTAAAATCTTTTCACCAAATAGAATACATGATGTTGTTTCAAATTTTAGAATATCAGTGACCTTTTTTTTTTTTGGAAGTTAGATTAGAATCTTTTCGTAATTGCTTAAGTGAGATAAATGGATTACTAATGGCAGTAAATTTTCCTAAAGGTAGAGTCTCAAAAGATATTTTGTTTGCACAAGATTCTAATTATTGTGTTGTGGATGTAAGCATTTGTGTATCTGTTTGCTATACCTGTTGTAGCAACGTATTGTAGCAACATTGTATAGCCCCCTTTGATATGATAGATGATTTGTAATCTCAGTTCGTTGTAGTGAATGTGCAACGAAGAGTTCTATTATTATTGAAATTGTTTTATTTCAATCTATTATAATTGTTGTTGTATCATTTTGCAAAGCATTTCTATAATATAAATACAATTTTCTAGTTTATTTTCCATTGTGAGTCTTATTTGTAATCTAGATGATTTTTTTATTTTTTCTTTTGTCTTTTTCTACTTTTTTGAAGATCCAATTCAACCCAATTTTTTGAAATAATATTATGCATTTGGTTTGTCTATGGTTCCCCAAAGGACTTTTGATGCTATTTTTGCATTTTTCAAGTGTTAAACCTTCAAAATTTAATGATTATAAACATCATACTAAAAGAAAACATGCCTTGTCCATATAAATTCTAGCAACACACAAACCAATAAAATTAAGCACAAGAAATGCCCTCCATAATTTTTTAAAGAAGTAATTTGTAAAGCTAGTGACCACATTAATATTTAATTTTCAAACATCTTAAGTTTTATTTTTTGAAATGCGTTTATTTTAAAAAAATACTTTTAAATTTTATTTATTTTTATTGATGTGACTAAGAGTTCCTCTATGTCCCATGACCAAACTTGACATATAACTAAATAGTGTGTTATAGTGAATGCGAATGTAAACAAATGCATTGAATATAAATCATAAATTCATTCGCACATAAAGATCAATATTTCAAACAAGAACTACGATCAAAATTGAATTGAAAAATTTATTGTGTTGCATTGCATCAAAACATTTTGTTATTTACATGTATGAATGAAATTATTAATAATATTTTTTTAAAGGAAAAATAAGAACATTTTCATTTTCATTTTTTTTTATTATGTATTTATTTTAATTGCAACACATATTTTAACCAAAAAAAAAAAAAACTTTCTTTCTAGCTAGGTGTCATTGATAGGGTGAATTGTTTTTGCATGTTCCCTAGGTGCTACACATCTCTCTATATTCATGTGTTCGAAGTTTCCTTTCATGTATTGATAAGTATATTAAAATAGCAAGCATATCGAGATCTTTGGTATATTGTCTTGCAGTATGTAGAAAAGGAAACCTTTTGGTATAGCGAAATTCGTTTGGTGCTACGAATATTATTATCTTCAAACACTATTGGTGGAAATCACGATGGACATGTTTTGTAATCGTTGTAATCATATGCCCACATTATAGAATGGCACAATATTCTTGCAAATTCATTTTAATAGTAACAAATAAAAAGCAAATGTAATATTAGAATGTTAACACCAATACATGCCTCTCTCTATGCATTTTTGTAATTTATTTATACAAAATATTGTGACAAGAAATTAATATATAAAATACAAGGTTGAACACTCAGTGCCTCAACAAAGGATAAATGTTATCAACAATAATGTTCTTTCAAATAGTTGAATTCAAAAGGTTGATAATGTCTTTGAAGAAAAGTGGTAAGCTTATTCTTGTGTCATAGAACAATGTTGACATTATGGATGTCAAGACCATATTTTTATTGATTGCTTTTATTTACAATTTTGTTTATTGCACTATCAACACAAATTTTGCAAAACTTTATTGTTTGAGAGATCTACCTATGTAATCAATGATGCATTTGCATTTTGGATAGGTAGATAATTCCGAATGGCAAACTAAGGCTCATCTATTATCAAGATCATATAGGTGGCTCCAATTTATGATTCTAAATTATTATTCATTATAATATTTGGCCATGGAGACATCCACCCAAGATTAGAGGCCTAATGGAAAGAACAAGATACTCAGAAGATCATTATGATAAGAATAAATCATATTCATATCAAAGAATGAAAATAGAGTAGATGTGGATATAAGATTACAAAGAGAACCTCTTTGTTATATAAATCAAAGTGAGACATAGGACTATATAAGATAATGACAAGTGTCTTAATCTTATGATGTGAGACGTAAAGTGACAAGTATCCAATTTTTGCCCTAAGCGAAATTAAGTGGTAGGATGTGGAATGGACCTAATAGTGGAACTAGTTAGGTAATACTCCTATTTACACTACCACCCCCTTTAAGTGCAACTTAATGAGAACAAAAAAATATGCAAACATGCAAAGATGGGTCCCGACTATAAGGCCTGATGAGGTACCCATGTATAAAGAAATCTCTCACAAACAAATAAAAAGAGAAACCTTAGTGGAACAAACCTCATTTTGAAAAGAGAGAAAAATGAAGGAAAATACTCTCAAAAGATATGAAGGACAAAAACTCGTGAGGAAAAAGTCCCCCCAATAAGAGAGAAGGTCAAGTGATCCCCCTGAAGAAACATCCTACACCCCCAATAGAGCTCGCAATTATGACAAAGGGTTTGGTGAAGATATTTGCAACTTGCTTCGCTGTGGGACAATACTACAAATTGATGACATGTTCTTGTACTAGTTCTCTAATGATCAATAAGAGATGAAAAATCTCATGAAGGAGTGTCCACACAAGCCTAAATATGAAAAATTGTAGAATCTACAAAAGTTGAAAGTAAAGAGCCCTCAACCTCTTGATGTAGACTCAAAGATGTAGGAGGGGAAGCCACTATACAAGTCACAAAAGTTAAAGAATCAACTGTTGTCTCTAGAGGAGGATAAGATTTGATGGCCCTTTTATGTTCAATGCTTTGCTAATAATTTAACACGTCTAAGGTGTCTTCATCATATAGAGGGTAAGCGCACCAAGATGGTGAACAAAAAAGGGAGTATAAGTGGCCACTTTTTTTTCCTAAAATGAGCTAAACCTGAACTTGGAGGAGCAATTTGAGAATCGTCCACTCAAAATTTGAAGATACCAAAAGAACACAAATCATAGTACTTTGTATCTAGTTTCCAAACTATTAAAGTTATTTAAAAATGGATAAGATTAAGGGGGTCAAATGTTTCGTGCACACAAAATTATTCTTTTTTTTTTAGCAAAACATAACATAGTGTTTGGTGTGCGCATCAAAAAATTTATAGTTGAATTTAGTATTTTTAAAAACCTTTTAGTAGAAAGATACTTAAGAGTGAGTACTAGAAAATGTGTATTTTCTCCTATGAGCCTATAGTTTGCACAATGGGGGTGAAGAACGCAGTGTATATCTGGTTATCATGAACATGCTTTTCTCCACTAAAGCTTGCCTTGACAATCATTTCAATAAAATTCTTGATTCCTCTTGTCTTACACTTAGAAAATCTTTCACACTACTCATACAATGGCTCTAGGCGACAAAGACACTCTGTCAGAAAATGTGCCATTAAGATGCAATCTTCAAGCTAATTGTGTTGTGTTTGTCAGTCCAGATCATGCTATTTATAAGCTTGATTCAATCTATTACCCAAACAAGGAAGATCCACATATCTTGTATGTCACCATATGTCTTCACGAGTACATATTGGGAAACCCATTTCTATGAACAATTGAAATTCGTGGAGTGGCATGGGATCTAGCAATCCATACCTTGGTACATTGTATTCATTACTAATAAGATTTTATCAACATCAAGGATTATAAAATATGAAGTCAAATCTAGGTTGAGCAATCTAGGTACACTCACGAGGATGCCCAAACATCAATACTCATCCCACTCTTGTTCGAGAGCACACAACCTATTCATTACTCTATAATTTTTGTGTGTCATGGGACAAGTCCAAAGTGAATACATCTCAATCCTCACTATCCTACTCCTGTGGATAACACTATCAACCTATCCTATCACCATCCTGTGTTATTATTGAGTATCCATCCCGGTCCATTATGTCTTCCGATACTATCCTACAAGATATGGATTCCATGTCGATCTTTTCATATCCCATCTCCACACCCAAATTGGCCAAGAAATCGGCAGCCCAGTTGGCCTCCCTATAGGTGTGAGTAAAATTATAATCTGCAAAACAATCCAATTCAGCCTTTATTATAGGTAATTGCTACTTAAGTTTCTAATTTGATAGTTGTCCTTTAGCCACTACATTTACTACTATCTGCGAGTCCCCCTCAATATCTACACTATTGATTCCTTTCTCCACACACATTCTTAGACCACAAGCCAAAGCAAGCATCTCGACCTCATTATTTTTTACCTCTCCAATATGTCCATATATAGTACCCATTCACTATTTACTTCATTGTCACGTATGATACAACCAATCCCAGCTTGCCTAGGTTGCCTCAAGCCGCACCATCAAAATTCATTTTGTATTGCCCTCTTTAGGAGCATTCCAGTGAGCCTTGGATCCTTTTTTTCCTTTTCTAATGAATCCAATTAGAGGTGTCTTGAGTTGTTCCCAAGTATCTTGTATCATTTTGTCTCACTTTGAGCAAAAATCAACTTTTTTGTTAGCTACCTTGTTGTTCACCACTTCACATATACCATTTTGGATATTGGTTATTATGGTTTCTATTGGTAGCTCCAAATCACCGAAAGTACTTTGATTTTTCTCCTTCCAAAGTTGCCATACTACCATTGATGGTTTCATAATCCATATATTGCCCCATAGGGATCTTCTCCCTCCTAGAGGCCAACCACAAAGGAAATCGTAAATGATTTCATTCTTCGCTACCCTCCAACCAATGGAACTTATAAGTCAATCCCAACATTATGTTGCTACAAAACATTGGAAAAATAAATGGTTCCCTATCTCCTCATTTGCTTTGCACATTGTGCATACACTAGGTCCCTCTATGCCAATGGTTCCAAGTTTGGCATCTATCAATGCTCTACCATGCAAGCCGATCCTACCATTAGGACTACACACTTATGCTAACATAGCTTATATGGCCAATCTTTTTTTTTATCTATGCACTTCCGTTGAACTTCATAGCCTAACCTGAAAATGTATTCTCTTGATTTAGAGGCACACCATACAATTTCATCCTCCTCAGATTGAATAATTTTCTTGTTTCTTAGTACATTTGATAATTCCTGCCTCACTTCATCTGGAGGGACCGAATCATTGAACTCACACCACTCAAAGTGATAACCACCATCTCCTAAAGCAATCACATAATCAACCACATATTCCCCAATCTTCCTTTTTACCTCGTTGATCCAATCTTGATTCTCAAACAATCTGTCTAAGGCTAACTCCCCTTTCCATGAATCTCTCCAAAACTTGGCTTTTTTACCATTTCGAATATTCTGAGACAAATGATTAGTGATGATACTTCTACTTTCACATATGAATCTCGAAATGGCTGAACCACCACTAGAATTAGCCATTGTCAGAATCTTGCTAGGTTTATTGGAGTCAATGCACTTTTTCCTCATTATTTTAAATCAGTGTTTATATGGCTTTTTGTACAATTTCCAAGATAACTTTTCCCCCATGGCAAGATTTTGAAGGTCCATTTCCTAAATCTAGCCCCACTATCAGTTTTTGCAAGGCACATAGTATCCCAATTAATGAGTGGTGTCTTCTTTTCTTCTTTAGTGCCTCCCATATAATTTTTTAAGGTAACTCCCAAATTTCGCAGTGGCCTTAATCGTCATTCTAAAGCTAGAAATGGCATAATTAGGTATTGTTGACAACATCGATTTAATCATAAGTATTCTACTAACTTGTGATAGCCACTTATTCTTCCATGAAGCTGCCTTGGAATACCATCTGTCAATTACCTCTTCCTAGTGTGATGCCCTGTAGGGACCCACAAATAGTGGTGCCCCAAAATATTTTTCTTAAAACCTAACATTTTCATAATTTTTCTTTGTGTGACTTTCGGTGTATTCAAAAATTAAATGATAGATTTATCTTTATTCATCACATGCCCAAAGATGTTGGAATAATCATCAAGGGTGTTCCAAATTACCGTAACTTCGTCAATAGAAGCTTCTCTAAATATTATTGTATCTTCCACGAACTAGAAATGAGTTATTGGTTCGAGCTCTTCATGTATTGTAATGCCTTTCCATACCTTCAATTCTCTCTGATGTCTATTTTTTTTTCACTCATTACTTCCACCATAATCACTAATAGAAATGGAGAGAGTGGATCTCCTTGATGTAATCCATTTGTTACATCAAAAAATCCTTATAGGGAGCCATTTACAAGAACAAAAACCCTTGGCGAAGAAATACATGCTCGAATGGTATCAAACCAAATTCTGGCAAATCCAAAATTTTCCATTCCCCTAAAAAGAAGTCCCAATTTACTTTGTCATATGCCTTGGTTACATCAAGTTTGATGATCATACGTCTCTTATTTTCAACCTTCATTGTGTGTATTATTTTTGATGTAAGTATTATGCCATCCGTAATGTCTCGCATTGGTGTGAACTCATTTTTATCCTTCGAGATTAATTTCCCTATAATCTTCTTTAGTCTATTTTCCAATGCTTTTGATACTATTTTGTAGATAGAGTTACATAGTGATATTGGTCTGCAATAGACCATTGTCTCACATTCTATTTTTTTTTGAGGGATGAGGATAATCATGGTATTATTTAAATCTTTCAAAAATCTTCTCCCTCTTCTAATATCTTCTACCAATCAGATAATATTGTTTCCAATAAAAGGCCAACACACCAACTTCGCAGGAAAACCATTTGGGCATGGTGTTTTGTCCAGTCGTAATTGGAAGGCAACCTTTTTATCTCCTTTGCAATAAAATGAGTCATTAGCATTGAGTTATCCTCTTCTTTGACTATCTTTAGAATCATATTAAGCTCTTCCTCCCACCTAATACCATTCATCCCACTCCCGTAGAACAATAGTGATTGGAAATTTACAACCTCCCCAATGCCCTTGTCATCACTGCACCACCTTTCGTCCAGGAGTTAATTTTTTTCTATTCTATTTATTGCTCTTTTAGTATTGACTAATGCATGGAAGAAACACGTGTTTGAGTTTCCTGGTTTAATCCAAGTTTTTCTTGCCTTATCCCTCCAATATAGCTCTTATCTTGCCAATAACTATGATAATTTGTCTTTCATATCATTCTTTCTTATGTAGTCTTTTTGAAACATGCTGCTCCTGATAACCTTTTCGTTCAAGTTATATAGATCACTTTCCATAGCATCTTTTTCCACAAATATGTTTTTAAATTATTCTTTATTCCATATTTTAAGTTTATTCTTTATGTAGCTCATCCTCTTCATAAAATAGTAACTTACAGTTCCTTTATATGTGTTTGTTTCCTTTCGCCAACTTTCCAAATAGCTTTGCAGTGAGCAATCTCTCTACCACATACTCTCAAATTTGAAGTATCTATTATGCTGTTTGTTGTCATCGCCAATCTCAAGAAGAATCGAAATTGGTTTGATACTGATGCCATAATAATGTGTGTTGAAATAACCATGTTGTTGTTCAACCAACTTTGCACTAAGAAAAAATGATCCAATCTCTTGAGATAATAGTGAATCCCATCATCCTCCTGTTGGTCCATGCATACTGACCATTTTTTGGTGTTACATCATAAAGAATGTTATCTTCTACAAATTTAATGAAGTCAATCGTCACCTTATTAACTCTTGTAATTTCACTACTTTTATCTTTGAACTTCAAAATGCGTTAAAATCACCACCCACAATATAATTTTGCATTTCTAGCTTGTTAATTATCTCGTTTAATATGTTCCACAGGTCGGTTTTCTCCTTCATTTTGGTGGGTCTGTAATTAAATAATATAGACTCCTTGTTCAAGCATCAACATCGAATATCACATTGCATCCAGTATGCCTTTTCCTCAACCAACTTCACTTCAGTCTTATTAGGATTCCATAATACTCCCAAACCACCGGACTATCCACTTGAATCTTGGAAACATCCATCCCATCTCCAACAAAACCTTAAAAATTTCCCACCAACTTCTTTGTTGAGCTTAGTCTCTTATAACAAGATGATATATACTGACTCTTTCTAAAAACGACGCTTAACCAAGTGTCATTTGTTAGGTGTCGATAGACGCTTGACATTCCTCGTGAGGATATTCATTGCCTCCCAAGAGAGGCCTTGGCTCCTTGGTCTTCTTTAGAAAGTCTATAATGCTGACCACTCACTTCTAAATTGCTTCCTCTTCCCTCGTTTGATTATTTGTTCTCCTTCCTCTACTCTTCTTTGCTTTTCCAAAAAGTTTAGTTGTCGTTTGGGATGTACAATGGAGATCCATAATACTTGATTCTTCATCTTCAAAATCTTCTTCTTCTGTTGACCATCCATTATCTAATTGGTCATCGGGGTCATCAATCTTCTCCAGGATTTTGTTTCTTTGTCCCTTCATAGGGTATCCTCTTCCTCCTTTCTACCACTGGATATCTTTGTTTGAGGTATTTTATTAATTTTTTCCACCTCAAGCCCTTTCTTTGGTTCCTTCCGAGTTGGAGAGTTCTATTTAGAGTTTATGATATTCTTCTCCACCATGTCAAATCCATCCACCCCCAACAAATCCACTTTTTCTCCAGCCAAGTCTCCTTTGTTGTTCGTTTTAGGTATCCATTTGTTGATGGTTTTTTTAGCGGTATTCTACATTCACTTTCCATATGATCACATTTTTTTGCACCGAATGCAATAATGCTTATCTTCCTCTATTTTAATCTGTTGTATCCAATGAGCACCATTTGCACATAGCCTGACTTGCTTTAATATTATTTTAACAAAAATGATTTGTGACCTTGCATATAAATAGGAGTCATTGTTAACCAGATCCACATTGAATTCCATTAGGGTTCCCCACAATCTTCCAATTTTGTACATAATCTTCAAACTAGTACTCTATTGGGAGGTCATATATGCGATCCATAAAGGTTTGTCATAGGGCTCCAAGCTTAGTAGATTAAAATTTATATGTCACTTTTGCATGTATAGCAGATAGTTGCCCATTGACCAAAGACCACCCTATTAAACTTTCCCTCTATCTTCTTCATTAGAAAATATCATTATGAAAAAGCCTTTGGTTAGGAACTTTGTAATCTCTTGCGTGTGCCAACACTCTCTAATTTTATTCCTTTCTAACCTAGGGTCAATAAAGCGACATATAATCACAAGGTCTTCCAATAGATCTAGGTCCATGTTTGTTTCCTCTGAAATATCAATGGTCTTGAAATTTTTCATCTTCTAGGTGGGAGCAGGAATCCTCACTTTCTTTTGCTGAGGTCGCCTTGTCACTTCGTAGTCGATTAAACTCATTTCCTTGTCTTCTATCTCCATCCTGGGGGGCCCAACTTCCTTTGTTGCCTTTTTGCATTTCACAAGTGTGTTGCTCCATGCGAGCGATTTTTAATGATACAATATTGAATCATTATTCATATTTTATCATGTGAAAAAAATATATTGCAAAATCCATATACATTAAAAAGCTCTTTTTATACTTTTATAAAGAAAGTACTAAATAAATTAATATTACATTAAGTTATAAGTTCTATTCATGGAGGAAGGAAAGGGTAAAGCCCTTCCAATTCCTAATCAAGCTACTCCCCTAGAGGGTTGGGCTCCTCAAACAAGTGGAGAATATTGATAAGTTAAATCGAATTCAAGTACTTAGATAGATCATTTTTGTTGGTGTAAATTATGTCTCGTAATCACACTTTACTTAAGCTGACTTAGGATAATGCATTCATTGTTGTTTGCATACGAGCCACTTAGGTAAGTGTGCATCTAGGTGATGCAATGAATGAGGATTAGTGGAAAACCAATATGAGATCATCTAAATAACATGCTCAACCATAAACATACATTTGAACTCAAACCCTTTCAAAACATATCAAGAAAGATTAGTAAATAAAAAGCTAGCTAGGAAATAAACAAAACAAAATGAATACTTCCCCATGATACTCCTTATGCCATGGCTCTTCCTTGTCCTCCTCTCCAAGTTCTTGTTATTTGAACTATGCCCTTAGCTTGAGCACTAGCACAAAGGATGTCCAATGGAGGATGGGAGATGATTGATTATGTCAAGTGTGGGTGAGGATGCAAATGAAGTATTAATGTAAATTGACAACTCCAACTAGTGGAAGAGCTAAAACATCATACAAATCATTCAAAATCTAAGAAAAATAACAATGCATCGATAACTCTTCCCTTGTGTGTGAATCTCAACATTGAAGGAATGAGATCTATTTATAGAGAAAATGGGCAAATGAAGGGTTGAGATTGAGTTGATTGAGGAAGGGTTAGGATTGCTTGAGGAAGTGTTGATCCTCAATCCATGTGCTCTCCTTCAATCCAATCACATGTTGACAAGTGTCAACAAGGGAAGGCTTGAGAGGGGAGAGATAAAACATTAAATGTTTGAGGAGATATGATGGCTACCATGGGTGGTTAGGGGTAAGTGCACCAAGATGGTGAACAAAAAGGGGGGTATAAGTGGGCACCTTTTTTTTTCTTCTTCTGAAAACAGGTAAACTGAACTTCAAAGAGATATTTGAAGGTCATGCACTCAAAACTAGGAGTTGAGAAAAGAATATGAATTGTTGTACTCTGAATCTAGTTTCTAGACTACTAATTTTTTTAAAAATTGGATAAGAATAAGAGGGTCAAACGTTTCACGCACGAAAAATTATTCCTGATTTTTTCAGAAAAACATAACATAATTGTTTTCGTGCGCTGCACAAAATATATAGTTAGATTTATTATTTTACAAAACCCTTTGGTAGGATGATAGGTAAGAGTGAGATCTAGAAGTTGTGTATTTTTTTTGTAATTTTCCATTGAGTATTTTTTTTTATGATTTTTTGAAGTGACCACATCTTGAAAATTTGGTGCATGTTCGTGCATTGGGCATAAGTTGCATCAAAATAATAAAAAATGCAAACTTTTTTAAAAAAAGTGTATAGAATCTAGTGTAGAACAATAATATGTAATTTATTTTGAATTTGGTCAAGTATATCAAAAGTTATTAAAAAATGGTAGACATATGTCTGTGAGGACTGTCAAGGCACTGATAAAGAAAATTAAAGTTTACTATGCTAATGTTGTCCAAAAATAGAAAAAATTATATGGTCAGAAAACTAAGAAGATGTGTGAGATTATGGTGGTAATTTTAAAGATACCCACTTGATCATTTGTAAACTTGATGATGACGAAGTCGAGAAATCATGTTGGAGGATGAAAAAGTGTGTAAAGAGACAAAAGTGGGGGGGGGGGGAATGGGCTTGCAAGCCTTAGGGTCGTTTTCCAACCCTCTTACCAAGCTAAAACCCGCACGAGTTTTGAAAAACAAAAAGTATTATTCGCAGTTCTAAATAACCCATACGGGTTATGTAGAACTAAAACCATTATTTTGTGCTTCACAAAACCTGTATGGGTTATGTAGAACTAAAAACATTTTTTTGTGTTTCACAAAACCCGTACGGGTTATGAAGACATAATAATGTATGCTTGTAAAATTAGCATTTACTACACATATGTTAGACATACCTATATAATATGTGTTTATGTATGTATATATGCATATCTATAGTTATATATGCATATATTTATATAGATATATGTATATATGTTTGTATACATGCATGTATCTCTTCTCTCTCTCTCTCTCTCTCTCTCTCTCTCTCTCTCTCTCTCTCTCTCTCTCTCGTCTTCCTTCCCCCATCACTATTTTTATCTATTTTGAGCCCTAATTATCCTCCTTGAGTTCTATCTCATCTCTCTCCCCCTCACACTTCTCTTTTTTTTGATTCTCTCACCCCTTTCTCCTTCTCGTTCTCTCTCTACCTCATGTCTCTCACCCTCTCCCCCCCCCCCCCTCTCTCTCTCTCTCTCTCTCTCTCTCTCTCTCTCCTTCTCCTTTTTCCAATCTCCCTCTCCCCCTCTTCTTAAATTCCTAGTTGGGTTATGTAGAACTAAGGCCAAAACTTCTGGTTCTACATAACCCGTACGGGTTATGAGAAATTGTGAACGTTCACATTAAAGGTTTCCATAACCTGTATGGGTTATGGGAAAATCTTAATATATTTTAGTCCCAACAACCTAAAAACCAGCATTGCAAGTTGTTTGAAGGCCCCACTGCTTTTGCACATGATTTCCTAAGATAGTAACAGTCAGGTTTTCATATTTTTTTGTCACTTTTGCTTTGAAATTATTGATTTGTCTCATATATTGGATTGTTTTTGAAGTTATTTTATCATTGTTACTTTAGATTATAGCAAAATTACAATCATTTGTTGTTTTTTTGCTTTGAACATGATTGATTTGTCTTGTATTTTGGTTTTTTTGAAGTTATTTTATTATTGTTACTTTAGATTATAACAAAATGATGATCATTTGTTATTTTTTTCTATTTGATTGTGGATTGTCATCATGATGTTATGTGTAGGACAATGGGAAAGAACAAGAGAGGAACAAATGAACAAAGAGAGGTAGAAAAGGAAAGAAAAAGGGAGCGTGTGAGGAGATTATGTGAAGGTACGTCATCTAATGCACCTAATGAAAGCGATGAACATTCAACAATTGAAATTGATATGATGCATGCACCAAATCAAAATGATCAACATACACCAATTCAATACATATGATGAATGTACCTAATGAATACAATGAACATACACCATTTGAAAATGATTTGGTGAATGCACATGTTAATGAAATTAAAGAAGATATACCATTTGAATTTGATGTGACCAATGCACGTAATGCACCTAATGAAAACAAAGAGCATGCACCAATCTTAACACCTCTTAGAATAATTCGTAGAAAACCAAAGTTCCTAATATATATTATTGAAAATATTGTGAAGCCAATGCATGATAAAATTTCAGAAAGAACTTGTAGAAGAACGGTTAGAAGAATTTGGAATAACTATTTTGAAAACTTAAATCAAAGTGGAAGATGCCAACTAGTTGTTGAAATGATTAAAAATCTGAAATTTAGAGAGACAATGAAAATTTTGGGGTTAAGAACATCCGAAAATAATAGTGAAAGAACCATTGTGAGAAATATTTTTGATGCATACCAAGCCATTGGTTCGAAATCACGCACTAAAGATGATAATGTTACTCATCGTGTCCTCACATCAACCATAATGAAAAAGGAAATGAAAAAATATCGTTTAATAAGAAAAACAAGCAAGTCAATAAGGATAAGTAGAACCACATTACACTATGCCTTAGAGAGGCAAGAGAAAATTGAGGATCCTAACAATAATTCTCTTTGGGCATTCTCAGGTAGACTCCCACACAAGGACAAGGTTGTTATTGATGCACTAAGAATGTTAATTGAGAAATATTGGCATGACAACACAAGGGTTTCGCCCAACCAAAGAGATGTTGTTAGAAGGCGAATTTGAATTAGTATTTGTGAGCCACATCCAAAACACTATTTAGATACAACTCAAACACAATTTTATGAAAGGTTTCTTCAAAGTTTTCCTCAGATTAAAACTAGTCAAAGATTTTTTGAGATGACAAAACTATTTTATGTTAAGATTAATCATGCATGTACTACATGTTGTTGTAGGGTCCATGTTGAATTTTCTATGCATTATGATATTTATCTCTATATATGTTGTACTTTGTACACTAACGATGTTTTGCAGGAATGTGGTCTACAAGCACCTCCTAAGTCACTAAGAGAATTTATTTCAAGTGTACCATGTAGACAAGATGACGGGTGCATTTACTATAAGATGATGTGTTTGAGAGGTTTTTGTCCTACATGTGGCGGTTTGCAATAGTTGCATAGATGCCTACATTTGGATAGCACACAAGAAATTGGTAAGGAACTAGTTTCTATTGGAAAATACAAGTTAGTCACATATAGTGTTAAAGATGGAAAATAATTAAAGAGGTGTGAGCTAGTGAAAAGGGATATATGCATAGCTGATTTTATGAAGATGTTTCAAGAGAGGAGTGAAAGAGGTTCCACCAAATGGATCTACCCCCATGGATGAACTCATTGTTGCTGACCCTAGTATTGTTGATGAAGGGCCTAATACTTTCCCAGACCTTCCAAATAGATTTGAAGACACTCAAGCCCTGCACTGAGATTGCAAAGTCTCCAACCACAAGGTCACAAAAAGGTAGGGATTTCCAAGATTTGGCCTTTTTCGGTACAACCCTCAGGATGTTATTTCTTACCAGATTTTTCCAAGGTTCATTGCCATCAAATGCCTGGAAGATCCATTTTGCCGCAAGAGTAGTCCTTTGTATTCTCAAATCCTTTAGTCCTAGTCCTCCTAGACTCTTTTCCTTATGACACCATTCCTCTAGACCTCTTGCCCTTACGCAAGGGTGCTCTACTAAAGCCTGGGCCACAAAAGGCATTTGTTGCTTTAGAGACATTATTGAGGATGACGAGTTCCTTAGTTGGGAAATCCTCAAAGGTAGATTTGACTTGCAAGATTCCCATAAGCGGACCTACAACATGATGAAAAAAGCTCGGTGTAACCTCCAGTTGCCCAAAAAGTGCAAGAGTACTAATGACTGTTGTAAGGATTTTTTGTGGAATAATACCATTCCTGTGTCTAATATTAAAGCTATCAATATTTACAAGACTCTAACATATGATGAATCCATTATTTTACATATTAACAAGTTATGGCTTGCATATTTTTCAGTAAAATAGGGGCAGAAGGTGTTTTTAGGAATATGGAGTAGTTCTGCAACACCCAAAGAAAAGTGTTTTAAATGGCTTATGATTATCAATAGGCTGCCTTTCAGAAAAGACCATAATAATTGTGATATTTGAAATATTTGCGGGGTTCCTGAATCAGTTAGGCACATTTTTTTTGAATATAGTATTGCTAGAGAAATATGGTTGTTATTTGGTATCTCTATTCCTAACCAATTTACTGTGCTTGATGTTCTAATTGGATAAATTAACGGTCTGAAAAAAGACACTAACCTATTTTGGCATATTCTTTCCACTGAAATTTTATGGTATATATGGAAAATCAGAAATGAAGATAAATTTCAAGGCATAGGTAGGGCCCTTACTGAGTCTTTTCGTGGACTCACCCTTCACTGCATTTTCTTGCAGGTCTCTGTGACAATGAACATTGAGAAGCATAAGTTATTTAGGTTCATCAAGGATGGAAATGCAAATATGTACCTTCATGAGATGGAGAATGGATACAAATGGAGGCAGGCAACAAGAGGAAAGCAAGATGTTGACCTAGCAATGGAGAGCCTTGGAATAGAGGTTTCCAAAGTCAGAGACCCAATTAAAGACTAAATTCAGATGCTCTCAGAACTACTCGAAGGTAAGCAAGTTGTGTGGATGGAGGGTCTCCGGGGGTGGACTAGTTGGGTGGAAGTATCTCAGGAGCAGACACTGCTGTGACATGGACACAACAATTCAGTTTGGCAAATATGAGCATAGTGTTTCCTTTTTTAAATTTTTTTGCTTTATAGTATCATATGTATAACTTTGTACATCTCTATTTATAGTTCACAGTAATCTGCTAAACTTGTGAAGTTTGGACCTACGGTCCATGTAGAAAAATGGTACATGTTTTTGTAACAATCTTCTCTCCTTATATGCAATATTAAAAAAAAGATTTTTCAAGAGAAACTAGTGTATGAGTACATAGGTCACACACATAGAGCTAGGTGGTTAGATGAGCAATTCAAGTTGTGTAAGGACACTTTCCCCCTTGGCACTATTGTCTTTGTCGTTGATTTTGCTAATAATTATACACTAAAGCCGCAAAATGAAGTGCAATCTATGTATTACTACTCTACATAAGTTACATAATTACCACTCTATGTATTTGCCACCTCTCACTGACGGTTTTTGATGCGACAGAAAAAATATCACTACAAGAAAATGGAATCGAGTTGTCCGAAACCGATAGAGGCTTTTTTAGGAAGCAACAACATGACCCCATAGGTTCAAACGGATCATCCATAAGTGCCACAATATTCGAGTTACACTATGTCAAAGTTTGACCATTTTTTCCACTTTAAGCACTCAAGGGAAAACGTCGCTACAAGGTGGCTCAGAACGATCAGATGTCTTGGAGAGTGAGAAAAGGGCACAAATAGTGTAAACATGACCACCTAGATGTGCTCGCATTGATGTTTTATTTCCACGATGAGCAGAACGAAAGATCCACTATTTTGCCACCTCTCACTGATGATTTTTGACGGTTTTTAATGCAACAGAAAAAATATCACCACAAGAAAACAGAATCGAGTTGTCCAAAACTAGGAAAGGATTTTTTAGGAAGTGACAACATGATGCCATAGGTTCAAATGGATTTTCCATAAGTGCCATGGTCTCCGAGTTACGCGATGTCAAAGTTTGACCTTTTTTTCCACTTTGAGCACTCAAGGGAAAACGTTGCTATGAGGTGGCTCAAAATGATAAGACGTCTTGGGGAGTGAGACAAGGGCACACCTGGCATAAAATTGACCACCTAGACATGCTCGTGCTGACAGTTCGTTCCCACGATGAGAAGAACGAAAGATGCACTATTTTGCCACCTCTCACTGACGGTTTTTGATGCGACAAAAAAAATCTCACCACAAGAAAATGGAATCGAGTTGTCCAAAACCGAGAGAAGTTTTTTCAGGCAGTGACAACACAACCCCATAGGTTCGCATAGATATTCATAAGTGTCATGGTCTCCGAATTACAGGACATCAAAATTTGACCATTTTTTCCACTTTGAGCGCTCAAGGGAAAACATCGCTACAAGGTGGCTCGAAACGATCAGACGTCTTGGGGAGTAAGACAAGGGCACACCTAGCGTAAAACCAACCACCTAGACACACTCGCGCTAACGGTTCACTCCCACGATGAGAAGAACGAAAAATGCACTATTTTGCCACCTCTCACTGACAGTTTTTGATGAAAGAAGAGATAATTGGTTTGATTTGATGTTAAAATGATTGCTTCAATTCTTCTTTTATAGGCGATTTGGATGAATGGGCATGTCTCTTACCCTAAGGCCAACTTGTTATGGAATAAAATTTAAATGAAAACCTTACCTAAGCCGACTCATCCTTAGATAAATTTCAAATCTGCTTTGTGCGCTCAAATCTTGTCTTTTAATTGGTTCTTGAAATGATGAAATTCACTCCATAAGCATGAGTTTATGAAATAATAACTTCACTCCAATCTCTTCATGCACGAAGGACTCAAAGAAAATTCACTCCATCAAAATACACAATATCAGCATTACCGATGTCAGTACTTGGGTATACACAATATGAGCAATAGATAGTTTAAAAGTATACACCATATGAGTTACAAGTAATGAACAAATTGGATCACATTTCAAGACATATACACAATGAACAAGTTTCATCACATTTCAATAGCAAATAACTAAGTTTCAAGAATACCAAGTTTCATATATATCAATGAACAAATTGGATCAAAAATCAGGATTCATATATATCAAAATGAACAATAATCGTGTACATATCAAAAAATGACGTAGATGTCAAATCAATAATAGTTACGAAAATGGGGCATGTGCCATGTCTGTCAAAGTCGATATATACATATACAAATGTTGAATATATAAAAAAATTGGTCCTTCAATGATCACAACTATAACTATATGTCTCTATCAGTATCTATGACTATGGCGGATCATCAAAACAGAGCCTCTTTGAAGCAGTATGTGGCTCTGTAGGTGGCTACACAAGGACAATTCAAATGTCGAATCAGATATATTTTCTCAATATAACATCAAAATAACTAAATACTGAACTCTAAATTGTTTGAAGTTGAATTATTGATTACCTCATCTCTGTCTTCTGCAATTGGGTGAGGCTGAGGATCCGTGGGATGTTCTGAAGGGGGCTGTAACTGGTAAAACAACATTAATACATGTTAATAACATATATGTTAAATAACACATAATGACTAAAAATAAATAGACTAAAAAACTAAAGCATACCAGAGCCTCAGATGGATGTGTTGTGGTCATAGGAGGCAAAGTCACAAATGATTCAGTTACGACCATTTCGTATATCCATGGTAAGTGATCCAAAAGAAGTTAACTAGAGGGTTTCAACTCCGTTGTGCACTTAGTGAAAAGGAGTTGATCTAAGACAAACACACCTTTTCCCTTGGTCGTGTTAGTTCCCATAATATACGTGTAGGACTTTTACTGAAATGGAATGGTAGAATAATAGGAGGAAGTTTGGAAGGGGCCTGCAATAGTTTAAAGACAATTATACAAGTTAATAACCCAAATTTGTTGATAGACTAGATAAAACAAATATTTTTAACATATGCAGAACAAATGCACACTGAAGCCTCATATAGTTCTCCTGTATCCTTAGGAGGCCTAGTCGAATCTGATGCAGCTATTACCATTTTCTATATGAAAATTGATAACATATGATATAGACATAAAAGGATTTAGTTATTTTGAACAAGCAAGAATGCAATCCGAAGTGAATATGAAGATATCACCTATTCCCTCTGCTAAACCTCAACGACATCAGGTGCATTCATTAATTTCATAAACCCCACATATTTTTGTATACAGAACAAATAAATTAAGTGTGTTTATCAATATCTACATATACATGTTTAATCATAATACATTTCAACAAATGAATTTAAATTGTATTGAATTACCTTCTGTCATTTGGGTGTCCGAGAGGATATCTTTTTCTGCCTCTGAGTGCTAGAGGATGGCTTTCTCACATGAGATGTCCTCGAGGTAGGTGGGGTAAACTAACAGAAAAAATTTAACATAAGGGAAAAAAGCATGTATTTAATATATCACTTAAGTAAAAAATATATAAATCCAATTGTTACCGCATAGCTATCTTGGCCAAAGTCAATGGCCGAAAGCGTGATATCATCAAGTTGGGACATCTCATCCACTGATAAGCCCTATAAAACACCAAGTAATGATACATATAATTAATAAAAGATATTTTGAAACCAATGTATTATTATATTTTTAACAAATTTACAAATCTTTACCTCTGGTGGCTAAACTACTCGTGACCATGGAGTTGATTGAAAAGTATGTGGTGTACTCCCACCACCTGTTGCACCCTGCAATGTATTTTATTTATATGTCACTTTAAATTATTCTAAAAATTTCATTTCATTTCTTTTTATAAGATTTAGTCACTTAATTGATAACATGTCATAAACAGAGTTAAACGCACCTGTGTCTGATAGAGAGGATACACCATATTGATCAGTTCGTCGGTGAGGGCCACATCCTCTACAATGGAAGCATGACATCTACTCTCGCAACATGTACACGAATGAGATGTCAAACCATCCTCGTCCGTGTTAGTGTCTACACTAGAATATACACCCAGGCAGGTGGGGCACATATGTTGAATGCGTTGGCTCGTGCCAAATGATGCATGAGGTGACGTTGATGAAGGAGGTGTCACTGATGAAGGAGGTGTTGCTGATGAAGGAGGTGTCACTGATGAAGGAGGTGCCATAGATGAAGGAGGTGTCGCATGTGTTGGTACATCCTCTGCTCTGACCAACTGTGTGCCATGTTGATCAATGACATCAATCAATGATGCAGCTGCTTGAAGAGTCTGTAATTCCATAGACTCCTTCAAGGATATAGGGACAATGACATGAACCATGGGTTTAGGAGCTATATGCCTCCTATTTTGTGGCTCTACCGCCCTATGGGCCCTAGGTTTATCCTGCACAGAGCCTCTCCCTCTACACTAAAATTATCGGATGTCAAAGTAATTCGGCTTCTTGCCGAGGATAAACTCACAATACAACTTTCTCAAAAAATTTAGAGGCACCTCCCAATTATTACAAGGTGGTTGGTCAAAGACCATGTACCCCCTATCCCAAAAATATTCTTTCTGCCTAGCATGAACACACCAATGTATAGGAAACTGAGTCGTATTTAGTTCTAGGTTGTTACTGGTAACAGGATCAGTGAAAAGAGGACATATGTCAGCTTTACCTATGCCCCTTTTTTTCACTTGATCATATGACAACCCATTTGCATAAAATGTTCGACATCTATCCCTTAATGAGCCCCATTTCGTAACCTCCCTAGATACCTCATTTGCACTATTAGCCATTGTTTCTAGTGTTCTGACGAGGGTTGAGTGGGGCTCAAGCCTAGAGGACCTCAACCTATTCACCAATATAGAAATTTGGGCACTATTTTGTGTAAGGAGGTTGATCAGATCCTCTTGTGTGACATCTACATGATCTAATGGAGGACATGGAGGGTTTTAGGGTGGCGGTGGTTGTTGAGGAGCAACATTTTGAGGATTTTGAGAGTTTTCTTCATGTGCAATGTTTACAGGGTTTGCTTGTGTTGCTTGTGCGGGAGGAGGTCTTTGTTGTCTATTTTTTTTTTGGGGATTGCTTGAAGAATCTAACATCAAATTAATAAAAACAAAACTTAAATCAATTAAAAAACCCTACTTCAATTAAAATGCAAACAAAAATAATCAAACTTATCAAATCTTACTTGTTCGACGGGGTGCCATTGTTGAAAATTGCTCTCAATGTTGGGAAAATCCACAATAATTGCAAACCTGTGCAGGTTCTATGTTTTTTTGGCTTTTCCTTGCTGTTGTTCCATGAGTTTTGGCATTGAAAATGGCCAAAAACCATGGCCTACACAAAAAACTAATGTTTCTCAAAACCCGTACGGGTTTTGAGAAACTTTTTTTTTTTTTTATTAAAAAACAAAATGTTCCTCAAAACCCGTACGGGTTTTGAGGAACTTTTTGTTTTTTAAATTGTTTTTGGCTAGGCTTGGTGTTACCAAGCCTAGCACGTTTTTGAATTTTCAGAACCCACATGAGTTATGAAAATTTTGGTTTTTTTTGGCATGTGGCCACTTTTCTGTTCACCATCTTGGTGCACTTACCCTTAGGTTAAGGTTAGGTTAATGGATAAATATTTAATCTAAGGGGTAAAGGAATGTGTAAAGGGTTAAAGGGTTAGATTGGTCAAAACCTTTAAGGCTTGAGGGGACTTGAGGGTTACCATGGATGGTTAGGTTAAGAGATAACCCTTCAACCAAGGGTTAAGGGAATAGCGCAAGGGTTAAAGGTGGGTTAGGTTGGTCAAAGACCTACATGGGTTTTCTTGTGGACGGGAGAAGGCTTTAAATGCTTTGTAAGAGCCTTAGATATTTTGAGAAGTAACTATTAACCAATCCCTTGGTTGAGGAATGTGCAAACACTTAGAGGGTTATTAGGCTAGTAATAGGAGTTTAGACGTGATTAGGAGAAGGGTTAGTGTGCAACTTACATTTTATAGAAAGTACAAGTGGGTGAGGGATTTTAAATAAATAAATATTTATTTAAATGGTAGATGGGATTTAAATAAATGTTAATTTATTTAAATGCAAGAGGGGGGTTAATTAAACAAATGGTCTTTATTTATTTAATTAATAGGAGAAGAGGGTTAAGATGAATTAATTAAATATTAATTTAATTAATATTTAAATGATGGTTAAATAATAAAATAAATATCAAATATTTAATTGATTAAGTAGACAAAAATAGGTGTCTACACTAGGGAACATGGTTGTAGGAGAAATTCCACCTTTTGTGGTCCTATCTTGTTGTTACATTCCACCTTTAGTGGAATATTCTATTATTTCTCCTACCTACTCTCTACCCTTGTATCTCATTGGGCCACATGTCATGATTGTGTGCTCACATATCCATATGGCCTTGACTTTATAAGTAGGGTCATCTTCATTGTATGGTTGATCCACTTGATCATATTTTGTATCTTGATGTGAATACAATTTGTTCTTATCAATATTTTTTTTTTTATTGTGCTACTTATTGGGCTCTTGATCTTGGCTATTTTTGGTAAATTATTATAATTTTAATTTCGGAAACTAACCTATTTGGATTAGAGTACACTCAGAAATGTAAGATCATTTGGAAACATGTGGATTGTGCTTCCATTGACTGGGTAGTGTCCTCTAATGGTACTTGTTATATGTGGAATCATAGCTCCAACAAAGGTATGGTGATTTAGAGGTATTAAATTTGGAAAAATATAAAATTTATGGGTATCAAAGAAAATTTTAAGGCCACCACCGTAATTGTCTAAGCCCCAAAACTATTCTAATATATTGTAAGAAGTCTAAGTTGAGATAGCTTCTTTTTAGATGCAAAACCAAATGGTTTCTTCATCATTTTTGAAGACTTCAATTTCCTTCTCAAATTTTTTGAGAGGAAGGGGAGGTTGTAAACCTACCTAATCCTAAAGTGTATTAATCAATTTTATTAGCTTGAATATTCTTTTGGATATTGAACCCAAATTATATTGTTTTACTTGAACTAATGATGTGTTGGTTTTAAAAATGCATATGTTATTTTGGATAGGTTTATTGCTTTCAATAACAAGAGTTGCAATGCAGTTGGAGTCTCTACCTTTTGCCAAACATAGCAAATGTTGGAATTGGAAATCAGCTAAATGCATTAGCATTCAAATAAGTGCATTGAGTAGGTGTGCATGTGTTTGTTGTATTTTAGGTAATGGCAAGAGGTGAAGATCACCTAGCCAACTATGAGAGGTTTGGAGATATTTAAAATGAGACTACATTCTTTTATTACTGATAATATGGGTAAAAGCTTCAGTGGTACAAATTAGAGATGTGTTGCCAAGGAAAGCAGTGAAATATAGATGGATATTCATGATTCTAGAGACTATGAATGTGCTTGAGAAAATTTAGTTGGAATTGATGTGAAGTATACCTTGCATTGAAAGGCCTCCTTTGGAAAAGGCATGAATGGTTTGTATTATTTCTCAATGGAAAGATATAATTTATTGTAAAGGTTCACAAAAGTAGTATTGTACAGATTTATATTTTTCACTGGTGGATGGTTTAGATGCAAATCCATTGTGTGCAGAAATAGATTTGCATGTTGAAACATCAGACAATGGTGGCCATTGTATATTAACCAAGCAACTGTTAGATCTAGTGGGTCTTGAATTGAAGAGACTTAATGTAAGTCTTGGAACTCAAATTGGACTACATATCATGTTATGATGTATATTCAAACCATATGGATTTTAAGTCCTAACTAAAGTTTCAAATACAAGTTCAAAAATGGGGAAAAAAATTGTCGGTGTTAACCTGGAATTGTCACGACCAGGTTTTGAAGAATATTTAAGATCTGGTGTTAATAAGCCTTTTTTATGTTGAAATACCAGTTATAGTGCACCCTGTAGATTTGTGTAAATTTATGATCTTGAGTAAATAGGATTTGTATAATTGCTTACACCCTAGAGATGTAATTCATCACTTCAAACTATACATAATGGATGCTTATGCAAATCTTGTTGAGAGAGGGCAAAGAGTAAAAGTGGCAAAATGAAGGGCACATTCCTAAGAGTGTGATAAAAAAATGTTTCATTATGAACTTAGTTAGAAAAGAGAGGATGATAAGGGTTGTTTGAACATATGTGTACTTGTTTTGTGTTGTTTCCTTAACTGTTACGAGAGTTGTGAATACTTCATTGGCATCCTTTATTGTCGTTGAAGTTTAATTGGGGGTTATGTGTCAATAATAGGAGTAGCTATTGATAGTAACCTAAAGATAATGCAGGTTAGAATGTAGATTGGAAGAGTATGGTATGAAGAAAAGACAACATATAAACAAAAAAATGGACAATTACAATTATGATGAGGCCAAAAAAGGTTATGGTGGATAGTGAAAGAAATGAAGAAGATCTATGACAATGAAAAGAAACTGTAGAGAAGGATTCCAAATACTATCCAAAATGATTGTGGTGATACTAAGAGAAAGATGAAGTGAAGGCAATGACATTGTCAAAGGTAGTCCAAAGAGAAAAGATAGTGCACTTTCAAAATTAGCAATGCTAAAAATCAGAGTGAGAAAGATAAATTGCAACCAATTTCCTTAAACTACTTCCTCAAGCCTACAAACTGCCTCCTAAACTAAACTAAGAGCCAACTAAATCCAAGTAAACAGATAAATACAAAATAGACATCTAAAAATAACATATTAGCAGTTCTTAAAAAACTGGACGCTCCTCATCACAATACAAATCAAGCCTTTAATAATTTATCACACATTTGCTTAAAATTGTTATATTTTAGCCTTCTCTTCAACTAAAGAAAATAATTCACATGCTTTGAATGAAATTATTGGTAGTAATTTTGATATACATAACAAAGAAGCATCCACATTTAGAATTCTTCAATTTACTTCCAAAAAAAAAAGTCAAAATGAAGAAGCATACTAATTTAGAGAGAAGGAAAAATTTAATCGAAGCTTTACCATTAAAGAGATATAAATAAAAGGAAATTTAAAAGCAATCGAACCCCTTGAAAAAATTCATGATTAAAAACTTCAAACTGATAAAACATTGTTCAATTGACAAAATGGACAAGTTAACAATAAAAGCTTATAATGCATTTACATATTTGACAACAATCGATGATCATGGTGAACACTTATGTAACAAAATCTAAGATTGGTGCAATATTGTCTCTTCCTTGAATCCTCAGCCTCTTACTAGTGTCCTTGGGCTCTATTTTTTAGTGCTACAAGGTTCACAGCACAAATAATGCCCACATAATTGGTGATAGCAAAATAATTGATACCTAGAAATTAATGAAGAGTAATAAAAACATTAGAAATTTCTAGCTATAACACAAGACTTGTAACTAAGACATCCACATGCAATAATACTTTGATGTATGTCAATACCTTGTCACAAATATACCACTTTAGTGTAAGCAATGAAAGTGCACTTGTTTAAAATTTTTGAAGACCCTTTCTAACAAATTAATTTGTGCATATCACATGTAATCATTGCATTAACTAGACCATGAACATGGACCTAGAGTGAACTGGATGCATACCTATGGGCCTTAGAAATTCTCTATAACAAGGATCCTATTTTGTATAGCCCCAAGAAAACATACCCAGAAGCACAAAAATATTTAGAATTCTTCAAAATAATTAAAGAAAAATTGAGAACTAAAATCTTTATCACATTTCTAAACCTAAAATATAAAATCATGTACAAGCACTAAAAATGATCAATAGCCCTTGGAGTAATTGCTTGACGAGAAATTGAGAGAGTTTGTAGGAAACAAAAAAATTCTCCACAACTGTTGCTTCAATCTATTCACGATAGACAAAGACAAAGCATGTAGCCAGTAAAACCAATAGTCAATGGCAACAAAACATTTCAGGCCTAGACTAAACAAAATTCTTGAACCAAAAGAAATGGGATCTGTGAATATAACTTAAGGGGTTTGCTGAAAATGGATGTAGAGATAATTCAGTTTATATTTACCATTGGTATCCATACTATTTGAATATAGGAAAATGTCCAGCTAGTAGATCAACATTAGAAACTGTGACATAAAATGTCTTTTGCAAATATGAGATCGGTGGGATGTAGATTTGTTTTGTTCTTGATGATACTCTCTTGGGATGAATGCAAAATGTGGAAGCTTAGCCAAGACAAGTAGCATGCATTCCCAACAACACATGCCCTTGGCATCTATAATGGAAGCTACATTGACCATGATCTTGTTGCAAAGCCCTACGATTGCAATTACGAAATTGGTGCATATAATCTTGTTGTCACAACCTGTGATTGCAAGTGAGAGCTTGGTGCATGTAGTCCATGGTTTCCACCTTGTGGTTGCTGTTGGGAACTTTGTCCATGTGGAACTAGGATGGCACCTTCAATTTCATATTTAGAACTCGACACATGTGGTTCCATGAAGACACCTTGAGATTGCATTTGGTGACTTTCTACATGTGGTCTTGAGGGTGCACTCTGTGATTGCAAGTGGGAACTTGGGGCATGTATCACACCATGAGATTGCAGGTGAGAACTTGTTACATGTGATCCCGAGGTTACACCATGAGATTGAAGCTGAGAACTTGGTGGATAATTTGATAGTAATGGTAAAGTGGAAGGAATCTGACCTCTAGGAACATCTTGTGATTGTACAAAGGGAGGGGAGGGCTTTGATCCTTGCAAAATTTTGTTTCCTTCTGTTCTCATCTCTAATGTACTTGAAACTTGCTTTAAAAAAATTGGACCCTGTTAGACACAAAGTAAATCCAAAGCATTTTTTCCAACACACAAATCTCAAATTAAACATTGTTAATTAAACTGAGAGGATATTGAAATAGGGGTAAAATGTCAAACTTCCAGTTTTGATGTCCCAAGTTGAGAGCTTGTTTTAGAAATAGACACGTCAATACGTGGGCCAGAGTGTGCTTGGGTAAGGCATTATAGCCCATTTACTCTTGGTAGTTATAGGATCTAACAACTTCCAACAAGCTCCTCCTAGGGTTTTGGAGCTTTAAAGCCAAAACACAAATTTTTGTAATAAGAAGACAATGTGGACGTTGTTCACTAAAGATTAAGAGGAACCCAAGCTTACAAATCTTAAGAATGTGTTCAAGGCTGTACTATCATAACCTCTGCAAAAATTTCCAATCTCTTTAAAAAGCAGAGAAATGTTGCAATTCTAATCAGCCAAAAAGCGACATTGAAATTAACCCTACACTTGGTGTTTCTGATTTCTTAACTTTTTGATTTTTTCAAGTAATCAAAATCCAGAGAGGGGGAAGAAAGGAAGATGAAAAAATATCAAAGCAAGTCCCTTACTCACAGCTAAAGGCACAGGTTATTGACACAATGTATCCACAATTCAACCAGACCAATATATTGAAAAGGGATCAAAGAGGGTATCAATTTTTGGTCCTCTTTCACCAAACCCTTCTCAAACCCTCCCTTTAAAACCTGCTAAGAGTTGAGATCTTTAGCCAACCGCAGAGGAAGAACAAGCTTTCCAATTTATAGATCGAACTCATAAGGCATCTTGTAGCAAAACATCGATTCAAGCTTTATCTACACCCAATACTTAAACTTCCTTGGCTTTCCATCTTCCCATGAGCTATGGAATCCTTCATCTCCCACAAAATCCAAATAGTAAATATATTTCTAAAATCCTAATCAAAATGCACGAAAAAATAAAGATTCCTGTTCTACAACTACAACCCGTTTCCCTATATTTTCACACAAAACTTGCAAAAATGGCTTTCATAGTGACAAATTTCATCCCAAAAAATTGCTTCACTCACCCGCCTACGAGAAAAACAATTGCCATTACTGCAAATCGCTAGTGCCTCCATTGACTTAGAGATCCCATCAGCCTATGTCTAAAAAGCTGAAGAAATATAGTGTTAGGAAATTGGGGAAAACTTGGCATATGGAAAATTGGGGAATAAATCAGCAAATGGAAAACTTGAGAAAATGGAATAAATAAATCTTGCAGGGAATGAAATCGAAGATCAAGATGAACATAAAACATAGCAAGTCAAATGAGTTAACCAATTATTTGCGAAGCTTCTAGATTTTGATTATTTTATTTTGAAACTATGACATGTCAATCATACACGTACATTCACATTGAATTTTATGGCATTGATTTTTACCTTGCCTCCTTTACCATTGGTCCAATTTTTTCATGGAATTTAATAAATAAAAAATTATTTTTGCTACTGGGAAATTTGTACAGTCCAATCAGAAATTTAGATTTTCTCATTTATGAAATAATATAATTTTCAATGTGCAACAAACATTAGAAATGACTTTTAATATTTCAAAAGAGAACGAATATCAATGCAAACAAATAGTAAAAAGTGGAGATGAAAATATTAGTCTCTGCCTATACAGGCAAGAACTAACTATCTTAGTAAATGGATCATTATTAACTTCTAGATCATATAAATATCCTACAATTTTGAACTTCATTAAGGACCCCTCTCTCTCCCCCAAAGGTGATCATTTTAGATTTGAGATTCTGTGGCTTAAAAATCCAAACATTTTGGGTTTAATTAGGCAATGTTGGGATATCCCAATTCTCCATAACAATTATAAGATGTTGGGATTTTCTAATTCCCCATGACAATCATAAGATGTTCATCATTGCTTTCAAGATTTAAAATGTCTATTGGCACCTTAAAGAGTGGAACAAAATGATTTTTTTCATCATTTTCACTAAAAAGGAAAGAATTGAGGAAGATATTAAAAATCTTCATAAGTGTATGGAAGTTGAAGTCTATTACTAGAATAAAATCTAAATTATTAGGAGAGCGTTGCAAATCTAATCAATACAATTTTAAAATTTTAATTTTCTATTTTAAAGTAAAATTAAAGGATTAACAACCAAATTAGTTTATGTATTATTCTTGAAGCATGATGTTTAAGTTGGTTGAATCTACATGAGGTTAGGAAATAAGCTTGAGAATGTCAAAAAAAATAAAAATATGTGGATATATTGGATTGCCAATAAGTACATATTTTAGTTCTTTGAATATTCTTAGATTGTTGGAATTAGCAAATGATATTAAAAGGGAAGAAAAGGATAACAATGTCTTATTTGGAAGTTGGGTAATTGATTTCCGAACAAAGCTTCAATGTATTAATGTGTAGCTAATTTCTTAAATATTTAACTTAAAATAGATACTGTTAGAGTTATCTTGTATTAGCTAATAATTATTTGTTTAATTATTAGTCTATTAAACTCTACACTTAAGCTAAACTTAGGCATTTAATAAATATTGTAGGTATTTAATAATTATTCTAATTATTAAATACACATTATCCCTTTAGGGTTTCTTTAGGGTTGTATATCTTTAGGGTTTCTATTATCCTTTTATAAGGATTGTATTGTACTTGTTCATTCAATCGATTCCCTTTCTGAATGATAATTTTATTCTTCGGAGCATTTATGCTTTTTTGCTTTATGTGCCTCCATTCTTCTCTTGTGTCAGGTATTTGCATGCAGGTGTTCTTGTGATCTTTGAAGTTGTATTTCCTCAACTTCTTCATGGTATCAGAGCGCTATTCATATTTCCTGCAACCCGATAGAGCATCAGCGGATGAAGCACATTGAGCTTCACATGCATTTCATCCGCCAGTTGATTCGGGATGGTGTTCTCATTGTGGAGTACATTCCCACTTCTGAGCAGGTTGCAGACATCTTCACGAAACCTTCTGCATCGTCGTGCTATCTTCAGTTGTGCTCTATGCTTCGGGTGAAGGAAGTTGTCCTTGGGGGGTCTTTATGAGGCCTTCCTTCTTCTTCTTCTTCTTCTTCTTCTTCTTCTTCTTCTTTCAACATGTTCTTTTATCTCTTTTTGGAGAGGAATTTTTTCCCATTGGATTTTCTCCTTTGTCTCTGTTTCATAGAGATTTCATTGTATTTGGGTACCTGATCAGGCCTTGTTGCCGAGACCCATCTTTCCTGCTTTCAGTTGCTGTTCTAGTTTTTAGCTACTCCTTAAGTTCATCTTAAGGGGGGGTGTTAGAGCTATCTTGTATTAGCTAATAATTATTTATTTAATTATTAGTCTATTAAATTCTACGCTTAAGCCAAACTTAGGCATTTAATAAATATTGTAGGTATTTAATAATTATTCTAATTATTAAATACACCTTATCCCTTTAGGGTTTCTTTAGGGTTGCATATCTTTAGGGTTTCTATTATCATTTTATAAGGATTGTATTGTACTTGTTCATTCAATCGATTCCCTTTCTGAATGATAATTTTATTCTTCAGAGCATTTATGCTTTTTTGCTTTATGTGCCTCCATTCTTCTCTTGTGACAGGTATTTGCATGCAGGTGTTCTTGGGATCTTTGAAGTTTTATTTCCTCAACTTCTTCAGATACTACCATACCTAACCTACTGCATAATTTAAGTAAAATACACCGAGAGATATCAAATAATGAAAATATTCAATATTAAAAAATAATAATATAGAGTTTGTTACTAATAAGTTTGAAGTGAAATGGTTGAATAGGAAGCCAATATATACTCATTAGAACTATTACAATAACATTTGTTAAATATTAGCAAAATTGCAATTTTACAATAATGGTCAACATTTTTGTTTATTTTTTTATTATTGCTTTCTAAAATTTTCCTTTTATAATGTTAGGATGCTATAGTGGTTTATACTTTGTTTCATTTATTTATATAAAATGCAATATCTATGAAATTTTATGTAAGATTTTAGGAGAAGAAGCTATGAGGTATAATATGCTATATTGGAACACTAAAAAGCCATGGAAGCAAATTTGAACAAATATATATTACATAAATTATCTTTTAAAAATTTCAATCTGTTTTCTTCAGCCTTTTGCCTTGCAATTTGTGTACCCATTTTCATTTTTTGGTAGTTACGATCATATGTGAATGTTGGTATTATTATGAGACCTTCCAGAGACTCTACTCAAGACACTTCCACAAATGTCAATCTTGTTCTTTCTCTTCGTCCTCTATAAATTGTGGCTTTTGATAGAGTCAACCCCTGAGATTTATGTATCAATGCTCATACCAATCTGAATGGTAATTGAAGTGTTCTGGCCCTTTGTATTGGTCTTTTTGGAATTATATTTGGACAATGATCTTCAAATGGTATCCCTGAATAGTTGCCAAATTCAACCATGAAATATGCTGGTGGCTTGAGTGGAGAACTTCATTGTTTATAAATAATATTTCAAACAAATCCTAGAGCTCCATTTATAAGTCCTGCTTGTATCCAAAGATGTGAAGTCAAAATCACCCTTGAATTTTTGTTGACCAATATCTCTAGATCAAGTTCATCATTTGAATAATCTTCTGCTTGATGTACACTTCCTAGTTTTGTTGCGAGACTACATGCAACAAGATGTTTCAATGAATATAATTTTTTTTGTTATGATTATGAACATTTTCATTTGTGGAGAACAAATGGACAATATTGTCAAGCTCAACATTGATTATAACATCTATGCTAATAGGGGTTCTCGTCATAAACAACTTCTAGACATCAATTTGTGGGTTTACATGTCATAGATATGTCAAAAGTTGATGAAACCTTTGTTGTTGGTTGTTTTCTCCATCTTGTCTGAATATTTTGTCTAATGTAACCACAATTTTGAATTCCTTCCATGATAACTTTTCCTCTGTGTTGTTGTCATATGCTAATATCATTGACTAGAGGCAATTGACCCAAATCTCCAACCAAAATCATAGATATACCTGAAAGATGATTGACAAAAAATATTTTAAAACTGTGTAGCCTGCTTCTAACATAGCAATATAATTTTTCTTAATATTAAAAGGGAGTAGGATAGAACTATCCTGCTAGCTGCTAGTTACTCTAGCTCTGTTTGATCAACTTAATTCTTTTTTTTTACTAAACAAAAATGAGAGAATCTCACATATTTCAATTTCATAATAGCTTCCAGAAGGAACTCTATCTCTATATTGCAACAATTGGATATACAGATCATGTGTAGTAAAATTATAGAAATTTTATAGATATGAATTATAATCGATACATCATAAAATAGTTGTCTCCATTAGTCATAATGAAAAATTTACCTACAAATATTTTTGTGTGCATTTTGTGTGAATGCCTGTTGGAGCCAAGAATTTATGTTTTCCAACATGATTTGACCAATGAATTTCATTTCATCAATCAAGATGTATATGCTATGTGTCTATATCTTCTTGAAAACTTCTAAGTCTTGTTCCTTCTAGCTAAGAAAAATCTCGTATTGGGATTCTCAATTTTGAATGAACTATAGAGGCTTCTATATTGAATGTTGCAACTCTTGTTGGTGCAATTCATAGAAGGGGAGAACGACATGTCATTGCCTCATTTTCAAGGGCTTGACTAATGACACCTGTGTATGGTGAAAATGGATAACAATAATAACAAAATTGAAAGGCTAAATGAATTCAACCACAAAACCCTAGCCTAACAACAACAAAGATCCACCATAACATATGAAGATTACCTAAGACAATGTAAATAAATAAAATCACAAAGATTATACCATCACATGTCCAATAGGGTTTTGATCTCCATTCTTCCTATCTCCATTGATCTTGCTTGATATATTTGCTTTCAAATTTTATGTGCACAAGAGCTCAACAAAGAACGGAATGTGGTTGCAAGTAGGATCGTAGTATACTCAATTGCATAAAAGATCATTAGGGTTTGATAATGAAGGAGGCATCTTCTTAAATAGAAGACACTATAAGAAATAGAGGGATAAGATTGAGAGGTGTAGAAAAGGAGGTCGGCTAGGATTAGAGGGTAGTTAAAATGAATAGTAAAATAATGAAAGAGGTAGGTAGTGTAGGAATTAAGAGATGAATGACATGTGTCATGGGTGGAAAAAGGCTAATGAATTAATTAAATAAATAAAGATTTATTTAATTAATAGAAGAAATGAGATCAATTAAATAAATAAAATATTTATTTAATTTAGGAAAAGGATAATTTAAATAAATAAATGTATTTATTTAAATGAGAAATAAGGCTAGAAGAGGATAAATGAATTAATTAAATAAATAAAGATTTATTTAATTAATAGAAGAATTTGGCTTAGATAATTAAATAAATAAAATATTTATTTAATTAGACATGACAATTTTGAGTGTCTACATTTTGCCCCTCTTTGAGACAATGCGGCTTGTCGCGTTGTTTCAAAGAAGATAAGATGAACTGATACAGAGTTGCCCCAGTATGGGAATGATATGCCCCCTCGAGAGATTGGATGAAAATGTCTGAAAAGATTTGCAGACAATCTCTCGATAAGAAAGACGGGATAGAATGGACTGACCGAATAAAGTGACAAAGTCACGAGATAAAGAAGACTGACTCGAGAAACGAGGGTGAGGGCTAAGGTAGGCTATAAGATAGACCACGGGCAAAAGACATCCTCATTGTCATCTACACCTTCACAAGATCAAAGTGCAGAGCGAGAAAAGAGCAGCAGCAGTCAATAGCGATGGCTTTCGTGCATAGATTCGACCGTGTTCGCTGATTCCAGAGACCAGCAGAGGCAGGAGAGCCGGTAAGTAACACCAAACCTCCTTGTACTTTGACGCATTTAATTTTGTCATTAATGCATGCTAGTTAGAGCAATAAATGCGCTTAAAAGTAGGGCTTAAAAAATGTCAAAACCGTTTAATCGCGTCTATGTCGGTGCCAGGCGCGTTTGTGTCCTTCAGACGCGTTTGTGCAGGTGCCAGGCGCGTTTGTGTCTGGAACCGCGTCTGCGTCGAATGCGGGTGCGTTTGCGATGTTTAGGGGCGTTTGCGTAGTCTAGTCACGTTTATGCTCGACATAGGCACGTTTATGGTATACAGGCGCATCTGTGTTTTACAGGCACGTCTGTGCAGTTTGTAGGCGCGTTTGTGTCAGGCAAGCGTGTTTGCGTTGAAAAATGCAAGTTTTGGTCTTCTAGGTCAAATCGACAGTTCTATGATGAACATACACTGTCGATTGGATAAGCTGCTGAGAGGATACACTCAAGCAGGTCCTCTAGGGAAGACTAGGATAGATCAAGGCACTTTGTGATGAACAGTGAGTACCAAGATAAAGTACTTTGTGATGAACAGGGAGTACCCAAAGTATGAGCAGCACTTTGTGATGAACAGGGAGTGCAAATGTGAGTAACACTTTGTGATGAACAGTGAGTGTCACACACGTAGTACTTTGTGATGAATAGGGAGTACTACTAGGATAGATAGTAACACTTTGTGATGAACAGTGAGTGTCACTAGGATAAATAGCTATGTGCATTTAGATAACGAGTAGCATTTTGTGATAAACAGTGAATGCCACTATGACTGACATGATTTGATTTGCTTGACTGTAGGAGTACTTGCCGATGCTGGAGTCACGGGAGAGATTCCTGTCGACGCAGAGGTTGCGACCTGAGCTGTCGGTTGGAGACAGAGCTACCATCGAGGAGATGGGTCTGAGACATGTATTGTATGTGCCTGAGTTTCGTGCAAACATGGGTTTGTTGACTGCGCTTGCTAAGAGATGGCACTCTGAGACGTGCACATTCCATTTACCGATGGGTGAGATGACAGTCACCCTGGAGGATGTATACAGGGTACTGAGGATACCGATCGATGGGGATCTGATCCCATACGATCGAGATGGAGACAGGGAGGCCCTGAGACAGGTATTTCAGGACCCTGGATTAGAGATGCGGGCAGGACACGTGGCATGGGACACCATGACCGCTACAGGGTTAGCATTGTCGACCATGATCGGAGGAGCGATCAGTGGATTTCTATGTCCAGACAGGGTGACACGGGGATTGGCTGTGGGCTGGGGGGAGCACTGGAGACACTAGTGACGCAGCACACTAGATATGCCTGGGGACCCTATGTGCTGGCCCATTTATATTACGAGCTTCACCAGTTTGTTTACCACGGGTCAGTGGGATTGGGCTTTGGAGTGACACTGCTGCAGGTATGGGCCTATGAGCATATGTCGATTACTCGACCGATACACTTCAGGGGTAGGGGTCACGGACGCAGCTTTGTACACTTATATGATATGATCACATCACAGCCGCGGATTGGCAGGTTGGAGCATTGACGACGGGTGATCGATGACATTGATGTGGTCATATGGAGACCATATCTAGGCTGCGAGGAGTGGGAGGATGACGTAGTGGAGCTGCCCTACACCTTCCGGAGCAGCTACCTGATTGGGCGGATGCCCTATGTGTTAGAGAGGCAGCTTGTGGATAGGGTTTGTAGGCAGTATGGCAGGATTCAAAGGATGCCACGAGGCTCGGGCATGTATGCCCGCACAGTCAGAGATCAGGCGCAGTTTGGGCCACTACTATCATATGATCAGGTGCTTACACAGCTGGCATAGATGGTGCCCCTACCCTGGGACATGTGGCATGAGATCGAGGACGCTGGGATGGATGCTGAGTATTCAGCATATTGGACAAAGCATCCATTCCCCTGATTGACAGATCCAGGAGAGGCACTGGAGGGAGATGGTGGTGGTGAGGAGGATGATGATGGTGGAGGTGATGGGGGTAGAGGCCAACGGAGGCGGAGGGGAGTAGTTGGGGAGAGGCGAGTTGCACCTCGGAGGGAGGGTGGGGAGGAGAGACAGGCTCAGGTGGTGAGGGGTCGCGGTGGATTGCCCTTATAGGTACTAGCAGCATAGGGTCCCAGGCAGGTACAGAGACAGGGACAGGTACAGGGATAGGTGCCAGTACAGGCACAGGAGTAGGGATGGAGACAGGCACAGGCACAGAGGCATGTACAGAGACAGGTACCCGTACAGGCACCAGTACAGGTACAGGTACAGGGGCAGGCACCCGCAGAGGGGGAGCCACAGGCAGAGGCAGAGGGGGCTGACCCAAAGGAGGATGAACTGATTGAGCTCAGGGAGATCTGCCAGGGCCAGACAGATGAGATACAGGATTTGGAGAGGGAGAGAGATCGGCTTAGGACGAGGCTCAGAGATACTGAGCGGAAGAGAGATCAGGCTATCCAGCGCTATATAGAGGCTGAGACAGCGCTGAGGGCAGGGAGACAAGCAGCGGAGGACACAGGGGCAGGATATGCATATGTCCTATGGGCAGGAGAGGAGATAGGGTACTGGAGGGACCTCTACTACTGTGCAGTGCCAGCAGATCAGCGGGCGAGGAGCTTCCATAGACCGTCGCGTACAGTGACAGCTACGGGAGGGAGTCGGAGGAGGTAGGCATCTAGTGGTGGGGTCATGGGTCCTCCACCACCACCAGATAGAGGGGACAGGTAGGATGATCCTGGGGCGGGTCCCTCAGGGGCTCAGATTCCACCGAGGCAAGGCGGCTCCGAGGGAGGGAGTTCATCATAGCCATAGAGGGCTCCCATTGTATTAGTGTTGTACCATTTTTTGTATGATGATGTAGACACCTTCGGGTGATTGTAGCCATATGTATTTTTGACATCATTGTATCATGACACTTATGATTATATATATGAGATGATTCATTTTTGCGGCAGCTATATGCATGTGTACCTATGTGATGAGATGTTTCATGATGTATGTTTATGATATGGATGCAAATATGTACATGATGCAATGCAATATATTTTGTTCTTTTATGTTGTATATGTGATGCATGATGCAAATGTGAATGTATGTAATGCAGATGAATATAATAATGTAAATGTAAATTGTGCTAACAGATGTTGTGTGCAGGATGTGATTCAGTTGTGATATCTGTATGTATGTGTAAAATGCTTATATGTGGTAATGCAGGTGCAACTACATGAAATGCAAATGTTTTTGGTGTGTCATTATACTCAGTCATATGATAGCAGGCTACATGGACTCAAGAAGGATGATGGAAGTCAATCAAGAAAGGGGGATGAAAGACAGAAGATATGAACGTGAAAGAGCTTCTTGTGCATTATCATCATTGAGCTTTATTATGGCAAGTAGGTTATGACAATCGAGGCATATGTTCGACCCAGAAAGTCATTGTACCTGTTTGCATGGAGATAAGACAATTGCAAACAAGGAATGCCCCAGTTCACACTAGACTCACAGTGTCCTCATATCCTTGGACAAGTCATAGCATTACTAAGAGACAATCCACAGAAAGCAAACAAAAATAGGTGATGATACCCCATCCTCGCCTTTCTAGTCAAAGACATCTTGGAGATAGAATCTCTAGTCAGAGACATCTCGGAAAAGCTAAAAGACATGTCACCAAAAGATAAAATCAAAAGAAAACCAAGACTCGACACCAACATCCACTGTAGTCCTCAAGTTTAGTGTCTCTTGTCACTTGTATAAGTCATATTTGATTGTGGTCATAATGTTTACTTTCACAAAAAGGATAGATAGCACTGAACCATATGTTGTCTAAGTCTGTTGAAAGATTTGATTTTGTTGAAGCCCATTGTTGCTGCTGTCTCATCTGAAATTGACTAAATCCATGAAGCTGATACTTTATTGCGGAGAAGATGAAACTTTATTGTGGATCTGTGATGCAAATGTTGCTTTATTGTGGATTGTGCGCGGATAGACTGAAGGAAGCTGGAAGAAACTGTACTCCTCGAAACATGTGATGTTCTTAGTTCCATACCCATCACTAGACGTAGGATTTGCCGTAGCCACAGATAGGATTTGATTTATTATGGATGGAAAGGGAGGTTTATTATGAATGGCTAACCAATCTTGGGTAGATCAATAACAAGCCATGATGGGAATGGGTAAGTTTATTATGAATGAATAGGTTGTGAGTGTGTGCAAAGTGAAAGGATGAAAGTGAATCCTGAAGGAGGGAGGAGCAATGTCTCTACGCATGGTGCTGGTGACCCAGTTTTCACCATGCTACTTGCCCAGGGCGCCACCGAAGTGGTTTTCACCATTGGACGAAATTATCTCTTTACTTTTTTTGATTTTTTTTTTTTTGTGTGTCACAAGGTGCCTGTTTGCCAGGTTTTCACCAAGTAACGATTTATTTTTTTTTATAATTTTTTTTGTATTTTTGATTTTTTTTGATTTTTTTTGTATTTTTGAATTAGGATATTCCGAAGAGCTATGTGTAGAACCTACGAAGGTGCATGTTGTTGATAGGATCCTCCAAAGGTTCACCTTCTGTAGTTGAGAGCTGATATGCCCCAGATCCATATGCTGCTGTGATGATGTAGGGACCAAGCCAGTTTGGTTCGAACTTGCCCTTCTTCTCTCTGTCTTGCTGATTCTTGGGGTTTTCTCTGAGAACCAAGTCACCTACCTCAAATGTGCGAGTCTTGACTTTATGATTGTAGCTGCAACTCATTCGTTGTTGATAAGCCTTGAGATGATTAAAAGCAGTTTGTCTCCGTTCATCCAGTAGTTCCAGTTCTTGTAAGCGAGAGACCCTGTAATCTTCATCAGTGATGATGTTTTGCAAAGAGACCCGTAAAAAGGGTAACTCTACCTCAATAGGCAAGATGGCTTCGGCGCCATAAACAAGTGAATAGGGTGTAGCTCCTGTAGGTGTACGGACACTTGTGCGGTAGGCCCAAAGTGTAGGATTGAGTTGGATATGCCAATTACGGCCAGCATCGTCGACTGTCTTCTTGAGGATTTTAAGGATTGTTTTATTAGATGCCTCAGCTTGGCCATTACCTTGAGGGTAATATGGTGTGGAGAAACGATGGGAAATATGAAAGCGGTCACAGAGTTCATGAACATCCTGATTTTTGAAGGGACGCCCGTTATCAGTAATAATGGAAACAGGAATACCATATCGGCATATGATATAGTTAAGGATGAAGGTAGCAATCTGTTTTCCAATGACTTGTGTGAGAGGCACGACTTCAATCCACTTTGTGAAATACTCTGTGGCTGTGATAATGAATTTATGACCATTGGAAGAAGGAGGGTGAATCTTGCCTATGAGATCGAGTCCCCACTGACAAAAGGGCCAAAGAGACGCAAGTGGTTGTAGTTCTTGTGCTGGCGCATGTATGAGGTCTCCATGAATTTGACATTGCTTACATTTCTTGACAAACTGATATGAGTTTTTTCCATATTGGGCTAGTAATATCCAATCCTAATGAGTTTCTTGGCCAAGGTAGGACCACTAGCATGTGGACCACATATCCCTTCATGCACTTCACGTAACGCAACCTGAGCTTCGTCGCTTTCTAAACATCTAAAAAGAGTGCCATCTAGACCTCGTCGGTATAGGATATCAGCTAAAATGACATATCGAGAGGATTGGCGAATGAAGGTGCGGCGTTGGTTATTTGATAGATCAGGAGGTAGGGTATTGTCGCGAAGGTATGTGAAGATGGAACCATATAACTGGGATTCAGGACCAACAACACATATCATTTCAGTAGGAGTGATCTCATATGAAGGAACCAAAAGGTTATCCACCAAGAACTCATAGCAGGTCTCATTTGGAGGTAGATCGATCAGTGAAGCAATTGTAGCCATGGCATCTGCGGCACGATTCTGCTCTCTTGGTATCTGCTCAAAATCTATCTTTGTGAAATGTTGTTTCAAATCATCCACCATTTGCTTGTAAAGCAGTAATTTTTCATCTTTTTTTTGGTAATCATCAGTTGCTTGATGGATGACAAGTTGGGAATCCCCAAAAACATGAAGTTCTTGGATCTTCCACTGAACTGCAATTCGTAATCCAGTTGCTAATGCCTCATATTCCGCTATATTGTTAGTGCAAGGAAATGATAAGCGGTATGGTTTTGGTATAGAATCTCCTTGAGGAGTTATAAAGAGAATACCAGCTCCTGCTCCATGCTGTGTGTATGAGCCGTCAAAGTATAGTTGCCATGGCTTTGCATGTGATATTGTTAAAATGGATTCGTCTGGAAATTCTGAATTTAGAGGAACATCATCAATCATGGGGGCATCTGCTAATTGATCCGCGATGGCTTGTCCTTTTATTGCTTTTCTGTCCACATACTCGATGTCGAATTCACTCAGGATCATTACCCATTTGGCCAGCCGCCCAGTAAGTGTTGCTTTATTAAGAAGGTATTTTAATGGATCAATTCTTGCAACCAACTTAGTCTTATGAGTGAGCATATAATGTCGTAATTTTTGTGAAGCAAAGACCACGGCGAGACATGCACGCTTGATTGGTGTGTAGTTTAGCTCATATCCCACCAATGTGCGACTGATATAGTATATAGCTTTTTCCTTGCCCCCAGCAATTTGTTGCGCTAAGAGTGCCCCTAGTGCTATTGGAGTAGCTGATATGTATAGTAGCAAAGGCTGATCTGGAACCGGTGGCATCGAAACTGGCAGATTCAAAAGATAATCTTTAAGCATCTGAAAAGCCTGTTGACAGTTATCATCCCATTTGAATTTGATGTTTTTATGTAGCAGGTGTTGAAAAGGATTACACTTATCTACAAGTTGTGCTATGAATCTTCGTATAGACTGGAGTCTCCCTTGTAAGGATCGAAGTTGACTGATATTTCTGGGTGGCGGCATGTCCAAGATAGCCTTGACTTTTGCTAGATCAGCTTCGATTCCTCTTTTGGACACAATGAATCCTAGGAGCTTCCCGGAGGTTACTCCAAAGACACATTTCTTAGGGTTTAATCTTACTTTGTATTTTTCCAACCGATCAAAGACGACTGAAAGTATGTCCAAATGTGTATTTCTGTCTACTGATTTACCCAAGAGGTCATCAACATAATCTTCCACTGTTACATGCATGAGATCATGAAAGATAGTAGTCATGGCTCTTTGATATGTAGCACCTGCATTTTTTAGCCCAAAGGGCATGACATTCCAGCAGAAAGCTCCCCACAGACAAGTGAATGATGTTTTGTGTTGATCCTCAGGTGCAATCCTGATTTGATTATAGCCAGAAAATCCATCCATTAATGATAACATTTCGTGACCTGCTGTGAGATCAACGATCAAGTCGATATTTGGTAATGGGAAGTCATCTTTTGGACAAGCTTTGTTGATGTCTCTGAAATTTGTACATATTCTGATGCTGCGATCTGGTTTACTAACAGGTACTCAATTGGAGATCCATTCAGGATAATCAATTGGGCGTATGAATCCAACATCCAATAACTTCTCCAGCTCTGCTTTGACTAGTAATGCCACTTGTGGATGCATTTTTCTTAATTTTTGTTTCACTGGCTTTGCCCCCGGTTTGACTGTCAAATGATGCATTACCAAATCCAGATCTAGTCTAGGCATATCAGCGTATGACCATGCAAAGTTGATTTGTCGTTCCTTGAATAAACTTATGAACTGTGACCTTTCGGACGTTGTCAATGATTTAGCTAGGAATATGTTGTGTGGAACCTCTTCCGTACCAATGTTTGTTTTGATAGTCTCCTCTACCAACATGGATGACTTTTCCTCATACGAAGCTGGGAGAATGTCAAGCCTTCCATCTTTGGGTGCCTCAGAGAGGTTTTTGCCCTCAAATACGTCCTTTCTTTTTACTTTTTTGGGATCAGATAGCGCCACAGTGTGGTTTTTGCCATAAGACCCTTGATTTGTTCTTATTTTCACATTTTTGCGACTGGAAGGTCCGACACCCTCACCAAAATATGCCATGTTGTTGAGTTCTATAGTGTATCCTGCTTTATGGTCCCCAGGGGGAAGATCATCTCGTATGCCAAGATAGTCAATAATAGCTTCATCATTTTGGAAGGTGTCAAATTGTGTTGGTCCTTCATGATCCCAGTCAATGAGTTGGTGGTGAACAAGGGGAAGGCCTTTAATGTTTTCGGAGTTTGCGGGGTTAAGAGTGAAGATGTGGTTATATTCGGGTATGTCAAGGTAATTATCGAGGTCATCGATGGCACTCTCCTCATCAGTCTCGATCGCAAGCGAATCCAAATTGTCATCACTAGTAGTGCATTCTGGGATAGGTGTCCTCATCCTATGTGATTTCGACCTAGAACCTTGAGACGAAGACTGTGCGGAATCCTCATGGGTTGTTTCTTGACCAACTCTGAACTTTTTATAAAATTCCTCTTCTTCTGTGGGTTCATCTAGCTCTCTGAATATCTCGGTGAGCTCATAGTCACTGGAGGATTTGTCTGAACCCCATTCCCATTCGTTGGAGTCTGTGGAATAGCGATCCTCTTGTTGAACTTTGGCAACTTTGATTTGTGATGCCTTTTCTGTCCTTTTAGTGTGGATATTGGAAGTCAGGAAACCAAGTCCCTTCGAGCATTCCCTTTTTACAGTCAATTCAGGTCGTAAGGGTTCCATAACGCCTTCTTTTCGTAACCCAAGAGGGCTTTTTCCATCATACCTGAATTTTTGTAGAATCTTGAAGCCTTTGCCATATTTCTCACAGGGTATATTGATCTGATCTTGTGTGTCATCTTCAATGTCTTTGTATAGAATTTTGTATAAACCTTCCTCTTCCAGTTCGCCCCATCTTTGAAAGGTAGTAGGATCCCATTTGAATACTATGATGGATATTTGCTTGTTAGGATGTGGCCTTCCATATTCTTTTGGAGAGCTCATGACTTGTCGTAAATACATGGTCTGATTTAGAGTGTATTCTCCCATGCCTTTGTCCTGAAATTTGCCTTTAAGTTCACCTTGTTTTGATGTTGAAGGTTTCAATGACTCAGGGTCAATGTATGCCAAAGAAGGAACAGCTTCACGATTACTGGGAATGATGGTCTCAGTATGTGATCTCAAGTTATTGCAATATATGAACGGATTAGGATCATTGTTAACTGTTACCTCGACTCCATTGTGAGGAAACTTAATGCATTGGTGATATGTTGATGGGACTGCCCTCATTTCATGAATCCAAGGACGTCCTAGCAATATATTATAAGTGAGATCGAGATCTAGGACCTGACAAACCACATCTTTGTGACTGGCCCAATTCTTAGAGGTAAGGTGACTGTGCCCTTGGATGAGTGCTCTTCATCGTCATATGCCTTGATGGTGATTTGATTTTTTTAATTCACAGCTTTATCAGAATATCCCAATTGTTTAATGGTGCTCAATGTACAAATGTTTAGACCAGCTCCTCCATCTATCAGGACTCGCTTTATTCGATGTTTGAGTATGAAGGCTTCAATATGTAATGGTGCATTATGTGGCTGACTTACGGAGGCGTCATCGGCTTCTGTGAATGTAAGGGAATGTGGAATGGAAAGGTATCCCACCATGGCTTGAAACTGGTCCACGTTCAGATCAGTAGGAATGGCAGTGTCTCTCAAGATTTTGTCAAGAATAGCTTTATGAGCGGGGGATATACGTAAGAGCTCAAGGATGGAGATGAGCGTGAGTGTCTTCCCTAACTGTTCTACAAGGTCATACTCAGGTTTGGTAGACGAAGAAGCGGTGTTTTTAGTTGAGGCACCTGGCAAAGTAATTTTACCTCGACGGGTTGTAACATGACATTCAGAAGTAGGTTCGAAAGAAGATCCAACACCTCTTAGGACAATCTTGGGTCTCTGAGGAAGATTCTCATGGTTTTTGTTCTTGATGGTAATAGTAGAGATATGATTGTCCATCGAGATGTGATTGATAGTTGAATCATAGTTATAAGGTGCTCTAGTATAGTTGGCTTGATCATCTGTGACTTTATCTTTTCCCTTGTCATGCTTTGGGAATGGTTCCTTAAACATCTCATGTTCTTGATTGGATGAGTGTCCCTCAATCTCAATGTCACCTCTATCAATGAGATCCTGTACGATGTTCTTCAGTCGATGATAATTTCCTGTTTTATGACCCTTGCTTTTATGAAATTCACAATACTCATCATCATTCCATCAATTTGGTTTGACCTTTGGTTCATATGGAGGAAAATCTGGAACTGTGATCACTTTGTTTGCCACAAGCTTTTTGAAGACTGATTCAAGTGGTTCTCCCAATAGAGTGTACTTCCTTCATGATCTAGAAGTTGTTTGATTATTCACTTGATTGTTTGTAGAACTTGATCCCGAAAAGATGAATTTGGGTCGCACTGCATTGGCATCAACAACACCATCATTGACTGTGTTCTTGTTTTTATTCCAAAATCTTGGCTTGTCTTTTCCTTTAAAGTCATCTTTGTTTTCCTTGAATATCTTAATGACTCCTTGTTCAATTAGAACCTTTTCTGTTGCTAAGCCCTTTTCAATAACATCCTTGAAGGTGGACAAACCAGCTTTTCTTAGATCATAACCAATGTCTTTGTTAACATTTTGTGTGAACATCTCTACCATTTGTTTCTATGGAATTTCACAAGAGCATCTGCTGGCTAGATTTCTCCATCTTTGTAAGAATGATGCAAAAGACTCTCCCTCTTTTTGCTTGGTATTGCATAAAGTAGTGACCGATATGTCTATCTCTATGTTGTAGGAGAAATGTTGAATAAATGCCTCTGCTAAGTCACCCCATGACTTAATACCAGGTGGGAGTTGGGAGAACCATTCCATAGCTTGATCGCCTAGGCTCTGTGGGAATAATCTCATCAAATATGTCTCTTCTGAAGCTACTTCAATGCAAGCTGTGAAAAACTGTCTTATGTGTGCCTTAGGATCCCCTTTTCCTCTATACTTATCAAATTTAGGCGTCACAAAGTGTGTAGGAAATGGAGGCATTGGAATACTCTTGTCAAATGGATAAGGACATATGTCTCTCATTGTGTATGTTGGTTTCGATGTATTTATGTCCTCCATTTTCTTTTGTAAATCCCTGATTTGTTGCTCCAAATTGCTCTTAGATGGAGATCAACTTTTTGAAGCATACCCCATGTTTGAGGCACCAATTGGAGGAGAAGCATATTGCATATATGGATGATATTGATCATACACATGTTCATATGGAGGAGGTCTATATTGATGCGGCATATATGGGGCACTTGGTATAGATTCATGTTGAGGAACACCATATTTATTTTGTGCATGTATGCCATACTCTACAGGCATGTCATGTTCCATTGTGTTGCCCCCAAATTTGACATGAGGTTTCCTTGTATCCAAATTTTGAGCATGCCTTTGAATGTCCAATTTCTTTGGTTGATCTGTAGCTTGAGTATGTGATTGAGCATATCTGTCTGCGTAAGACCTCCATAATGGTCTGCGAAGGTGAGTATCATATACTTGACCATGTGTATGTGGGACCTCTGGTTTTTGAAGCAAAGCTGATGGTGATTCAGGTACCATATGTGGTCCTCTATTTCCTCCACTATTAGGTCTCCTTTGATCCATGTTGGAGTGAGTTTGTTGCAAGGGCCTATTTTCCATTATTTGAGACATGTCAAAATCATGAGGTATCTTGGCTCCACTTTGTGCCATCATTTGTAAGAAGTATTGTCTATCCCTCCTCATTATTTCCTCAACCAATTGATTGAAATGGGGATTCATAATGGATTCTTCCACATCTGCTGAATGTATTGAAAAATTGTCCATATTGTCATTGTGTGTAACATTGTTGTTTGTAGTGTCTGTGTTCTCCACATTTGGAATGTTTCTATAGACATCCATGTCCGGCAATGTAGTGTGATCAGTATTGAAAAATAAATCATTGTCATACTCATAAGAACTCATGTTTGCGGACTCTTGAGCCTCTTTAGTTTCTCTCCTAGATTTTTGAAGACGGGTTTCAACCATGAACTAGGTATTTACAAAGTTGTGTAAGACTAGATGAAAATGGAAAAAGTATGGAAGACCAAGAGTTGGATGGAGTGTAAATGAATCTGAGGTGTACTTGCAATGTCCAAAGTGTAAGACCAAGTATGTATGTAGTAGAGTAGGTGTGACTTCCAAAGAGAGGATAGTTTCTCTTGATGAGGTAAGTTGACCTTGACTCTAAGTAAGACCAAATGAGACCCAAAGGTAAGAAACCTTGATGAGGGACCACTTAGCAAAGTGTTGTTGTATGTAGTGTGTTGACAAAGTATGATGAGGACAAGCAAATGACCTTTTGACCCAAGTTTAGACAAGTATGAATGTAAAATGAGATGTGAAGCAATGATGGACTATGTGAGACCCAAAGACAGGTTGAATGCTAGATGAAACCTGAAGAAACAACCTAGGAAGCTCAAGTATTCCGAAACTGATTTCTTTTGTTTGCTGGACTGTGAAATTTTCTTGCAATTTTGAACACAGATGCGCCTGTATACTACACAGACGCGGTTATCCGACTCAAACATGTTTCTATTCAACATAGACACTATTATAAACACAGATGCTATTCTTCCCTTCACAGACGCGTTTAGATGACTTAGACGCGGTTAAAATAGACACAGATGCGTTTCTGTAAAATTTGTGCAATTTTTTCCAATCTGTGAAGTCGTTTTGTTGTGACCAAATCTGACTGTTTGACTATTTTTCGTGACAAGAGGGAAAAATGTTGATGAGGACTCAATGTTTGCAAGTGTTTAGATTGACAATGACTCCAAGAAAAGTGTGTTGTTTGATGTAAAATTGTTTTGCATACACTTGAAGACACAAAAGACACAATGTTTTGTTGTTTGGTCTTTGAATGTTTGAATGTTTAAAATAAGTCAAGCACAATTCTTATGGCTGACCAAGACAATAGTTGTTGATCCCACATGGGGTTTTACCCCCAAGGCTACGCTATTCAAAGCGGATACTTAGATGCTTGACGTCACTGGCTCCACCCTCGACACTCACTTCTTGGGTCAGCCAAGCATCAGTCCCCACGAAAACTCCCAGTGGCGAACTTTGTATCTCTACTAAGAACCGTATGTGTGTGGGCCGCTACCAGAGGTCCGACCTCCTGCCCCAACAACTAGAAGGATTTGGGCTTCTAAAATAAAAAGGTGCTAGTAAGGGCATCCGCTCGTGTGGCCATACATGCGGCACTTTCAGCTCTGTAAATACAGAAGGCTCCCAGTCGGTAGGGGTTACGCCCTACAAATGATCAAATAAATTTGATCAAACGGGTTTATGGGGAGACATAGTGTCGGTATGAACTAATCAACACACATTATCCATAGTTTTCACCATGAATACATTTGTTTATAGTGGTTCGGAAGAGGTGGGTTTTCCTCGCTACCACTTGGGTCGTTCTCTTCTCACTAGTAGTCCTAATGACCACACGAGAAGACAGGCCCTCTAAAGATTAAACAAAAAGAGCCTATTGCTCAAGACACAAAAGACAATGATTCAATTTTAGTGCACCAATGGAAGTGTTTGCTAGTCTATGAAAACAAGGCACACAATAAAAATCAAAAACTCTTGCCAAGGACCTGCAACAAAGAGTTGTTAGTAGTTTGGGTTGTTTGAAATAATCACCCCTTCCTGCAAACACACAAGTTAGGTAAATTTTAAAACCCAAAAGACTTTGTGAAAATAGAGGCCTTCAACCAAATGATTTAGCTTCCAAGGCAAGCTGCACCAATTGTGTTAGCCAGATCTGAAAATGTTAGTCCAAAAATAAACCAGATCTGAAACCCTAAATGCAAAATCCGAAAATCGAATCAATAAAATTTCCAAAATTTTGAAACAGGCAATACATAGACGCGATTACCGCCTACGCAGACGCGACTTCGCAACAGAAACACGGTTCTGTGAGACACAGACGCGATTAAAAAACCACAGACGCGCTTTCTGTACGCAGACGCGGGTGAAAATGACATAGACATGTTTCAGTAACATAGACGCGCCTCCCTGGAACCTGCAAAATGAAATATGACCAAAACACAGACGCGGATCCAGCTGTCTCAGACGCACCAGAAAATAAAAAACGCGATCCGAAAGTGCGCAGACGCGAAAATACCAAAAATGCTGCCGAAAATGTCCGACCTGCAACTTCAAAAACACAAGACCTGCAACAAGGGGGTTAAATGCAAAGGGACAAGTGTCCCACCGGGCGTGCCAAAATGTGTATGGTGAAAATGGATAACAATAATAATAGAATTGAAAGGCTAAATGAATTCAACCACAAAACCCTAGCCTAACAACAACAAAGATCCACCATAACATATGAAGATTACCTAAGACAATGTAAATAAAACAAAATCACAAAGATTATACCATCACATGTCCAATAGGGTTTTGATCTCCATTCTTCCTATCTCCATTGATCTTGCTTGATATATTTGCTCTCAGATTTTATGTGCACAAGAGCTCAACAAAGAACGGAATGTGGTTGCAAGTAGGATCGTAGTATAGTCAATTGCATAAAAGATCATTAGGGTTTGATAATGAAGGAGGCATCTTCTTAAATAGAAGACACCATAAGAAATGGAGGGATAAGATTGAGAGGTGTAAAAAAGGAGGTCGGCTAGGATTAGAGGGTAGGTAAAAGGAATAGTAAAATAATGAAAGAGGTAGGTAGTGTAGGAATTAAGAGATGAATGACATGTGTCATGGGTGGAAAAAGGCTAATGAATTAATTAAATAAATAAAGATTTATTTAATTAATAGAAGAAATGAGATCAATTAAATAAATAAAATATTTATTTAATTTAGGAAAAGGATAATTTAAATAAATAAATGTATTTATTTAAATGAGAAATAAGGCTAGAAGAGGATAAATGAATTAATTAAATAAATAAAGATTTATTTAATTAATAGAAGAATTAGGCTTAGATAATTAAATAAATAAAATATTTATTTAATTAGACATGACAATTTTGAGTGTCTACAACACCAATTAGATATTATTTTCCCGTCCTTGTTGTTCCTTGTATTATCATGCATAATGCCTCTCTATTTTGATTTGTATGGTAGTGTACCATTATTATGTCAATTGCCTTTCTTTGTTTACCACTGAGGGTTGTGTAGTTGATGGGTTGCATCATATCATCACGTATGATACATCCATGATATCTCTTGCTACTTATGAAATTGATTGATTGAGTTGTGTGCTCTTTACCTTCATATTCATGAGACCAATATTTATGTCTATCAATGTCCCTTCTTCCCAACATATCTATTTCAGAAACTTGTATATTTTGACCTTGATGCACCCTAGATAAAATTTCCCATTTATACAATGTGGTATTTCTTTGAACAGGTTCATTGTCTTCAAATTTAAAATTATCGGTATCTTCAACATTTTCTACAGTCCTTGTTCATTTCACATACCAAGGATTATAGTTGAATGACTCTCACTTTGGTATTATGGAGTCATTATCATGACCAATATCTCTATCTATGTCATGAATTGGTTTGTATAATAATTGTAGACGTATAAATCTAACCACCTACTTAAATAAATATTTAATATTTGTTTAAACCGCATCCCCCTATTAATTAAATCTTATTTAATTAATTTCCTCATTTTTTTGTCTATTTGGTTAAATAAATTATTCAATTTATTTAATTAAATTCATCTAACCCCTTTCTAGCCTTTAATTAAATAAATCACTTTATTTAATTAAATATCCCTTTCAACATTTTAACTAAATTTACATTTATTTAAATTGATCCTTGCATATAAATAAATCAAATTTATTTATAAAATCCCCCTGCTTGAATTTATGCAAGTTGCATCTATTTTGGTTGAAATAAAACATTTTTATTTCAATGAAAATCCCTTTTCTCCCACTTGCCCCTTCCTACATTTTCCACTTGCCTCCTAAGAATTCTTCTAGAACCTATCTAATCTCAATCAATTAGCCTTTAACTCCTCCAATCATATCACATCCCTAAATTTGAGGAGGTCACTTCTCAAATTTAGAAGAAAGTCTTCTAAATGTAATAAAGACTTTATTTCTTCAACAAGTTAACTTGTTGAGTTCCCCAAATTTGTAAGGACTCTTAAAAATTTGTCCCCAAAGTCTTGTTAGCCATTAATGGTTAATCCAACCTCCCCTCATGGTTAGAGACTTTCTCTATAACTTAACCCTCATCTAACTCAAGGGTCTCATCAAGCACTCATGGCTTTGACCCTAGTTATCCCATTTAACCCTTGCATAAGAGTTTCCCCTTGGGTAAAAGTTTTATCTTATGGATGACCCTAACTTAACCATAACCCAACCTCTTCAGGTGAACTTCATGTCTTCTCAGGCATGTAGTACCTCTTGCATCTCCTCTCAAGCCATCTCTTGTTGACAATTGTCACCATTTCATTGGTGAAAATCGCAAACATGGATTGAGTGACTTTCAATCCTAACCACTATTAAGATTATTCAATCTTAACCATCCATTGCCCTATTTCCTCTATAAATAGATCTCACATTCTTCATTCTCTATATCCAAGTTTTATGCATCTACATTATAGTCTAATTGTATCAAGCATTTCATCCTCTCTTTGTTATAATAACATTGTGGCATTTAGAAGCATTTCATATCATAGTATATCCATGTTAATATATCATGTTAGGATAGCTTGTTAATATTTTTATCATATCATTATCTTCACTCTAATTTAGTATCATAGCTTGAACATATCATATAGATCTTAGATTGCATTCATGCATATAGATCAAAATATCACTCGTTCTTGGAGTTTTCATTTCTAAGTCATTTGCTCAATGATTTGAGAGAAAAACATTGGCTTTAGTGATCCTATGAGATAGAGAACAATGAGACATATCTTGGAGAAGTTAAACTAGTTTAAATTAGTTAATCTTTGTACTCAAAAGTCTCATTGGTATGTTGGTCCTTTGATCTCAATGCTGATATTCTGATCACCACAGATTCCAGGACACAATAACAACTCTGATAAATAGAACTCAATCCATATATCCGAGTCATGTGGAGGAATGGATACAAACCTAGGGATAACTTTGACAATAGATGCACTTGGCCTTGGCTCCCATTTGTTTTCTCCTTTTTGTTTAGGATTATATAAATCCATAATTTGGCTACACCAATCAATAAGACATTTTGCATAGAATCAGAGCTTGTTTTATATGCATCAATGAGATATATTGTTTGTTCTTCATTGTTCTCTTCAATATGCATAGCTTTAGGTTTGAACAACTCACATTAAATATTTAGATTAACAAATCTTCTACTGCTCTCTACTAATGGAAGTTCTAATAACACTTGACATGTTTCTTGAGCTCCAATGTCTCTTTCTATATTTGTCTTTGTTAGAAGCATTCTATATGCTTGTGCAACTGAATCATCAAGTTTATCCATGTTTGAAAGGCACATCAACATCTGGTTATATGTTTCTAAGATTTTTTCTACCTTTGCAACATACTTTTCAATATTTTTTATTACAATGTACTTGGAAAGAACAGGTTGCCAATCTATATTTGCTCTCCATAATTGCAGTACGTAGCGATTATGTCAATTTACTCTTTCTCTTTCATCATTTCTTGTTGGTTTAATTTTTTGGTTTCCTGTCTCTATGTCTTCATATAATTTATGCAAAAGAGAGATTTGCATGGTAGGAGCATGAGTTTCACTTGTGGTTAAACTCAAACTGAGCATTAGGTATCAACAATAATTTGGCTATTCAATTTAATTTATTTTAGTTATTTAATTTAATTCATTTAACTTATTTAATTTAATTTAATTTAATTTTTATTTTAATAATTTATTTAAATTTAAATTTAATTTTAATTATTCAATATATTTTATTTAAGTTATTTAATTTAATTTAATTATTTATTTTATTTTAATTTATTCTATTTAATTTAAGTTAATTTAATCTAAGTAATTGAATTATTTACATGAAAATCAAGTTTAAATCATGAACACTTAATTTAAGTTATTTAATTTAATTTTAAATTCTTTAACGATTATTAAATTTTAAGCTATTTTAATTAGTTTAAAATAAGTTATTTAATTTAATTTAAGTTAACATTTTTATTTTATTTAATATTATTCTAGTTAATTTAAGTTAATTAATTTAATTTATTTTATTTAGTTTAATATAATATAATATAGTATATTTATTTTTTAATTCTTAAACAAGTATGGATTTTATTTTTTTGGTTAAATAATTTTTGATTTAGTATTGATATTAAAATATTTGAGTACAAAACATTAAAAACCATAATAAAAAACTAGGCTTAACCCCACACTAGTTTGAGATGCTGTAAATTTACATAGAAGACCATTAAAACTTTGTACACAGACAAAGACCACACTATACTATGTAATGAACTGACTTTGCTGATAACAAAACACTATAGAGGAAGGAAAACAAACTAAAACTATTGACAAAAAGAAACCCTACTCTGCCATCTTCTTCTTCCCAGGGTCATTACCTAGTAATCTCCTGCTTCAAACTTGGTCTTTTTATCCTCGTTCCGCATCTTCAACTTTGCATCTTGTGTCATCCTTCTTGTCACCTTTGTATTTTGGATGAAATCCTTTAACTCCTTCCACGCCTCACGAGCTTCCTCTGTTCTTACAACCTTGTTCGCCCCATCCTTCTAAAGAACAAAAGTCGAAACTTTGCATCCTACCCTTCCGACATCAAGCCTTCACCAAGGAATGTTGTAGACTTTGCCCAGAAACTGCCCTTGCCATCAATGAAACCAAACTGCATAAGGAGTGGGTCAGTACATAAGCCTTGGCCACCCACTCCACCTCCTTCGTCCCAAAAGTGAGTCCCCATGCCACCATCTTTGAGATGATGTCCATATTAGTCTTGTATCTGAATTCATGCACCAAATACTCTTCACCCAACAACTTCTTCATGATTTCCAAAAAATCCTCATCTTCAAACATAAAATCCCACCAAGTCTTTTCTCTATTTCCTTCCCAAAAAGGCCACTTCTTGTTAAATGGAATGCAGGGTAAAGTTGTCTTCCATTATTGCTACCCATGCTTCAATAACCTTGCCTTCTCTCCTAGAAAATTTCTCCATCACGCCACAACACCACATTTGCTAGCTCTAATCCCTTAAAAAAACCAACCTCGATGGTCATGTTACATTGAAAGTAATAATTATCCCTGGTTTACTCAGATTTGCAAGCCATCTCATGCGCCACCTACTATCATACCAAAGAATAATTCCCTACATTGATGAAAAGAACAAGGTGGCACGGTACTATCACCTGGTGTAATATTTACACCATTATTTCAACCTTTAAGAATTTCAACTCACCTCCAAACTTTATATGACCATCCTAGAGGCAAGAAACATCCTTCAATTGATCCATGCCACTTGTCTCCCCTCTCCATCCCACCATCAAACCAACTAATTGTCATGCTCATACCCCAAATTAGACAACACATCCACATCCACATTTCCATCTCTATGCACATGGGAGAATTTTTTTTTATTATACGTACATGGGAGATTTTGTAATTGTGGAAAGAGTTTATTTTTTACAAATGATATGAATTAATTTGTTTATTTTCCAACACTGCGAAGACCCTTTTTCTATTGCCTCTGTCACGATTTTTGAATCCCCTTCCAAGTCTAGTTTTGCAACTTTGAGATTTTTTGCCAATTCTACTCCAACATTGCAGCTCTCACATCGACTTCATTATTTGTTATATTTGGCAAAATTTGTGCTCCTTTTGCCAAAATCAAGCCTTCATCATTTTTCGCAATGCACCCTACTCCTGAAATACCTAGGTTCCCTCTCAACGCTCCATCAAAATTTATCTTTGTCCACCCATTCTTTTGTTTTTCCCAAACACATTTTCTCCCTACATCTGACATAAGATTTACCCTACAAGACCCATTTATCGGCTTAGAATTATAAATTTTAATTAACTTAAAATAAGTTAATTAATTTAATTTAATTTATTCTATTTAATTTATTACATGAAAATCAAGTTTAAATCAAGAACACTTAATTTTAATTAATTTCATTTCATTTGAGTTAGTTATTTTAATTTCATTAAACCTCACAATGATTTAATTTAACATTTAAATTCTTAAACTATTATTAAATTTTTAGCCATTTTAATTAGCTTAAAATTATTCAATTCAATTTAATTTGATTACTTTGTTGTTATTATATATTAATTTAAATTATTTAATTTAATTTAAGTAATTTCAATTAATTTATTTTATTCTATTTAATTTATTACATGAAAAAAGTTTAACTCAAGAACACTGAATTTTAGTTATTTAATTTAATTTAATTTTAATTAATTATTTTAAATTTATTGATATCCACAAACATATCAAATTAAATACATTATTAAACATGTCAAATTAAATGTATTATTTTTTTTTGTTTATAAAAGTTTTCAGATTTGAAAACCCTTAAATGCCCTTAAATGACATCAACCCTTGAACTTTTAAACATATCTCCACCCATTCTTACTCAAATTATTAGCAATGTGTACGCTATAAATAAACTATGTTAAGGATATGGAAATGAAAGTTAAAAAGGTAAAAATGTAAGCATAGAGAAGCAATTAAGCTATGATAGAGATTTTGTTTTCAGTTTTGAGTACTTAATCATATTTATTTAATGACTCCTATTTAAATAATTGATTAAATTTATCAATTCAAATATATAATTGAAAGATAAATTTTTTAAGATTAGATTTTTTTATTTTCATATAATTATTTACAAAATTAAATTTTTTTTTGATAGAAGTGTAGAAGTCACTAAATATATTATTAAAAAGATATTGTAATTACAATATTTTCTCAAAAAAGAGTAGACCATCAGATGAAATCTAAAAAATTTCAGAGTACCAACTTTAACATAATAACTACCTAGAACACATATGAGAATAACACCCACTACAACATAAAAAAATAAAATCTCCAATGCCAAACCAAAAATTTAAATAATTACTTGAGACCTATTTACTTTTATTTATTTATTTAAATATCACTTTAGACATCATCATGTAAAATAATTGATTTTTTTCACTAAAATGAGAGAATAATAAAATCAATACTTTAAATAATTATAGGAAAGCATGAAGACTTAAGCCAATTTAAATAAATCTATATACAATGCATAGTTAATAATTTAAATAATAGTATTGAAGCCATGATGAACTATACTCCAATTTTAACTAAATAAAGGTTATAAAAAATCTATTAAAAAATATCAATACCACACTTAAAATCTTGAGTGGGTACATAAAACTAAATTGTATCTATTACATAGTTTTGTCAAAGTTGTTTCTATTGATTTGTTAGAATTCAAGTTTCCAGGTGCTACTATGGTCACCATTAACATGGTGTATGATGGTTGGATGAATTGCTTGACAAGCCAAACAAATAATAACCACCAAACTATAATGCTTTAGATAATGGAATAGTTTAATAATGATAAAGAGATAAAAATTATATATATTTTTGTCCTACTTCCTAAAAATTGATCACTATCAATAAACTAAATTGAACTTTAATCCTAAATCAAATTGAATAAATTACACCAAACGAAACCCAATTATTCAAGGAAATTGAATCCCAATCATGTAACATATATCAAATTCAACTCAATTTCACCCTAACATAGAATTTAGTTAAAAATAAAATAAAAATAAAACAATAACCTTAAACTTGATTAAGTGATAAAGCAAATTGGACCCTAAATCCAGCCATAAAACTGATTAAACCCTAATCCTAACATTAAAACAAATTGAGTTCTATACAAAAATTTAACCATAACCCTTGTAGTGTCATAAAATTGTGACCCTAGCAATTTTCGATCGCATTAGGGTTCTCACGCATGCGATATCAAATCCCCTAGCCTGATCGAAGACTAGAGACTGCTCAACCCCCAAAAACTGCTTCTCCCTTTCCCTTTGCACCACCTTATCTGCACTCTTCCCTGGAGAAAAGGGTAGGACAGGGGCCTGGTGCCCCTATCCCTGCCCTATATTGGGGCAAGATCCTTCCTAAGTTTGCATTGAAGGTTGTGCAGTGAGTGGGAAAACTTCCCCAATGTCGGCCTGTGACGAAAATCAATTTCATTAACCCTAATTGACAAGAATAAAAGTTCCATTTTCCCTCTCATTTGTATAAGTTGGTGAAGCGATAAGACAAATACATGAGATCACACATTCAAGCATTCAAGAGCATTCTCAAGTCTCCTTCAAGGCTAGGTGTTGCATTCAAGTCAATGATTCAACCATTAAAGAGGAGATTCATTCCAACATTCAACTTCATACAAGCATTTCTATCAACATTTCTATCACAACCTCCCTTGAGGTGATTTACATTACATTCTTTCATTTACATTTACTTGCAAGTACTCTCTTTCATCATTTGGTTAATTGCAAAACTGGGGTTTGACCTGAATGCAAACCCCCAATCCCAACCCATTTTCCTCTCTTTTCTATGTGTAGGTTGCAGGTGCGCAACTGTAATTTCGGATTTGGGCTCCATTTGCAGAGGCAGAAAAACCCTTTTTGTTTCGCGGATTTTTCGGAGGACCGTGTACATTCCCGCCATGGTCCGGGCAACTTTTCCTCAAATTCATAGGGCGACTTCATCTCAACATATTATTGCTAGATCTAGGTGCACAACTTCATGCCACACTCCGATCTTGAGTTATTATCAGTTCTTCGTCTCTTTTCACTTAGTCTTTATACATAATTCAATCAATTTCTTTCCATTTCAAATAGAAGAGGGGATTAACTTATCATTCCCATTTTCATTCACAATTCTATCTTCTTCTTTGGAGGTTGAATCTAGTGAATTTTTCCCCCCTCTTCCAATGTAATGCATGAAAAGTGTTTGAAGGGAAATCCGTAGTGAAAATCTCATCTCTCCTTCGAGGGAAAGAGTAGCTTTCCTCTTGATCTCTCATTCACACATTTTTCACCCACCATTACATTTTGGTGACATTACAACCCTATACTAGATTGGAGCAAAATGCTAAAGAAAATTATACTCCAACCATAAAACTAAACCAAATTAAATCAATATTGAACTAGTAAACAAAATTGAACCATAACTCTAGATACAATGAAACCCTTACAGTAAATTAAATTGAGCCCTAAACTAAATTGAACCCTATTCCTAATTAAATCCTAACCATCTACTAATTTCAATCAAAACCATAAACTAAATTATACTCTAACTATAAAACTAAACCAAATTAAACCCCATAACTAAACAAAGCTAAATACTATACCAAATTGAGCACTAACCCTATACAAAATTGAAAGAAAACCCTAAACCAAATTGAATTCTAACCATGACACTAATTGAAATTAAACCCTAAACCTCAACCTAATTGAACTCTAATCACTAAACCAAGTTGAATTGTAACCCTAAACCTTAGTAAAGCCTTATCTAAATTTAAAACCTAACATTAAACCAAATCGAACACTAAACCTAAACCTAATTAAATATTAATCATTTAAATTAAAACCTAACTCTAAACCAAATTAAATCCAAATCCTTAACCAAATTGAACCCTAACCTAATCACTAATATGAGCCAAAAAATATTTTAATTGAATGATAACCCTAACCTTAAACAAAATAAATCCTAATTCTAACTCTAAACCAAATGTAATTCTAACCCTTAAATAAAGTATTAATCATAAAACTAACATTAAACTAAATTAAAGCTTGACCATAATACTAAATCATATTTAATCCTAACCCTAAAACTAATTGAACATTCAATCAAATTAAATTGTAAGCCTATATTGAATTGAATCTCGAGGCTAACATAAAACCAATTTGACCAATTTGAACCAATTTAAACCAATTTACTTGAACCCCAACTTTTTCTAATTTGGTTGTTGGATATACTTGCATCACTAGTTTTAAATGCTTATGATTAATATTTTTAATTTTTTATTAAATAGTTTTTAAATTACTCTCTATAGCAGAACAATACTTGAATAAAATAATTTCTTAAAAATATTTGCATAAATTTATTTTAACCCTAACCCTAACCATAGCACTAAACCTAAACAAAAATTGAACCCTAACCTTAAACCAAAGCAAATACTAAACCCAATCTTACGCTAAACCTAATTAAACATTGTACCAAATTGTATGCTAACCCTAAACCTAATTAACAATTGTACCAAATTGTATACTAACCCTAAACCAAATTAACAATTGTATCAAATTGAATGCTAACCCATATTAAATTATAGTTCATGTTTTAATATTATTCCTAGATATGGAATACCATATCTAATCCCAACCTTAACATTAAGATAAATTGAACTCTAACCCTAAACCTAATAATTAAACATTACACCAAATTGAACTCCAACCTTAAACCGAATTGTATCATTACCATAACACTAAATAAATAAAAAATTGAACCAAATTGAACCTTATTAAACCATTATTGAACCTTACTATTGACTCAAATTCTTATTAGTGTTTATCCCTAACCATAACTCTATGTTAACATTAGTCTTAATTTAGCCTAACTCTAAACCTAATCGAACAATAAATCAAATTCAACACTAATCCTAAACTCAATTGAACCTTGATTATATCTCTAAACCAATTTGAACCCTAATCTAAATCAAATGAAATACTAACTGTAAAACTAAACCAAATTAAATCTCAACCCTAAACCTAATTTAACATTATACTAAATTAAACCTTACCCTAAACCTAATTGAAGACTAAATAAAATTCAATCCTAAGCCTAAACCCTAAAGTTAATAGTAAACCTAAACCCAAGTTTAACTCCAACCCTAAACTTAATTCAATAGTAAACCAAATTGAATATTACCTCAACCCTACACCAAATTGAACAATAACCCTAAAATTAAGTGATATTAAACCTTGACTATAAACTTAAGTAAACCTTAACTATAACACTAAACAAAATTAAACCCTATATCTTACACTAAAATAAACTTAAGCCAAACCATACACAAAATGTTGTTAAATGGAGCCTAATCAAACTCAAAGGTTATATTTTCCCCACTTTTATCAATGCAGTTTCCCCCCAAATTATTTAGTGGGGTTTTGGGGGCAACGCCCCCAAGATGGGGTCAATGGGCACTGCCCCTTGCAGGGTCAACACATGACTTTTATTGTTTTATAAAGGGGTCGGGTGTTATAAAAGGCTAAGGGTTAGGGTTTTTTGTAGATAATTTTTTAGTGTTTGTAGCAGTATTATTTTTGTGTTTTTCATTCCTCTGTTTAGTCTTTATTTTCATATAATTGATATTTTTTGCATGCAATTCCTAACACGAAATTAAATTGTAACCTTAACAGTAAACCAAATTGAATATTAACCCTAACCATAAATCAAATTAAACTTTAGCCCTTATCTTAATCAAACACTAAACTAGATTGAACCCTATCTTAAATAAACACTAAACTAGAGTGAACCCTAATCTTGAATGAACACTAAACAGGATTGAATTATAATTCTAAATGAAATTGTACCCTAACCTTAACACTAAATCAAATTAAACCCTAACCTGGAACCAAATTGAACCCTAATCCTAAAAATAAATTAAAAAAACTCCAACATGAAATAAATTGAACATTAACCCTAATAAAATTGAACCCTGAACCTTAATTAAGGTTAGTGTTCTAATTCAAAAAGCCTAACAATAATTTGATCCTTAACCCTAACCCTTACCTGAATTTAATTCTAACCCTAACACTATACACTATTTAATCCCAACCATAAACATAATAAAAAACACAAAATCAAATGGAACCTTAACCCTACACCATTTAGTGAACATAAATCCTAAACCAAATTCTACTGTAATCCTACACCAAAATTAACATAAATACTTAGCCAAATTTCACCCTAAACTTAACCCTAACACTAAACCAAATTGAACTCTAACCCTAAATGAAATTGAACCTTACCCATTAATGTAATTAGTTTTTAAACATAAATAAATCCTAAACATAAACCTAAACCAAACTAAACCCTAAATATATACCCAATTGAATAGTAAACTAAATTGAACAATAACCCTAAACCAAAATGAACTCTAACCCTTACTATATTAGATTTACTCTTCTAATTCTAACCCTAACTCTAATTTATATGTAGCTTGACCTTAAAATTAAACAAAATTGAACCATAACCCTAAACTAATTGAACCATAACCTTATCACTAACTTGAATCCAAATTGAACCATAATCTAAAACCTAATTGAACTATAGATAAAATCCTAACCCTATCACTAAAACTTAACCTAAGCCAAATAGTATCCTAACCCCAACAATAAACCAATTGAACCCTAACCCTGAACCTAATTGAACATTAAACCAAATTAAACTCTAACCCCAATCCTAATTGAAAACTTAACTAAATTGAACCATGACCCTTAAGCAGATTAAACCATAAAATAAATTGAATGCAAACCCTTACTATAGTACAATTAATCTTTTAATTCCAACCCTAACTCTAATTTTATATGTAACCTAAGCGTATCACTAAACCAAATTGAACCCTAACCCTAAAATTAATTGAATTGTAAATTTAACACTCAAGTTGAACGCACATTGAACCCTAAATCTAAGCCTAATTGAATAATAGATGAGATTGAACCCTATCTATAAAAAAAAACTTAATTGAACCTTAAGTCTAACACTACAAACCAAATTAAACACTAACTCTAAACTTATTAAACATTAACCCAAATTAAACCCCAACACTAAATCTAATTGGACACTAGCAATATGCCTCAATGAACTCTAGACAAAGTTCAACCATAACTCTAAATTGTAAACGAAATTGAAACATTTAACCCTATATCAAAGTTAGCATAAATTAATAATTTTAACATAACTTAATTTATTTAATTTTAAAACATAATTCAATAAAATTTAATAAATTAATTTACTAAATTTCAATTTGAGCTTTTCTTTGACAAGAAAAATTAAATTTATTAAATTTTAAATATTTTTTTATATATTTTTTTCAAATAATTAATAAAAAACTATTAAAGATAAATTAATAAATAAAGCCAAAACAGATCCAGACTTTAATTTTTATTTATTTCACTTAATATCTAATTATTAGCAATGTGTAAGTGATTGGGTAATTTTCCAAAGGAAGCCTTTTACCAGAACCCCACTCGTTGGAGATTGACATATTGCCTTGCTTGGTCAATCTTATAGGAAAGGTGAGCCGCAATTTATGAATTAATTATGCGAGGATATCATATTTAATCATATTTATTTTATGATTCTATTTAAATAATTGATAATAATTTATTAATTCAAATATATAATTTAATGATATTTTTTTTATAGATTAGATTATCTTATTTTGATATAATTATTTATAAAATTTATTTATTTCTTTAGTTTGTTTTGATAAAAGTGACAAGAGTTATTAAATATATTATTAAAAAGATATTGTAATACAATATTTTTTTAAAAAAAAGGTAGACCATCAACTGAAAATGAAATTCACAATTTTCAAGAGTGAGTACCAATTTTAACATAATAACTACCTAGAACATAACTGAACATAACACCAATACAATATCAAAAAATAGAATCTCGAATGCCTAACCAAAAAATTAAATAATTATGTGAAACCTATTTACTTTAATTTGTTTATTTAAATATAACTTTGGACATCATCATGTAAGATAACTGATTTTTTTCACTAAAATGAGAGAATAATGAAATCAATACTTTAAATAATTATAGGAAAGCATGAAGACTTAAGTCAATTTAAATAACTAAAGCTTATTTGAAATCTATATACAATGCATAGTTAATAATTTAAACAAGAGACACAAAGCGTCAAGTTCCTGTCGTAATGTTTGAATTAGTGGTAAAGATATAATGAGAGAAGTAGATTGGACAAGGGAGGGTAGATGATGGAATTGTAACTATTGATGTGATTATAGATTTGAACATTTAGAACATATCTTGTATAGCATTAAATTATTAAGATTATTATAGTTATTAATTTAAGAAATTTAGTTGTTAACTTAATTTATCAAATTATTAATTTTGTAAATATTGAACTGTATATGTTATCAATGTTACAATAATGCTTTATTAAATTATTGATGTTAATTTAATAATAAGAAAAATATAAATGTTAAATTATTAGATTATTTAATTATTAATAGTTGGGTACGTGTAATTTTTGAAACTGAATTGGATCTGGAGTTTAAAACACGATCAAGTGTTTCTGCACGTGTTGAAAATAACTTTTGCAAGACATGTATAGGAGTGTACGTGCACTATTTATGCATCCACCTTTTCCATGTACTTTGTTTGCATGCCTTGTGGATGTTGCACATGGGCATTTACTTTTTGTTTATGTGAATGAGGTAATTAGAATGGAGGATGTCTTTAAAGAGTTTATTTAAATTGGACATTGTGAGATGTGATGGAGGATTTGCTACAAGAATGGTTGTGGAAGCGGATTGGGATGATTTCAATACTAACACACTCATTAAATGGTTTGGGTGAATTGGAGGACAACTATGACAAGTCTTTTAGTAGTTAGATTGAGTAGGTCATCAGGATTGATCACTTTGGTGGCCAATAGATCAAATATATTGGTTGGTTTTTTAAACATGTGTCTTCATGTTTTCATTGTGTATTTGGGATCAATATTTATATAATTGTTTTCATTGCGTATTTGACTCTTATGTGTAGCATGTAATGAAGAGAGAAAGAGGGAAAGAAGGTTTTCAATAAGAAGGAAAAGGATTTGTGAAGTAGCATAAATAGTTTTGAATTTATAAATCTGATTATATAGATTTGACATCATAATTTTTTTTTAGTTGTATAAATCAGTTTATATGTTTAAAAGTACTTAGTTTTGGGGATGTTACACAAAATTTATGAATGTATGCAAATATGCCAAAATTGAAAAACAGAGGAAGGCAAATTTTCTTTTTTTTAATTGGGATGAAATTCTCTAATATAAGCTGATAGAATCTTTGCCTCTTAAGTCAATTATTGAAAATTTCAAATATAAAGAAATGATTGTGATTTATATTATGTGTTGTGTGAATAATTCTTCTAATATAAGTAACAAAATGTCTTTTATCTTTTATATGGTCAATAGTGATCAGATTTTTTTTAATTTCTTTGCACTATATCATATGTCTCAAAATCATAGTTAAATATATTTTTTAAAAAAACTTATAATAGTATGATCATCTCTATGGGTGTTGTTGACATGTGTCTTGCATGTAAATGCAATGTGGCCGCTGAAAAAACAAACATATGATATTCATAAACAAATAGTTAATGTGGCCCCTATTATTAAATTTAGGTAAATTCCATCGGTTAAATTGTGAATAGTATTCAGGATTTTTGATATTACATTGTTTAAGCTTCACATTCTTAACAATATACTGAATTCATCATAGTTTATATGAGTTTATATCGTTGTTAACTGCACAGGCTTTGAGAATTTGGATAGGATAAAGTTTGGGTTTTACATTTTCTAGTTGCTTTTCCATCGCAATTCCTTTTAATTATTGAGATCATACACATTACTCTAGTTTTGCATTACCAATTTTCCTTTGGAGGTCTACTATGGTTTGAAAGGATGGAGATAGTGGGCTCTTTTACTTCCCGTTCTACCTTTGTTTCTTTAATTTCCCATGTTTTGCTTTTATCATCCCCTCTCTCTGTACAATCATTTGCACTTCCTTCTACAATTGCATATGATAAGTTTGAGGCAAATTTTGTTATATATTGGGTAGTCCTTCTAGTTTGTAGGCAACCACAAGTCCAACAGGGACGTGAGACTAAAGGAAGATTATTGGAAATTTTGAAGTAAGTCGCTAGTATCACAATCTTCTATGCTTTAGAACACTATACATCTAGCCAATGCCATTATTAAAGGGAATACCTTTCAACATCTACATGCTTCACTATATATACTCAATTGTTCCTACAACTAAGCCTATACCAGCTTGTGTAAGTTGTGCAAGTAGCTATTTAATTAGAGTCTACAACCATCTAGAGTTGAATTGGTGTTATCCCAACCTACAATGATCATATTAGCAGTATTGGATATGATTGTAGAAGAGATATTGAGAGAGTATAGGTCTGAGAAGAGGGGTAGATTAGTCTTTCTATTTAATAGAGACAATTACAACAGCTTACCATATAATTCATCAATTTGGATGTCAGATTACTTCCTATTAACCTATATATGTAATGCAATCATTCTCATCAATGATGTTAATAAATTATATGTGTAAATATGTGGCTGTAATCTATTGAAAGGAACATGTATATCATTTTCTTTTAGTTTGATTATTATATGCATTTTATCAATCACTTTAAAAATCACCATATAATTAGAGCATTCTAGTGTTGGTATTTCATCAGACATTTATTAAAACTATAGAAAATTAGCTTGACACATTACAAGTAGTTTTGTCTCTATTTCGTTCAAGTATTAAGGACTGGTGAAATTAAAGAAACAAAGATATAGGCATTTTAGTTTTAATAGTTTCTTTTTACTCAATAAAATGAGAACAGATCATAGCTTCAACTTCATTCATGGTTTGCCAGTAGAAGCACAATGAAGAAAACTAAGTTATCTAGATTTCCAGTGTTTTTATCTTTTTCTCCACACTTGTTTCTGACTACTGGATTTTGCATTTTTTTCTCAGAAAAATAGTCATATGCCAAGTACTTGGGAAAGAAAAATCCACATCCTACTTAGCGGATTTTAAAAAAATGATTTCATTTTTCAACAAAAATTAATATTAGCTGAGTTATAATATTATTTACAGTACTTAAAACTTGAAGCTTTGAAATATATGATACTCTATTTTTTAATTATAAATTATACAAACCCGAGTTCCAATTGAGCCAGTTGAACCAATGATTGAGAAAGGCTATGGACCATCCCATACTTTCCTATATATATATATATATATATATATATATATATATATATATATCTACTAGTGTTGTTCTAGGCCAGGCAGGAAGAGGAGCTTGTATAGAGCAACAGATAGAGCTGGCATGGGCTTTTTTTGTTCGTTCCTTTGGGAAACCATGGAATCTACTGCATTCATACCGACAACAACTGATAACTAGTAACACCTAATTTTTAGAAGAAAAAAAACATGACATTACAATTGACTCCCACTCGGAGGATGAGGCCTTGGAAACCCTTATGTGGTTGGAACTCCAACGACTACAGGGAGTTGAGGACTATCTGAGCGTCGACTGGCTTTGGCAGGCGCTGGACCTGTTCCTGTTGATGAATAGAGAGCTCCGAGAGAATTTTCCCCAAATCCAACGGGTAGTTGTCTGATAGAATTCAAAGTGGATGGACGAAACCCTCGATGATACCATGAAGCTCCTTAATGTTTGCAATGCTATGCATGACAAAACTAGAGACATCAAGTAGTACCAGGAAAAGCTTCAACTTGTGCTTCATTGCTTTAATGGCTCCCTCAGCCCTGACAGCTAGTCATGGCGTGAAAGTCCTTCTAGAACTTTCAGTTTCTAGGCGGTTGAGAAGTTTCGCCTCAGAAGTTTTGTGAAGAAAATCAATTTAACTTTTATTTTTTATAACAAAATTTAACGGCAGGAACCAATGACAATAAGAATAGATAATTTTGTTTCAATTATTAAATATTTTAAATATGAAAACATTTGAAAAAAGTCAAAAGTTAAAAAAAATACTGCAAAGTGATTGGTCGACTAAAAATAAGAAATGCATCTAACAGATGCTTTAGTATCCTGCGGACACGACATGAACTAATAATAGTAGTGAAGCAATGATGAACTATACTCCAATTTTAAGTAAATACAGGTTATAAAAAATCTATTAAAAAATATCAATACCACACTTAAAATCTTGAGTGGGTACACAAAACTAAATTGTATCTATTACATAGTTTTCTCAAAATTGCCTCTATTGATTTGTTAGAATTCAAGTTTCGAGGTGCTACTATGGTCATCATTGACATGGTGTATGATGGTTGGTTGACAAGACAAACAAATAATATTCACCAAACTATAATGCTTTAGATAATGGGATAGTTTAATAATTTTGAAAAGCTAAAGCTTATATATATTTTTGGTCCTATTTCCTACCATTATATTTGTAGCGTCCTAAAATTGTGACACTTGCAATTTCGACTGCATTTCGGTCTTCACGATGGCGACGCAACACGCAACCTGAATGGAGACCCCGAAACCTGATTACGACACTGAAAACTGCATTTTTCAAGCACCCTGGCCTGAACCTCCTTGCACCCTGCTGTCCCGGGAGGTGGGACCAGAGTGCCCAGCGCCCTGGTCCCCCAGGACCATGGCGCCCAGCGCCCTAGTCCCTGGGCCTATTTTGGGCTCGGTCTCCTAAGGGGTCTCGAGTCTTTTTGTTTGCAATTTGGAAATTATCTTTCCTGGTCGGCCTAAGGTCGGGAAAATCAATCTATCAGCCCTAATTGGCAAGTATATAAACTACATTTTCTCTCTCATTTTGGGTAGAAGATGAAAGTAAGAAGGACATATGTATACAAGCGTGGAAACTATACTCAAACATTCAAGCATTCAAGCATTCAAGCATTCAAGCATTCCTTCTAAGTCTCCATTCAAGGCCAAGTGTTGCATTCAAGACAAGGATTCAACCATTGAAGAGGAGATCATATACTACATACAACATACTACAACAACATACCACATCTATACCTTCGCACATAAGGATACAAACATCCTTAGAACAAGGTATTAGTACTTGTTTTACATACATTTACATTTACAGCACTTGCTCATTTCTTGGTTAATTCCAAAACTGGGGTTTGACCTAAAGGCAAACCCCTAATCCCTAACCCCCCAATCGTCTTCGCTTTTCTGTGTGTAGGTTGCAGGTACGCGACTGAAATTGAAGATCTGGAATCCTTGTGCAGAGACGAACAGATCCCCCTTCGTTTCGCGGATTTTTTGGAGGACCGTGGCGCTCGGGCGCCATCGTCCCGACAATTTTTGCTCAAATTTGCAGGACAGCGCTGTATCGACCTTTTACTACTAATTCCAGGTCCGCAGCTTCATACTGTATTCCTATCTCAGTTTATAAGCGAATTTTTGTCACTTTCTATGCATTCCTAGCTTAATTCTTCTATCAACATTCTTTACAAAAGAGGGTAGCCTTGCTTTCTTAACCCTTGAAACACATTTAGCATCCAATCTTGCATTGTGTGGGATTGGATCTTGTGGGTTTCAACCCCTCTTTTGAATGTAAAGTCTCTCCCCTAAGTGAAAACCATCAACCCTAGTGAATCTCCCTTCTCTCTCCTTGGAGTTGGAAGAGGGGAGAGCAACTAGGGTTCGATCGCGATTTTCCGCTTTACATTTTGGTGAACCCGACGTCCTTTCTGATTATTCATAATTAGATCTGAAAATTGGATTCCTTGATTACATTTCCATGTTTGATCTTTTGCAAAATTTTAGAGGTGATTGCATAAAAAACCCTAAATTTTCTTTTTAGTAATTAAGCTTGTGAAATGTTTAATTATTAATGCTTGTTTCAGATCTGCCCTTCTATTACAAATTATCAATTCAAATTTGTGCTTTAATTTTGAAAATTAAGTGGTTAAGTGTCAAAACCCTAATTTTTGAAACCCTCTTGATTCAACCTTTGTCCGACAATTTCACTAATCAAAACATCTCCAAATCAGCTGTAACTTTGGATTCCGCAATAAAATCACAATATCTTTCATCCCTGAAAATTTGGAAAAAAGTTGCGAGGACCGTGTGCACTCCGAGCGCCATCGTCCCCGACATTTTTTCCGAAATTTCGGGAGCTAGATCTTACTGTATTTTCCTGCTAAAATCCAGAATTTTGGCTGATTTTATCAAATCTAACACTTTCAAAATTACAGTCAAAGTTGGTCTTGTGATTGCTTGGATTAAGGCTTCTAAACATTCAAAAATCATTGAAATTGAAATTTTGTGTCAAAATTGTGTTCTTACTGTCCTAAATCTGAAAAGTGTGTTTGCATTCATTAAAAATTTCAGTGCTTTATTCAAATTCTTGCAATTTGTGACTTTTGAAATTAAGTGCTTAATTACAACAACTTTAATTTCCGCTTTCAAAATTGAATTTTGCGTGAAATTGAGTCAATTTTTAAAATTCAAAATTTGCATTGCTCTTGACATTCCCTCTAAAATCATAACATTCAAAATTTCAGTTTCCCTCTCTTTTTCAAAATTCAAACTTTTGCATTTTTCGACAATCTTGGTAGGGTTCAATTTCGAGATTGCAACTTTAATTTGGCCTATCTACAGATCGTAAAATCACTCAATTTTTTCAGATTAGCTTTAAAATCATCACACCTTTCATCCCTGCAAATTTCAAAAAAAGTTGCAAGGACTGTGTTGCACTCCGAGCACCACGGTCCCGGACATTTTTTCCGAAATTTCGGGAGACTGTCGTGATTGCATTTAACAGCTCAAATCCAGAAGATTGGCTGATTTTACTGAAAATTGCTACCTCTAAATTCAAAACTTTCTCTCTCTCTCTAGTGCATGAGTTTTACAACAATAAGCCCTACTTACACTATTCCTGTTAGACGAAGCCTTAGAATTAAGTCTTTCCAAGGTGTAATTACCGAGGAGATGGAACCTAATTCGAATAGCCTTTTTAACGAGGACACGGGTAATTCCTCTAATCCTCCTAATGATGAAGAAGCTCTCCATGAGGTTTCTGTAGAACAACTTTCGAAATTGGATAACCAATTTGATGATTTTCACCAATGGATGTCTCATGAGTATCCTGATAGTCAAGCTCTTCCTTTAATTGAGGGTCTAAAACATATGCTTCAAAGTGATAAGAATGGAATTGATATTTTGCGTGGTATTTCACACATTGTGAATTCGAACGTGATGCCTATGAAGAGTTGTGCTGAAAATTTGGGTTATACACAACCTCCTACTCAAGTCAATCATTCTATTCCTTTGATGACTTCTATTGCTAGCATACCTACCTTTACATCAAACATAATGGCTACTTCTACACAAGACATTCCTCCTGTGATCACCAGTCATGGGGGCAACCCTTCTTCTTCAATTAACCCTCTTCCTTCATTCAATCCGATTTCTTCATTCGTCCCTTCAATGAGTGTTCCTATTACATCTCCACAAATGAACATGACGCAAGGGGGCAATTCGTTTAACCATTCCATTCCTCCTTGTAGTGTTCCTCCTGTCCAATCATCTCCTATGACTAATTATCATAGAGTCCCACCACCTTACTCTTTACCTTCTTTCAATAACATAACACCTCCATCTCAATCTAACACATCTAATATGAACTCTTCGACTGAAGCGACCATTAACAATCTTGCACAAACTATCTCTTCTTTACAGCAACAAATTGCCTCTATGAATCAATCTAAGTTTAGTGTGCCCACATTTGATGTTGCGAGCCCACTTTCTCTTGACATTGTTCGAGCTATCCCTCCTAAACATGTTGAAATCCCGCATTTGGAGCTGTATAATGGTAAAGGTGATCCTCTAACACATGTTAAGACTTTTCAAACAATATGTACTGATTTTGCTTATGACCAAAGGTTGCTTGCAAAACTGTTCACTAGAACATTAAGAGACAAAGCCCTACAATGGTATTGCTCGTTGCCTTCCTATTCTATTACTTCTTTTGAACAACTTGCAAATGCTTTCATTCAACAATTTCAAAACAATATAAGTCCTAAAGTTACTTTGATTGATTTAATGCATTGTAAACAAGGTGTTAAAGAAAAAGTGACTGATTTCATTGGTAGATATAAGCATTTGTATGCTCAAATTTCTTTTCCAGTGCCTGACAATGATATTCAAAGAATCTTTATTTCTAATTTACAAAAAGATATTCGAGACAAACTTCTGTTTTCTGAGTTTACTTCTTTCCAACAGTTGTGTGCAACTCTTCACAATTATCAACTGACTGTGAGTCAAATGGAACAATCACATCCTATGACTCCGAGTGATAAGGGTGATAGCAGTCAACAACCATTTGGAAAGTTTAAACCGAACAGAGATTCCATCAAATTCAATGAAAACATCATCAACAACAATGTGAATGCAGCATCAGGTGTGCCTCCTATTTCTAAATTTTTCAAGAAAGAAAGAAAGTATACTCCTTTGAATGAATCATTGCATAGTATTATGAATAAGTTATTGGAACAAAATGTGCTTACTCTTCCTCCTATAAGGCAAATAGATCTTGCGAAGATTAATTCACCCTATTTTGATAACAAATCTTTTTGTCAATTTCATCGTCAACCTGGGCATGATACTGAAAAATGTTTTGCTTTAAAGGGGAAAATTCAAGATTTGATTGATAATAATACTATCTCTGTTTCTGGTGTGAATGATAAAGGCAATACATCTGTAGCTCCTCCTAACCAAAATCTTCAGATTTTTATGGATCCATTGCCTTCTCATACCTCTAATGCGATTGATACTACTGATTCCTCTGTCTCGCCTGATGATCTCGTATCTATGACTCCGAATGTGATTAACTTTGTGGAGCAGCAGAAAATCCCTAAAGAACTTTCCATCACATTTGATTCCAGTGAAACTATCAGGGCACCTGATGGTCCTTTATATATAGTTGCAAAAGTCAAGAATACACCTTGCCGTGGAGTGCTTATTGATCCTTCTTGTATGGTTAATGTCATTACTGAAGAATTTCTTTTTACTTTGCAACTGAATCAAGTGATCTATGATGAAACAAATGTGGTTGTGAAACTATTTGATGCATTTTCTTCTCCTGCAATTGGTTCTATTACATTACCTATTGAGGTCCATAACAAATCCCTTGATGTGGACTTTGCTATTATTCCATCATCTGAACAATTTCGTGTGAAGCTAGGCTATCCTTGGCTATCTTCCATGAAAGCTATTGCTTCTCCTATTCATAAGTGCTTGAAATTTCCCCATAATGGTGAAGTTGTTACTGTCAATCATAGTCTCTTTAAACCAGCTGAAAGAACTTCTAGTGTTCCTATTGATTATTTTTGGCCTAAACAATTCCAATCTCTTCCTCCGCGAAGTGATCATCTTTTCAAATCTTATCAAAAGTGGAAAAAAGACATGATCCTATCTCTAAGTGAACCTAGAACACCCAAACTTGACATTCCTATTGTTCTTGAGAAGGAAGTTCTTCCTTTGAAAGATAAAACTAATGTCTTTCCTCAAGAAGATTCCCAACCCATTCCTATGGATGTGACTATGCCTATATCTAGTAAACTTCCTAAAAGTAGACCTATACCCCCTCGTCATGATGGGCTTGGTCTCCTTCCTAAACCGAATATTCCTCCTTTATATGGAGCAGTTCCTCCTCCTTCTTTTTATAGAGAGAAGAGACCTTCCTCTTCTCCTATTATCCAGCCTAAGAGACCACAACCTAAACACCCAAGTGCTAAGGATGAGAACATTCCTCCTCCTCAATCTTCTCAACTTCCTACTAAGACTAGATGAAATCATTCTGCACGTGAACGCCGACGAAAGCATCGTCTTAGAGCTCAAACAACTGCTTCTCAAACTTTGCAATCCCCAAAAACACCTTCAACAAGCATTATTCCATTTTCTCCTCAGCCGGAAATTGAGCCGAAATCTCCTAAACATAAGATGCATGATGGTCTTGATCCTGTGCGAGTTAAAGACCCTATTTTTATAAATCTTGATGATGATATAGATGAAAATGTCATTCATGATGAAAATGTTACTTCTCTTGCTTCTGATAGTGAATATGAACTTGTTGAAATTGATAACCATTTATCTAATGAATTTTCTAAAGCACTTATCCTAGCTCCTAGACAAGAACAATGTGGCTCAGAACATGAACATAGCCCTTGTTTGGATCTTGTGATAGCTCCATCTGCTGTGTTGAATGTTCCTCCTCTAGCGTGTTCCCTGCCTTCCCGAAACATTGATCAGCAAGATCGGGGGGTAGATGACGTGCTAGACTAGTTACATTAGCATAGCAGATTCTCTCCTCCTCTCTTGTGTTACTTCTTCTATATGTTATTCTCATTCTTCTATTTGTTGTCCTTAGTGTTGTCTACTTGAGGACGATGCAAAGCATTGAGATCTCTCGATCTCTCTCATGTTGACTCAAAAGACACATGTGTTCCCTTCTTCTAGGTGACCTTCCTTGATTGGGGAATGAAGAACAATTATGCATACATACATATATATACATGAATTATCATACAACATACTGACCCCGAGGAAAGCGAAGTCACCTCGTGCTTTGTATTTTGTGTCTATTATCCTTGGGTTTATCTCACACTTGGGGGCTATATCCTTGCGATAACATGCTCCTTTCCTTTCTCATTCTTATATGTATCACTACCTTAAAGCAATCACCCCCGGTGAGGCGTGTGCGATCGCTTTAACTTAGGGGGGCATACATCCTGTCCATATCTTTTCAAGATACTTGAAAATTTCTTGGCAAATTTAACCTTGCCTTGAAAATTTTTGATATCTTTCTTGCATGACTCATAGTGAGGGAACCTTACTACTGACAGTCATGGTTCTCCCTCGTGATCTTCCCGTTTACTTTGTCAATCGAAGTCGTAAGATCCTTAGTCCACTGGGGGCTTGGTGTGTCTTGCCTCCTTGACGTGGTGAAAGTCTTTCAATGATTGTTCCTTGTACTTTACCGGAAGTATGAGCATACATACTCCCGCTAAAGTGGGGGCTAAATGTAGCGTCCTAAAATTGCGACACTTGCAATTTCGACTGCATTTCGGTCTTCACGATGGCGACGCAACACGCAACCTGAATGGAGACCCTGAAACCTGATTACGACACTGAAAACTGCATTTTTCAAGCACCCTGGCCTGAACCTCCTTGCACCCTGCTGTCCCGGGAGGTGGGACTAGAGTGCCCAGCGCCCTGGTCCCCCAGGACCAGGGTGCCCAGCGCCCTAGTCCCTGGGCCTATTTTGGGCTCGGTCTCCTAAGGGGTCTCGGGTCTTTTTGTTTGCAATTTGGAAATTATCTTTCCTGGTCGGCCTAAGGTTGGGAAAATCAGTCTATCAGCCCTAATTGGCAAGTATATAAACTACATTTTCTCTCTCATTTTGGGTAGAAGATGAAAGTAAGAAGGACATATGTATACAAGCGTGGAAACTATACTAAAACATTCAAGCATTCAAGCATTCAAGCATTCCTTCTAAGTCTCCATTCAAGGCCAAGTGTTGCATTCAAGACAAGGATTCAACCATTGAAGAGGAGATCATATACTACATACAACATACTACAACAACATACCACATCTATACCTTCGCACATAAGGATACAAACATCCTTAGAACAAGGTATTAGTACTTGTTTTACATACATTTACATTTACAGCACTTGCTCATTTCTTGGTTAATTCCAAAACTGGGGTTTGACCTAAAGGCAAACCCCTAATCCCTAACCCCCCAATCGTCTTCGCTTTTCTGTGTGTAGGTTGCAGGTACGCGGCTGAAATTGAAGATCTGGAATCCTTGTGCAGAGACGAACAGATCCCCCTTCGTTTCGCGGATTTTTTGGAGGACCGTGGCGCTCGGGCGCCATCATCCCGACAACTTTTGCTCAAATTTGCAGGATAGCGCTGTATCGACCTTTTACTGCTAATTCCAGGTCCGCAGCTTCATACTGTATTCCTATCTCAGTTTATAAGCGAATCTTTGTCACTTTCTATGCATTCCTAGCTTAATTCTTCTATCAACATTCTTTACAAAAGAGGGTAGCCTTGCTTTCTTAACCCTTGAAACACATTTAGCATCCAATCTTGCATTGTGTGGGATTGGATCTTGTGGGTTTCAACCCCTCTTTTGAATGTAAAGTCTCTCCCCTAAGTGAAAACCATCAACCCTAGTGAATCTCCCTTCTCTCTCCTTGGAGTTGGAAGAGGGGAGAGAAACTAGGGTTCGATCGCGATTTTCCGCATTACAATATTATATTTATTTTGTTTTAATTTTTGATAGAGAGATGGTGTTTTGAATTATTATAAACTTTATTTTCACTATCTTTATCTTTTGTATCAATATCATTTTTCAAAGTGACTAAAGTAATCAAAACTTTTTTTTGTATTAAGCATCATATAAACAACATTTACAAAATTCGAGAGTTTGGGCTGGAAACCTTACAACCAACTAAAGAGTTAAAACATAAGATCCAAGAGCTATATTAGGTAAGACTTGATACATGATACACGATCATTTACATAGGAGCTGAATTACAAAATTACCCAAAATGATAGACATGATCAAACATCTCGGGGAATACAACTAATTGAACATAATTGAGGAAACAGGGTCGTTGTTGTTGCCCATAGGGGGGAGCCAAGCAGTCCAGCCTAGCTCTCCATTGCACCAAACCAGCACATTCCCATCAGTGAACTAATCTCTATAGGGGTGGGAGGGTAGTCCTTCCAGCTCCAGCTCAATGAAGTCTTCTCTCTGTTATTGTGCTTCCATCTCTTGCATGAACCTCATCAGCCCTTGCTCAAAGTGAGTCTTATTGCTTCCCATGCGATCCCAAGTGAATCCATGTGAGAGTTCTCTTATGAAAACTAGAGTAGAGCCATTCTTTAACCACCTGTCAAATTTGTCTTCCTCCAGTCTTAGTACCACTGTGACCTGCATAGCAACAAGGTATCGGATGAGTCTCCTAAGAGACTCAGTGAGGTTCCCACTCTTACCATTAAACACATCATCATTCCTATACTTCTAAATGATCCACATAATTTCCAAAGAGAGAGCAGACCAGAATAGATTAGCATGTTTCTTGCCACCTCTAATATAACCAAATACCATCTCTTCAATAGTAAAACAATTGCTAATAAGTGAGATACCAAATAGATTCCAGACTTCTCTAGCAAAATGACAACCAAAAAAAATGTGGTAGACAGATTCAGGGACACGACAGAGTTTACACAGAAGGGGGTCTCCATTGTTGTCTTTTAGTGGAAGTTTATGAAGAATGAGTCTCCAGGCAAAGAATTTATTCTTAGGTTCAGTCGGATAAGACCAAAATCTCGAGAGGGTAGAATGCCATTGTTTGGAGTCCCATGAAAGGTTCCAGGTGTAGTTAAGATGATCAAGGATGTCCTCAGAATCAATAAGGGCAGAGTAGATCATTTTGGATTTGGTTAGCAAACAGGGAGATCCATCTATCCAGCAGAGGGAGGCTAAGGGAGGGGGGGATGAGGGGGTTAGAGCGGGAAGGATGGGAGCAAGTGCAGACTTAAGGATGTTATAGGTTCTGGCTTGGGAGAGGGGGAGGTTGAATTCAAAGCTAAGAGATTCCCAGGAGGTCAGATTGCCATTTTCCAGAATGTGTTCAAATGTGACCAATCCCTAGTTGTGCCATTTCAGTGTAGAGCATCCTTGTAGATAGGCTAGTTGTTTCCCGTTGTGTAGAACATTCCACCATATAGACCTTTTCAGAATGAGAGAACCTTTCTTATCATTTATGTCATTATTGCTAATGTATTGTCTAACATGGTTCCAGGCTTTCCATATAGACTTGAAGACTTTTGATCCCGAAGGGGAGACCTCAAAATTTCCTGCAAGCAGAACACACATGGGTAGTTTCTTCCATTTTTTTGCTGATTTTGGGGTGGAGCATTGAATATTATTCCTAACAAGGACTTTCCAGGGTTCGTTGCCATCAATGGCTTTACAGATCCATTTGGCAACCAGGGCAATTCCTTGAAGTTTGAGATCCTTGAGGCCCATGCCTCCCTGAATCTTAGATCTAGTACACCAATCCCATTTAACATCGTGTTGCTTCTTTTTTTCTTTTCCATTTGACCAGAGGAAGTTCCTAATTTTCTTTTGAATGTAATTGAACTGATAGTTGGTGAATAACCAAGCTGAGGAGCAGTATATGTTATATGAAGACATTAGCTTCTAACAAACCTGAAAATCGACTTGCTAAAGATAGGAAGTTCCGGTTCCATTTAGTGAGTTTCTTATCCACCTTGTTTCTGAACCATTGAACCCACATCTCTTTCAGATTCAGAGAGACAGAGAAGGGGATTCCCAGGTACCTAATGATGGTATATGGGCCTCCCCACCTCAGATCAAACTTAGACAACCAGATAGGAGGGGCATCAGTCCAACCTAGCAGGGTAGATTTGTGGAGGGCAATTCTACTACCTGATGCTTTGTAGAATATCCCAATATTGTGAAGAAGATGAGTTAAATTCTCCTCCTCTAGGGAGAAGAGGATAGCTGTGTCATTTGCAAACTGTATATTACTGACTTCTTCTTTGTTAGGGAGTGCAATTCCTTTAACCTTGGGGTATAAGCTGCAGTCTTTTAGTATGTAGTGCATAGCATCCGCAGCTAGGACAAATAGGGCCGGGGCAAGAGGACACCCATGTCTAATTGATCTGGAAAGAGTGATGTTGTCATATTTTAGTCTGTTCACTTCCACAACTGCATTGGCATCACTAAATAGTGTCTAGACAATCCTGTAGAAGGAGTTCAGGAAACCTAGGCTAGCTAGCATCTGCAATATGAATCCCCATTCAATCCTATCATATGCCTTCTCGAAATCTATTAGTACCATAGCCCCATTCTGTCTGGAGACCTTGGCCCAATCTAGAGATTCCCAGCAGGTCACCAAGTTCTCCAGGATGAACCTGCCTTTAACAAATCCTGTTTAAGTAGGACTAATAATCTTTGGCAATATTCTGATTAACCTGTTTGCTACTACTTTAGCCAAAATTTTATAAGATACATTTAGTAGCGTGATGGGCCTCTAGTTTTTGACCAAGGTATTGTCTCCTTCCTTGGGAATGAGTTTGATAAGCCCTTGGTTGATCTCTTTGCCAAGGGTTCGTTTGGAAATAGCCTCCAGATATAGGGCATGGAGGTCATCTACAATCCACTTAATGTTTTTCTTATAGAATTCCACTGGGAATCCATCAGGTCCAGGGGATCTGTCATTTCCCATATAGGAGATAGCCATGGCTATTTCCTCTCTTGAGATAGAGCACTCCAAAACCTCATAATCCTTCTCATTAAGCTTGGGAGAAGTTAATTGCTTAACAAGCTCTCTAGCATGTTTGTGCTCGTCATTTACCTCTTATGAGGTAAAAAGATTCTGATAATAGAGGGAGAAACATTGTAGGATCTCCTGGGAGTCTGTGATGTGAGTGTTGTTGTCCCATCTAGCACTAATATTCTCCTTAGCTTCCTTAACATTGAGCATGTGTAAAAAGAATTTGGATCCCTTGTCCCCCGAGTCCAATCAGTTTAGTTTGGATATGGTTTTAAGTCCTTTAATTTTCTAGTTTTGGATTGCCTTGAGGTGATCTTTTATTGTCATCAAAGTGCAAGTGAGGTTTTCATCATCAGAGAGTTTTGAAGATTCATTTCTGCATTACATAGATCCTCCTGGAGTAGTCTTTCTACCCTCCTGGCATCTTTGGCCATTTTTTTGCCCATTGTTTGACAAAGGGTGGTCCAAGTTTTAATGTTTGCATTCCATGCATCTGTACTAGAGAACTGGTTCCTATCCTTTTTGTTAAACAGTCTGATGAAGGCCAGGGCAGAGCAAAGGTCTTCATCTTCTAGGAGTCTAGTGTTTAGGATGAATGAAGAAGCTCTTGAGGAGGAGGGGGGGGCACTGGGGAGAGATCTATTCCCATTATTATCGGGTGATGATCTGAGAGGGTATATGGGGATACAGAATAGTGGTCACCATTAGGGTCTTTGTGTATCATAAAGTGGGATTTATTGAGGTAGAGCCTGTCTAGCCTGCAATATATCCTTTTATTTAGTTGTTGATAGTTGCACCAGGTGTACCAAATAGTGTTCAAGTTGTCTTTCGTCCCAGCAATAGGGTCAAAAAGATGTAGTTTTTTAATCATTCTATCCCATTGTAGCCTTTCCATTCCCTTCCATTCAAATTTATTGCCCCCTTTTTTATCACTGGGAGATTCCACCATATCGAAGTCTCCCCCTATAATCCAGGGGATATCCTCTAGAGTTGTTAGCTAGTTCCATAGTTCACCTCTTTCTCTGTAATCATTCGGGGCATAAATAGAGCAGATTCCAAACTTTTGGTTCTCCATTTGAATAGAGAACCATATAGCTCTAGCACAAGGGGATTGACCCCAGTTAATTACTTTGTTGGCCCATTTAGGGCTAAGGAGTATGGCCGAGCCACCTTTTCCTTTAGTATGGTTAGTGTAAAAGGAAGTGGCCTCCCTCCAGATACATTTGAGACCAATTTGCAGTGTGAAGCCCACTGCCTTTAGTTCCTGCAAGAGGAGGCAGTCCATGTTCTTATGAGCATTGAGAAATCTCTTTATGATGTATTTTCAATCAGGGGCCTCCAGGCCTCTAATATTCCAAGATATGGTTTTCAACATGAGGCACATGGTTGGGGAGGGTCAGTTTGGGATTTGAATCCCTCAAAACACTTGGGCCAGTCCTCTTTGTTTTCTATATTGATAGCATCAAATGCAATAGAAGAGGAGGGTCTATCTCTCTTTTTCCTTGCCTCAGAGATTTTCTTAGGGCCTAGAGATTCCTTCATGTTAGCATTGTCCTTGCTGTTCTTAGGAGATCTCTTCCCCCTAGCTTTCCTATGTTTAACCATAGAAACTCCATCTTGAGGTACTGCTAGTCCTTGTTTGAAATTGGTTTCCACTAGAGTGATGGGATCTGCACTAGGTTGCACTACCTGAGTGCTATCAAACTCTGCCTTTAGGGCACTAATAGGGGTGCTAGCAGTGTAGGGGACAACACTAGCAGGGTCTCCCCTAGAGTCCTCTAAATTACCAAGATCATCTAGAGGGGTTGATGGTACCTCCTCCAAAGTAGGTCCTTCCCTATCCCTTTGCAGGGTAGGGGGTTCCTTAGTATTGAAACCATTAGGTTCTTTGCAAGTGGATAGTTCGGGGTCCTGGGCCAAGGCCCTACTAATGGTATCTGCCATATTTGGAGCACCCCTATCAATGTCCTCAAGGTTAGGAATATGACACCGAGAGGCTTCAATCTCCAATTTCTGCTTGAATAGGTTTAGTTCAAGAACTTTCCTTGCTTCCGTTGCTTTCCTCAGTTTTTCCATCACTAGTTGTTGTGCATTAAGGGTCCTTGGGTTTGAGAGATGGAAAGGAGTATCAATTGATTCAGAGGGGAAAAAGGGGGGAGGTTGAGCAACGACGAGGGCTTCTTTGATAGCATTGTTGTAGTCTAAGATGGAGTTAGCCATCGAGGGGGATGAAGAGGAAGGGGGAGGGGTGTGGGGGAAAGGCGAGGGGGAGGGAGAAGCAGCAGGTGGGGGGGAGGGCGAGGAAGGGATATGAGGGGGAGATGAGGGGGCAGGTTCAGAGGGCACGACTTTAGCTACCGGGGGGAGGGGGGGTAACCGGAGGCCCTAGTTTTAGCTCTTGAAGATTTGTCTGATAATAAGGGACATTTACTCCTAAAATGACCACTAACCTTACAAAAGTGATAGGCATCTATTCCACCCATATATTCAATTGGACAACAGTAGGTTTTATTGTTGAGGCGAATAACAATTTCTGCAGGGTAACCCATACCTGGTTTTAATGCAATGAGAAGTCTAGCATCGAGATGAGGGAGGACTGAGGGAGAAGAGTCTATTTTTACAATTTTCCCCAAGGGTTCCGCAATTTTATTCACATAGGACCAAAGGAAAGCTGGGACATTCTTAATAGTCATCCATTTTGGGCAGGAAATGGCAAGAATTTCATCGTTACAAGCTTCGGGGTCCCAACAAACCACCCTAAAAGACGAATTTCCTACTGACCAAAACTGTTTATTTACAATTTTGCTTTGGCTTTCCTTATTGTCAAAGAAGATTAGAAACAAACCCTTTTGAATCATTCCACAAAACAAAAGGCAGCGAAAAAAATTGTTGAATCCCCAAGTCTAGAAATCTCCGAAGAAATGGCAGAGAGCATGGAGTCATTAGGTTTAATGGTGATGCGTTTGAAGGAGTGGACCTCACCTTGTGGTGGCGCGAGATTGGTTTCATCTTCATGATGGAGAGTGGCTTCGAACCTAGCATCTTCGAGGAATGAAAACTGCGCTTGCCCTCCACCGCTTGGGTGAAGGTCTTCTGCAACTCTCGAGCGTTCGTAGTTGGACGAATGGGATGTTTAGGGTTACTGGAGCCATCTTTATTTGGCTCCATTTAATGCAGGAGTGGTAATAAATGACTCGAGGGCTTCCTAGCAAGGCCAGGGAGCCCTCGCACGCGATAGAGTACTGCAACTAGCGACACCACTAGGTTTCGTGCCCTAGTTGCAGAGCACCTCAAAATTCCACAATTCAGATTCAAGTAATCAAAACTTCTAAAAATTAAACAATTTTTTATATGTTTAATTTTCTCTTCAAAGAAAACTATAATAATTTATCTCATTAAAAAATTTGATAAATCTCAAACAATACTTATTATTCATAATTATTTCTAAAATTTAACTAATAGAATTAATAATATTTATATTAGGGTTGGCATACTAGTAAGATATAGCAGCACCCAAGATTCTAAACGTTTTTGATGATTTTTTTTTGGTTGTCTCCACATGCAACTTAAGTGCTTATAGCTATTGTTTTAACTTCTAGGTAGTAACAATGCACACTATGTGATCCATTATGAAGGGTCAAAAAGTAAACATTTCAAAGACATTTCCAAGTGTCCTCATAAAGATGCCTCAATAACTGTACACTTAAAATTGCCAATACTTACACACAAATGTCCCTATAGTTGTACGCTATGAATATTAATAAAGGTACACAAATGAACCAATTATCCAAAAATTATAAAAAATAAGAGACTATTGATACATATGAAATTTATTAAAGAACTTTTTTTTATTATTTCTTTAAAATTAATAATTAAGAGATTGAGTGTACAACAAGATATATCAAATTTTAATAATTAAAATATTTTATTCTTCCAAATATCCAAAGATTCCACTAAAAACATCTCCAATATATTTAATGACACATAAGGTGGAGCTAAATATTTGAATCATTGTTGACCCAAGTCATTTTAAGTTTTATAAATAAAATGTTTCAAATGTAGGTATTACGTGGCGAGGAACACGTCGTTTACGCGGGAGGAAAATTGATTGGTTGTGGTAGGGCCCACACTACGTAGCGTGTGCTATAAATACCCCTTATACCTGTGCATTTTCGTAAAGCTTGTAAAAGAATACCTACAGAACATAATTTCAGATTGATGAGGAAGATATGCACATCATCATTGGACTGTAAATACAGTGGGAATGTGGGAAAACCTAGGCAAGAAATAGCTGATGCTTTTCTATTTAGTTTTTCCCAACACCCCCCATTCTATTTGTGGACAATGATTTTTGTTTTGAAGAATATTTTTTTGGTGCAGGGTTTTCTATAAGATTTAAATTTGTACCAGGATTAGAGTTCAGAATCATATTTGAAGGGTTGTGGACAATGATTTTTGTTTTGAAGAATATTTTTTTGGTGCAGGGTTTTCTATAAGATTTAAATTTGTACCAGGAATAGAGTTCAGAATCATATTTGAAGGGTATTTATTCTGGTAAAATCATTTAGTTTATTTTTACACAATTTTTTAAAATTATTTGTAGAATTTACTGAATTATACTTGTTTGTATATATGTTTTTTCATATATTTCAAGGTTTTATGTTGTAAACAAATTTGATCTATGTATTTTGTTTACTGTTTTAGATCTGTTTTGTAAAAATCATTTTGAAATAATTTGATTTGATTGTGTTTTTGAAAGTAGGGTTTTATATTAGATCTAAATTGTATCAGAAATAGAGTGTTTAGATTCATTTTTGAAAGATACTTATTCTGTCAAAATCATCTAGTTTATTTTTATACAAGAAATTAATGATTTGTAGAATTTATTGACATATATTTGTTTGTATAAATGCTTTTTTCTTTATATATCTTAAGATTTTATGCTGTAAACTATGTATTTTGCATGCTGTTTGTAGATGTTTTCTGTAAAAAAAATCATTTAAACAAAGATTTGATTTGATTATATTTTTGAAAATATGAAATTTGATACACTAAAATAATTGCTCAGTGGTACGTACAAAACAATTGAAAAAATTTGACATCCAATTGAACCAAACAGTCTGCGAGATCAATAAATTTAAACCTATCAAAATTAAACTCACCCACACCTTAAACTCTAGATGGCTAAGTCTATAGAGTGAGGCAAACATAAAAAAGAATGTTTCGTCTTTAACTTAGATAACATTCATTAGCTTGAATTCTTCTTTAGTTTTACTGTTACAAATTTGTCGAGAGCTTTTAGAATTTAATGTTGTGTACATATGAATTTCTGTTTTTCAATTGATTTAGTTTTATTTGCTTTATGAATTCATTAGCTTGAATTCTTCTTTAGTTTTACTGTTACAAATTTGTCGAGAGCTTTTAGAATTTAATGGAGTGTACATATGAATTTCTGTTTTTCAATTGATTTAGTTTTATTTTCTTTATGTTTTGCCCTGGTGCTTATTTTAGGAATATGTTCCCGATCAAATATGTTTAGTTTCTAGATCAAAACGTTAGCTTTTCCATCTAGTTTCTGGTAAGGTGAAGGCAATTTATTTATAGGGAAGTTTATATCCTGTAGATTTACGGTTTTCTTGCTCTTCTGGATCTGATTAGCGGTAAGATTATGGACATATATTTTCAATGAATTTTATACCTAATTGATTTCTGGCTTTCTTGCCCTTCTGGATCTCTGGCTTTCTTGTCCTTCTTGATTAACGTAAGATTATGAATATACATTTTTTAACAAATTTTCAAATCTAGTGGATTTGTGGCTTTCCTGCTCTTCTGAATCTAATTAACAGTAAGACTATCGAAATATATTTTTCTAATAAATTTTATGCCTAGTGGATTTATAGCTTTCTTGCTCTTACAGATCTGATTAACGGTTCAGATTATGGAGATATGTTTCTCAACAAATTTTATATCTAGTGGTTTCGTGGCTTTCTTGCTCATCTGGATCTTTTTAAAGGTAAGATTATGGAGATATTTGTCGCTTTCTTGCTCTTCTGGAATTTAGGGTAAGATTATAGACAAATATTAATTTTATATCGAGTGGATTCTTGGCTTTCTTGCTCTTCTGCATCTAATTAACGCTAGGGATTCGTGACTTTCTCGCTCTTCTCTAGTAACGGTAAGATCGACATATATTTTTCTACATTTTTATATGTAGTGAATTTGTGGCTTACTTGCACTGTATCCATGTAAAACACAGGCATCAGTGTGTTTTGTTCTCAAATTATCCATATTACTTCTATGATTTTGCAAATTAAGCTTTGTTGAATCGTGAAGACTTGGATTATGTCAAAAGGGTTTCCATCGAGTTGTGATGAGTGTTTACTCTCAGATGCATTGACATGTGCTACTTCGCATTTTCTGTAAAGACACTCTTATTGTTGGAATTATAGGATGCTTCATTCTAACCAACTGTTAATTAGAGAGGGCAGACCAGAGATGAGACTGTTAACATTTTTTCTTTATTCAGGGAGATCTTAATGTCTTTGATTGTGTTTGAAGGATGCTGGTTTGCATTTGCCACGGAAGGGCTTATTCACGCAAGTGAGCAAATTTTTGAAGATTTAAAATATCAGGCAGGCTGCCTATCAATTGCCTCTCTCTTTTCACTAAATAAATTGGTCAACAGTAGATCAAGAAACTCCCTTATGTTTTTCAATTTTTTTCAAAAAAGTATACATGCATGATTGTTGAGTAGAATCGTCCCAGAATGCAGAGGTCTAAAATAGAGAAGTCAAAGTCGTGCCTCAAATGAATCACTGACACAGTGAAGGGCCAACCGTGTTCCTCTAAGCAGGGGCTAATCAGAGAGTTTTTGAAAATTATGCAGTGAAACAGTTCTAGAAGCACTGTATTGCGTCTCTGCTACTGCTTTTGGGGTTCTAAATATCAATTTACCAGTAAGTAATTTTAAGCCTGCGAATATATTGCAATTTTCCCAGATATCCATTCTTAAATTCACGTGCAACAAGTGCTAACTCATGGCTGCTATCACAAGCTAGTATAACTCTTTGATTGGAACTAGGGTTGTAAATTAATTTGTTTGGATTTTTTTTTACCAAGGTGATTTTAATGTTTCTATATGCGTACAACAGAGAGCGAATTTTGGCTCTGCTGTACACAAGTGACCTTCAATAATAGAGTTTCTTGACATAGATTGGCCCCTATTAAGCTAATCAAATGGTAGTGAATTTTAGCTCTGTTGCACACAAGTGACCTTCAATAGTGAGATTCTTGACATATATTGGCTCCTTCCGAGGTAATCAAATGGTAGTCAATTTTGGCTTCTGCTGTGTAGAAATGACCTTCAATTATAGAGATTCTTAGACATAGATTGGCCCCTCTTAAATGTATTGGTCCCTTTTTCATCTAAATGCTTAGTGCTAGTAAGCAAGATCCTTAGATTATTAAATTGTACTACCATGGCAACCTTCAGATTTATATTTTTAAAAATAGGCCTTACACATGATGATGCATCCTTTAAACTATATTGGTGTGTTAGATCTATCAATGTATATCATTTAGCAATCTGTATGGCTCAACAGGGCGTCAGAGATCATGAGTCCGTGGGAGCCCGGGTGGATGCAATAACAGTGCTACCTGTGACAATTGCACAATGCTCTGAACAATAGTATTTTTCCATTTTTGGCACTTCTGTTTAGCATAAATTTAACCTCAAGTTTGAAAATCTATTTACTTCCACCATTTAATTGCATCACGTTTGACCAGACATTCTATCATATTAACTAAAAATCTAATTAAAATTTTCTTCTGCAAGCTCATTATATGTTCCATGGATTGGGTTCTCTAATTTTTCTTGGCTGATTTCATCACTTAATTAGGATTGTGCTTTTCACAGACAAACCTCATGTCATATTTCTTTGTATAACTGCCCAAAGTTTTTTATTCTACTTTTGGTAGACATCTTTAGAAGCATTATCTGCATTCAACTTGGTTTTAATTCCACTATAAAATATTCTATGGAAGGGTTTTCATTGCATTGAGTTATTAAGTTCACTGTGAGATGTATTAACATATGCTTAATTTGAGTTTTCTGTCAAATAAACTGCTATTGTAAGGATTGTTGGGTGCTCGATTCTAGCTGGTTAATTGGGAAGGGAAAACCCTACTTCTGGCTATCGAGAGTGCAGAGGTGAGACTATTAAACCTTCCTTTGTTATTTAGGGAGGTCTTAAAATCTTCTACTTTGTTTGAAGGATACTTGTCTATGTTCACCACTAAATAATTATTGGGTGAGAGCTTGTCCTTACAAGTTTGCATATTTGCATAGGTTAAAAGACAAAAGACATCAGGCAGGCTGCCAAATCAATTGCCTATTTCTTTTACTAGAATTGGTCAGCAGTAGATCAAGCAACTCCCTTGTTTAGTAGATCTGTCCCAGAGTAGCTGTCCAGAATAGGGTGGTTAAACTTGTACCTCACATTCATGGGTCGCTAACATGGTGAAGGGCAATCCATTTTCTTGTACCTCACATTCATGGGTCGCTAGCGTGGTGAAGGGCAATCCATTTTACCCCTAGCAGGGGCTACTTAGAGTTTTTGAAAACTCTTCCGTGAAACAATTCCAACAGAAACATTGTTTTGTATCTCTATTACTGGTTTTAGGGTTCTACATATTAATTAACCCATAAGTAATCATAACCCTGCAAATAAAGTGTAATTTGACAAAAATCCATTCTGAAATCCATGAGCTACATCTGCAAATTTATGGCTGATAGACCTAGCTCGAATAAGTTTCCTAAAATGATATTTGCTCCTAAGTTCCAAGGAGAGATTTTGAAATTTGCAGTAGCTCAGTTTTTTTTCCTTTAGGAGATTGCCCGCAAGCTTGCAGCATAATAACAGGAGCCACAATGCTCTCAATGGAAACCTAATATAAATCTAACCAAATTTAAACCTGGGTAGTGCACCTAGAGGTAAGATTTGTAGGATTTACTGAGATATATTTATTTGTTTCTATAAATGTTTTATTTTTGATGTATTTTAAGGTTTTATATTTTAAGTAAATTTGAACGCTTTTTCTTACGCTGTTTGTGGCTCTTTTACGTTGAAGTCATATAGAAATGAAATATAATTTAACTATATTTTTCTGAAAATACAAAGTTCGATAGATCATATCACACGCTATCATCATCACTGATATATTTACTGTAAATTTATTTTACTTTAATAAAATATTTCGACAAAATTATTGAAATTAAAGGAAAAACTTTGACATAAAACCATACACTCTGTGAAACCAATAAATGCAAACCCATGATGAATAGAATGAATCTCCTATCTCACTTTGCAATACTATCTATAAAATCCTTTCAAAAGTCATGATGAATGGAATGAAGCCCCTCATGGAATCAATTATTTTAGAAGAACAAACGGGGTTTGTAGCAGGCCGCTCAATTCTTGATGGAGCCATAATAGCACAAGAAGCAATCCATACTCTCCAAAGCACAAAAAGACCAAGTATGATGATTAAAGTAGACATTTCAAAAGCTTATGATAGTGTAGACTGGCGCTTCCTTTGCAAGGTAATGCAAGCTTTTGGTTTTGCAAAACATTGGATTGATTGGGTATTTGAATGTATCTCCACTCAAAAATTCTCAATCTTGGTAAATGGGAAACCAAAAAGTTTCTTTTCCTCATCAAGGGGAATCAGACAAGGAGATCCCATCTCTCCTTTTCTCTATATAATACTGGGGGAGGTTTTGGGCAGGACAATCAAAAGAAGCCACATGAACAATCTTCTAGAGGGAATCAAAGTAACCAGAAATTTTGCAGTCATACATCAGCAGTTTGCAGATGATAATCTCCTCTTGGGAGCTGCAAAAATCAAAGAAGCATCCCATCTAAAACAGATCCTAGATGCCTTTGGGAAAGCTTCAGGCCAAATCAGAAATAAGGATAAATCGAAGGCCTATTTTTTTTCTACCTCTATACTCCTGAAGTCCAAAATACTCTCAATCTTGGACTGTAGTGAAGGATCCCTCCCTTGCATCCACTTGGGCATCCCAATTGAACATGGCATGAGGAATGCTAAATCGTGTGATCCTCTTAAAATTAAAGTGGATCAGACCTCTAACTCTTGGAAAGGGAAATGGCTTTCTTGGGCAGGTAGATTAGTGATGATTCAAGCAGTGATATCGGCTCTGCCCATTTATCTTTTATCTATCCTATCTCTCACAGCTAGTGCCAATGCCTTCCTAATTAAGAAAATGAGGAATTTTTTTTGGCAAAATACAGAGGAGAAACACCGAATAGCACTAATTGCATGGGAAAAAATAATCAAGCCTAAGGTTCTAGGGGGTTTAGGCATTAAGGACCTCAAAATAAAAAATAAAGCCTTAGGGGCCAAACTAGTATGGAAGTTCATAAAGAATCCCAACTCCACACGAGTTAGAATGTTAGCAACCAAATACTTACCTGACCAAGAACCTCTCAATCTTCTAAGAGCAATACATTCCCCAAGGGATCAAGAACTTGGAATTTCATAATTTCTTGTAGAACTCTGATTTCAGAACAGCTCACATGGGACATCCGAGATGGATTATCAAGCCTCTTTTGGGAGGATTCTTGGGGAGGCTTTCCATCTATTGCAAGTTCTCTTAACATTCTTGTAACAGAGAACTGGCTTAAGTGTCACTTGGGTGTCAGAGTTAGAGATTATATGATTGAAGATGGCTTACCCAACTCTCAAAGTTGGAAGTGGAAATCATTGGATGGAGCTCCAACCCCAAGGAATGAACTAGATCAACTTGAAGAGCTCCTAAAAGCAAGAAATGTAAACCCGAGAAGAGGGAATGACTCTCTAATATGGGCATCTTCTAAAACAGGGCACTACAATCCTAAAGATGGTTATAGAGTGCTAGCCAGTAATATTGCTCAAGAGCAACTCGATTTTCTGAAAAAGTTATTTTGGAGCTCTAAAATCATTCCTAAGGTAGGGATCTTTGCATGGATAGCCTATCAGAGGAAGATTCTAACGGCAGATAAATTCATAAAGATGGGGTATGCAGGAGCTCAATCAGAATTAGTGGACCATCTACTTCTCAACTGTCCCTTTGCCTCCAAATGTTGGCGTTGGCTATGCGCTAAACTTGGGCTGATCACAGCCTTACCAAATGACATTAAATCCCTATTTCAAAGCTGGCCCATCCCAAGCAAAGAGTCCACCTTGAGCTCAATTATGGAAGTATCCCCTTCGTGTTTAGTCTGGGAAATTTGGAAGGAGAGGAATAGAAGGCTATTTGATGACAAATGCAAAAGATTAGAAACAATTTAAACTCAATTGAATCGGTGATAGTGGACTCAGTAAACTGCAAGATAGCTTTCTCCCTGGAACCTGTTGGCATTATGTGAACTGGCATGAAGACATAATGATATTGGATGTTGTCATTGATGTCAATATGAGACATAGTGTGAACCGACACATGTGATAGGTGAATAGAGAGAGGAACTGGCATATGTATGAACCGGTTTATATGCCAAAGTAAAGCGGAATATTTGTTCAAGGTGAACTGGCATGTAGTTATGAGAACCGGCACATGGAAGCATTGTATGACTACCGGTTGGTAGGTAGCTTCCACTTTTGGGTTTCCGGTTGGAGTACCTCAAGTCTGTGTGACTCAATCGGTGATCTTTGTGTGATGAGTTAGCAGTATGATGGAGGACAGATCGTGTTGCCATGTAAGCTTTGTGCGCGTGAAGGATCTTGCATGAAGAAGACTATTCCTATCTACTTCAGGAATGTGCGAAGTCTATCAAACGGTGATAACGTGTGATGGGTTATCAGCCGCCAAGAAATCGGTGGATAATGGACGATGGAGAATGTCTTGATATCGATTCAAGATTGTTGCATTTAATGCAGTATGATTCAGCGGTCAGGATCGAACCGTTTGAATTGCTTAACCTAACAGGTTTAGGGTTTAGGGTTTTTGCTACCGACCTGTATGTTTCCTATAAGGTCGATGTTGTGTTTCTTTCTGAGGTTGTTGGCAAAAGTTGTGAGTGTGTATCCAAGGGAAGTGATACGTGATTCTTGCCAGACCAAAGGAGAGAAGAGATACCTGCAAAGTGAATGTGCAGAAGGAAAAGAGGAGCCTAAACAGATCTGCATTAGCATTGAGTGCTGTTAACAGATCATTGTAATACCTATTGATCTCTAACCACTTCAACAGTTGTAAAATCCCCTAACAGGGTAGCCTTAACTGACTTGATTCAAAATCCCTTAAATCGGGTGGTCTTAACCAGCTTGATTCAAATCCCTTAACCGGGTAACTCGAGGCTAATGAGTTCTGAGAAGATAGAGAGCTTAGGAGATCCTTTCAGCTATTGAGTTCTTGAAATCCTCTAACAAGGTGACCCTACCGGGTTTAACCCTTAACCGGGTATCCCTTAACCAGGTGATCCCTAACAGGATTGGTTCCTACTAGAACCTATTGTAATGTCCTTAACCGGACAAGGCTCCTAACAGAGCGGACTTCTAAAGAGTTCAAAAAGCAGCTTGTGGGCATTCATCCCCACCGTGGTTTTTCCCAGTTGGGTTTCCACGTGAAAAATATGTGTCATGTGAAATGCTTTTGTCTTGTGATGCTTTGTCCGACCTTTTAAGCACATGAAGGTTCTATGTTTTATGCCTGTCTATAAAACATATCGAACTCATTGTTGTGAAGATCTGGTGGTGAAGTTTACTTGTTTATGCATGAGAATATAATGATACTGTAGTATTGAGCTAAGAGGAAAGCTTATAGAGTGACCGGTTCATGACTAATTGAGCTGTACTAGATGTTACCGGTTGCACTCTTTTTTACCAGTATCCCTGTTTGTTAGTCATTTGGAGCATTTGCTGTCAAACCGGTTTTGGACTGTATTTGTGTTTGTACTTATTCACCCCCCCTCTCAGTACCGGTTTGGTACTAGTGGTTCATCATTGAGTTATCAATTGGTATCAGAGCGCCTCCAGGTCCTCTGTGTTGTAAGCCTAATCGCTTGAGGAAAAGATCCTAGTCAAATGATGAAGAGGGAAGGTCCAAAGTTTAACAGGGAAAATTTTGGTATATGGAAAGATAGGATGAAGATATTCATCAAAAGCATGGGTGTTCAACATTGGAGTTATGTTGAAAGTGTATATGTTGTTCCTATCGGTACTCTCACCGATGACCAAAAGAGAGAGATACAAGAAAATGGGCAAGTCATGGAAGCCCTCATCAGTAGTCTATCTGACATTGAGTTTATTGATGTTCAGGAGAAGGCAAATCCCAAAGAGGTATGGGATGCTCTTGAAAATATCTATGGTGGTGATGAGCAAGTGAAATAGGCTAAGGAAGAAAGCCTGAGAGGGAAGTTTGAAGACATGCGGATGGTTGAAATAAAGAGTGCAGGTGGCAAAATAGAAGATTCCACTGTGGTAAGTAAAGTTCTGAGATCCCTGTTGCAATAAGGGTTGCTGCTATTCAGGAGTTGAGATCAATAGACAAGGCTAAGGTGTCCTTGGACTCCATCATAGCCAAGTTGACAGCCTATGAGCTAAATAGTTTTGATGGCAGTGTTCAAAAGACAGAATCAACTTTTAGAGCCTTTGCTATACCTTCCAGAAAAGGAAAAGAGGCTAGCACTAGTGAGGAACTTAATCAGAGCAGAGAAATGAAGGATGAAGAGTTTCTGATGGAATTTGAAGCACTTCTTGCCAGGAAATTCTCAAAAGGAACTGGTAAATACAAAGGTAAGCTACCTTTGAAATGTTTCTCCTGTAACCAGATAGGACATATTGCTATGAATTGTCCTAATAGTGACAACAAGGATAAACCGAAAAGGTTCAAGAAATTCAAAGGAGGAAACCGAAGAAATTGTTTTGTGGCAGTTGATGAAGGTATCACAGATGAGGAATCAGAAGATGAAGAGGATGAAGACATTGTGTTTGTTGCTGTAAAGGAAGATGTGGCAGACAAGAAGGCTCTTGTCTCCCGGTTTGATGATTCCAATGAGTGGATCATTGACAGTGACTGGTCTCACCATATGACTGGTGACCGGAGCAAGTTTCTATCCTTAGAGGAGTATGATGGTGGTGTGGTTCGCTTTGGCAATGATGCACCATGCATGGTCAAAGGCAGAGGGTCCATCTCTTTGAATGGAAAGAGTTGTGCTGACAATGTGTACTGGGTTGATGGTCTCAGACACAACCTTCTAAGTGTTGCCCAGCTAAATGACAGTGGCCTCACTCTGCAATTCAAGAATGGAGTTTGCAGAATCAAAGGTAAAGATGGTAAATTGGTAGCCACCGGCATGCAGACTAAAGGTAACCTATTTCATCTGAATGCAAATATAAGTACATGTCTTATGGCTAAGCTTGATGATAGCTGGATATGGCATAGGAGATTCTGCCATGTGAACTTTGATAACATTGTGAAGGCTAGTAAGATCAAGGCAGTCAGAGGGTTGCCGGTGCTGAGCAAACCGGATAATACCTTGTGTAGAGAATGTCAATTGGGGAAAATGTCTTCCTCAACCTTTAAAGGTAAATCTTTCACTGCTGACAACTTGCTTGATCTTGTGCATACTGATTTATGTGGTCCTATGAAAACTAGAAGTGTGCAGGGTGATAGGTACTTCATGATTCTCACTGATGACTGCTCAAGAATGATGTGGGTCACATTCTTGAAAGACAAGTCTGAAGCTTTTGGGAAATTCAAAGCTTTCAAAGCATTAGTGGAGAAGGAAAGCGGTAAAAGGATCAAATGTCTCAGAACTGATCAAGGAGGGGAATTCACTTCCAATGAATTCAACAAGTATTGTGAAGAATTTGGCATCAAGAGACAGCTGTCTGTCCCCCCGACTCCACAGCAGAATGGCCTAGCAGAGAGGAATAACCGGACGGTGGTTGAAGCAGCTAGAACCATGTTGATTCAAGGAAAGGTTGCTCACACCTTTTGGAGAGAAGCGGTGAGCACTGCAGTCTACACTATGAACCGGGTACTCATCAAAAAGGGTAAGGACAAAACTCCTTATGAATATTGGACCAGTAAGACACTTGTGGTTAACTACTTTAAGGTATTTGGTAGCAAATGTTACATCAAGAGGAGTGAACATCAGGGCAAATTTGAAGCTAAATGTGATGAGGGAATATTTCTAGGATATTCCACCAAGAGTAAAGCTTTTAAGTGCTACAACAATAGGACTCAGAGAATTATGGAAAGCATCAATGTAAGAGTTGATGAATCCTCTGAGAAG